>NW_010972864.1:5310457-5349071 GCF_000737465.1 Haliaeetus leucocephalus | reverse complement strand
GAGGGACTGGCGAGTGTCCCAGTGGGCCGGCAGCCGCCTGGGCGCCCGCTTGGCTCCCTCACCGCCGCGGGCGCGCCTCCTGCCCGCAGGCCGCGGGGGCACGGTTCAGACACGACCTTCCCGGCACCGGCGGCTCGGCACTGCCCGTCTTGGAGCTGTCACATCTCCCTCTGTTAAACTGTTGGGTGTGTCGGGCCACGACTAGCAGCTTAAACCTTCGCGGAGGTTTGCCAGGCTGTCGGGAAACGTGTCAGCCTGGCTCCCGCACCTCTTTGTGCCGGCTGTCACGCTGTCCTTGCTGTTTGTCTGAGGCGTTCGGAACCGAATCTTTTTTTAAAACTTTTGAAAACAACTTGTTTCTTAATGTTCCTTGTTGCCCGCGGCGCCGGACGGAGGCCGTGCTGCCGTACACCTCTGCAGGTGCAGAGAAAACGGTATCTACCTCAAAGAGGTGTCAGACATCAGTAAAATATCCAGCTCCTCCATCTTGCATGCTAGAAAGGGATTTAACCTTGTGCTAATAATTTTAACGGTGTAAAGTCAACATACCTTCTACCACAGGTAGCTGCGTGCATGATCATTAAAGCAGAGCCGTTGGTGTGATGCACATAATTAGCCCTGCCAGACCAAGGCAGTTTTGTGCTGCGCCACCATGCTGTCTTCCCACCACCTCTGCAGATGGGAGGTGATGGGGAACTCCCCACTGCCGTGGTACGCCAGCCCCACGGTGCCATGGGGAACGGCAAGTTGACCGTCCACATGCTGAAAACGGGGTCATCAGCATGAAAACCTGTGGTTTGATTTGCCGTGGAGATTTTCCCAATTTCTCATTGGGAAATTCTAATTTTTAAAAGTTTGTGTGTGTGTGTGTGTGTGTGTGTTAAGAATTATTTTTCATTTTCCGTGCTCTTGAAGAGAAAGTATGAACAAGAAATTGCGTACTCCTTCATTTGCAATATGCATGGCTCTTTTATACATTTTTCGGTGTGGGAGGAGTTGGCGTAACTGAATAAGTAACAGGTAGTAGCTGTGGCAGCAGTTCGTCCAGGGAATTACTTAATGTATGTGAGATGACTTGACCTGCCCACATGAGAACTGCTGAACTTGAACCACTTTTTATTTTCTTGCCCATTCTTGCAAAGCAGCTTCTGAAACCAACACAAACAAAAAGGGAAGAACACAACTAGCAGTGAAATCATGAAATTGATTCTTACAACAGGCAACTTGTTACCAGGCTTAGCAAGGAGTACCAAAGAATGGCCGTGAAAATAAACATCAGCTTTGTTGATGCGTTTTATATTGGAACATAGATTCCTGACCATGAGGTTGTTATTTTGAGACACAATTTCTTTTAATTCAGTCCACTGTGGAGTCAAAAACTCTTGTATGGTGGTAATATTAAGAATATATTTTCCAAGTTGTGGGTTGAAATACTTTAAGGAATAGTTAAGATAAAAGAGTTTTGTGGCAGTTATGGACTGAGATTAACCTTAGTAGTTTTATTACTGTTCCTGAAACCTATTCTTGAGAGATATAAAAACTTTTTAAGCAAATGTTTATCTGAAATGTAAATGAATCATCCACATGTGGTATTTGTTATCTGAATGTGATTTTAAAGTAATTTCTGAAATACCATGTTCCATTTAGTTCCATCTTAGGAGGTATATTAGAGCTCAGACTTTTAAAACAAATGGGATTGTGAGTGATGGCTTCCAAAAGAGTAATGTTGGAAGTTTCTTTTTAATGAAGTTGGCTACAACTGAGAGCGTGGCCTATAGGTTGTGGCCTGTAACAGTGTAAAGGAAGAAGACACAATGCAATGGTTTTTCTGTTTGTGATGTCTTTTCCCTCTTTGTTGACATCATCGAAACAAATAACCTGTTTTCATCTGGATGCCTGTTTCATACAAGCTCAGTCAAATGATCCCTGCCTGTCATGCAGCCTACTGAATGTTCATCTGATGTTAATTGATTTTTCACGCAACCCGTCCAGCTGGAACAGTGATTCGAGTGGAGGGAAGATTATCCAGGCTGTGCAGTCTCTCAGCCATCTGAGTTCCCTGACAAAACCATGTGCCACCACCTTCCTTAGTGGCAAAGGGTCATAGGCACAGAAGTTAAAAGGTTGTTGAAAGTCTCATTTCTGTGTCATGATGAATCACAGGTTCGTATTACTAGGAAAAATCCTAGTGTTATTGCCGGGGGGAAAAAAAAACCCAAACATTTTGTAGTAGGCTCCAGTAGTAGTGAACTTTTCTAAAATTATATATTTTATGGAAAAAAAAATGCATCCACAATAAATTTTCATTGAAGGCTTTTTATGCAGCACTTAAACACTCAAGGCTGGGTGCCCTTCCTCCTCTTCAATTACACAGTTTGGGTAAATTATAAGCAGTTATAGTTTTCTAATTAAACTTATACGCATCATAAGGCAGATGCATTGTATTATGAATAGACTATAAAGAATAAATGTTTTTGTTTAAACAATGGCATTGCATATAAAGCCATAGAGAAAGTTTATGAACAAAACCCCTTTGTATACAAGTGAGCAGGATTCTGGTCTCACAGGCTGCGAGTTTGTTATTTTGCTGTATTACAGTGGCTGTGGTCCTGCAGCACACATATTTTCTGTGAGAAATGTTTCTGTAGTGGTGTGAGTCCTCCCAAACCTGTCATAGTTGAAAGTGGTGCAACTCCCACTTTAGGATAAAAAAATAAAAAAAAAAAGATAATTTTATTTTTACTTTTTCCTCAAAAGGAAACTTCTGCTTTTTAATGCCTATATTTAAAAAAAAAAAATTAAGAGTGAGGTTGCAAATTCAAGTGATTTACACATTTTTTTCTAATGCGTGATAAATTAAGAGAACCAGTTCTGAAGTCTGCGTAGATTCCCTGATACTTCAGAAAAAAATAGAGTTAATCAACAAAAATGAACCATATTGAAGTAAAGATGTCCTGTGTTATTAACGCTAGTAGTAATCTGCATCTTAATTATTTTTTTTTTTTTTAGAAGGCTGGATTTTTTTTTTTTTCGCTCTTACTTTCCTAACAAACCATCTTATCCCAGGAGTTGTTCTTCTTACCAAAACGGTAATTATTAGTACTTGTGACTGCTCAGATACCAGTCCGCTTCAGATATTCCTTGACATGTACAGGAAAAGAGTCTGACTCAAGTAATGCACCAACAGCTGGTAAAGGTTAAGTATGGGTAGGAGTAACACGGTGGAAACTCAACCCACAGCATCTCACTGGGCATTTGCCAATTGACCAACTGCTTCCCTGTTTCTAGAGTTGAAGATGCTGTATGACAGTAAGTGGGCTAGGTAGAACCTGCACCTGGGCATGGACCACCCTGTCCCTGCTATCACTTGCATCCTGCTAAGCTGCTCAAACTCATATCTTCTCTGGATAAACGTATTTTTTTTAGTCTTTTATATCAGGAACTTGCCAGCTGTATCGAAGTGAAAAGTGTGTTGTAATTTTCTCTTTGAAGAGGACTTTTGCAGATGGCCAAAGACTATTCTATAGGTATTGAGGGAACAGAGGAGCAATTCACAGCTGAGTTCCCCTGCGGCTGACTATCTTGATGCTTTTTAGACCTAATTGTCTTTAAGGTGCCTCAGTCCTAACATTGGCATATTTATTATTTGGAACATAAAGAAAGGAAATTAATCTCATGGCTATAAAACTTGGAAATAACAACTAGAATTTGAACTTCTACCCAGCATACCTCTTCTTGGTTTTATTTGACAGCTTAAAAGAAGCAAGTACAAGCTGTTGCATTCAAATAACATTCATCTCAAGAGCAGTAATCAATGCTCGCTTTGTTATGTTGATCATGTTGTATAATACATGGGCCTAAAAGCATCTGAAATCTGTGAGCTGTCTTTGGCATTGTATTTCTCATTTTTCTTTTCTGTCTTTCCAATTTGCTAAGTTTGCTGGAAATTTCATATAAAGACATGAACAATTCATGCATGCAGAACATATTGACTTCTGTTTTTCACTAACATTCATTGACCTTTTAGGTCAATAAATTTTGAAGTTGACTTAAGAAGTCAATAAGCCTTATTTTAATTTAGATTAAGTTTTAGTCTGATTCAGCACTCTGCTTCCCTTTTTATAAATAAAAAAAAGCTTATAGTAATTTATTATTAAAATGTATGTCAACTAAGAACTGTTTCCTCTAGGTCTGGGAATCCCTGGCTGGATTCTAATTTTTTGATGTATTCCCAACGCACCATTTGAAAGTGACATTCCAGCCTTCCAGTGCGTACTCTGTCCCTCTCAACTGCTCTAACATCAGCTGTAGAAAGTGATACAGATAATTAAACAAAACCATGTGAATGTTTTCCATCACGTTGGAATTTCACCTTACATGAGCAAATTTGACTTAAATTACATTTCCATCTGACATTATTAATTCCATCAAGGAAGCTTTGTGTAATATTAATTACAGATACCAATTATATTATTTCATCTTTCCTTTCCATTGGAGCTTCAATAAAAATTCATCAAGTGAAGGACATGATTATCATAATAATTTTAAAAACCTACCTAAACTCTTTTACCACACATAGACACAGAAATGTTAATAGCATTGGAATCATGCATGTGAGAGTGTACTTGTCAAAGTTTTGTGCACAATACATCCATCAGTAAAACGGAAGGGAGCATTTCCTTTACTGCATTTTTGGTTTATTGCCATGGATGCTTTCCTTTGATGAAGTCATTTGGCAGACAGGTTCTTAGAGAAATCAGTGCAATGGTATTAATTTAAAATTTTTGTGCTTTTTCAGTCTGTTTAGTTCTTTCAAATGTCATTACTACTAGTGAAAAGCCACTCAAGTCATGTTAAGTAGCCATATTTTGACCTTATGGAATTTTGACCATGCAGTATGGCCAGCTATTGCAATGTCACCTTAACTTCACTTAATATAATTGACAAAAATAGCCTTATTGTTTTTCAGTGGGGAAAAAAAAATGAGCAGAGAAATTATAGAATGGTATTTCAAATTTCAGCACTTGAAGTAATTGGAAAAAAAATGGTTAACTGTGAGGAAATGCATCACTCTAAGATGGCAGCTGATAGCTGGCAGATTCTAATATTAAGATTGAAGCTCCAACAACCCATAAATCCAGGTATCATCTACCACATTTGGAGTACTAATTTGATAATATAATAAAGGAAAATACTATAAATTATAAAGAAAGTATCTTTGAGGAAAGATCTGTAGTGTATGTAGAGACAACATTCTGCACTGATTTCTAGTGCTAATGCTTGCTTTTAGCATTAGCACTCTGCATCTGGGATACACAGTGATTAAGGCTGTAGAGACAATTATCTTCATTTTGTGAAATCTAGTGTATGTTTGTCTTTGTATTTAACTAGTGCAGCTAATTCCTATTCATGTTCGTGTAACCCTAGATTATTTTTTTTTTAGGGATTTGGAAGTAAGGACAGAAAAATGGTGTTGTACATGTAACAGCTTTGTAAGCATTTCTACCTCCCCATTCATAGCTGCCATGCTGTTGTGATGAAACTGGAAACAACTGTAATCGCCAGTATATCTGCCAAGTATTACTGTGCATAGGCCATGAAACTGCTGTCATGTCACTTGCCTATTCATGGAAATACCTACACGTAGTGTCAGAGTATCTGCACCTTTGCTTTGACCTGCCCCTCCATTGCTTTGTATTGGCATTGCTTTGTATTGTATTTGTGTAATGTATTGGCATATAGTTGTGTTCACCATTGAATAATTCCCTTTTACAACTTCCATTTTGAATGTATGTGGTTGGCTAGTTATTCTTTGTTTGATACAGTTCCTTTTCACTTTTTGTTCAAAACTGCATGATAACTAGAGCTAAGAAACAATTTTCAAAAGGAATTCATGCTATGAGAAATGTTTCTTCTTTCTTCTAGGCATTGATTTTAAAGTAAAGCCAGTAACGTTTAATGGTACAAGAGTGAAACTTCAGATATGGTAAGTTTTAATTTATATCATAAATGAGACCCAGCTAAATTGCATTACAGCATGAAAAATCTCATCTGCTTTTAATTGCATGTCTTCCTAAAGTGGAATTGTTCCTACTAGGTCATTTTAAAATTTGAATTTGGCCTAGGGGAGCATATTTTTTGCAGCAACTAACGTAGTTAAAAAGAGGGTTGTCGCTAGGCTGCTTCAATAATAAAACTTCACTGTTGCAGCATACAAACAATGCGGATCTATGATCCATATTAAGTATATTTAATTGTATAGGAACATTGAGGGAAGTGACAAAGCAAGAAAATTTGATATTTCATTACCCATCAAATGTATGTTCAAAAGGGTCACTGAGAGCTAGTAAGGTGAATCTTCGGGAACTTACATTCTATTTTTTGTTTTTTTGAGGTTTTTCTAAAGGCTGTGTAGGGCTACTGACAGCCATCTTTCTAGGCATCCGATACTGAAGGTTATCTATATTTACCAGTATTTAACTTCTCAGGAAGTAACTGTGTATATGATTTATCCAGTATTAGATGTGCAGTTACTCCATCTCGGGTTTTAATACAAAAGTCTTGGAGACTTGTTTACAGCTTTCTTAAGGCATAATTATGTGTAGGAATCTCTGCATCCCTGTATTTTATGGCTTTTTCCCCAAACCTACCTTTGATCTAAACCAGTTTACTGTCTGTGTCGCAGTTTACAAATGTCAGAATATGGGATGTCATCTGACTCCTGCAGTGCTTGTACTCCAGATTTTTATTTTTTTTTATCACCTGACTTGTACTGATCTTAATGATTAACTGCATATAAAGAAGCAATGATGGGCTTGAAGTTACACTCAGACTTCAACCACTGGTTTAGCTTCCCTAGTAGGGCTGTAATATTCAGAATAGATTTCCAGTGTATTTCTTTCTCTGCTGTGTCTGGCACCCAGGTTTTCTCTCATCCTTATCTTTTCTTGTTCCTTTCATGTTAGGGTACACCATTCAAAGTTTGGACAGTACTCCTTAAAATAAAGTGATTTTTCTTGGGGGTTCTGCAGTTTGATCATCTTTTTTGTTGTTGTTGTTTGTTTGTGTGTGATTTCTTAAAATTTCTTTCAGGGATACTGCTGGCCAGGAACGATTCCACACACTCAGTACCAGCTATTTTCGTGGTGCACAAGGCTTTGTTCTTGTATATGACATCACAAATCTGGACAGTTTTCGAAATATAACGAGCTGGATGAAAGACATACATGAGGTAAATATATCTAACAGTGGTTGATCTCTTAATGAAGTTAGTTAATGAGTTACTGCAGTTAATGTTTTAAGTGACTGCATGAGATTTATTCTTGTTCCTTGAGCTGTATGTTTCTAACCAGAATTTCTTACGTTTAACTCAGCACACAGTATGACAGTAGGATTAATGTTATCTGAAACTGGAATACAGTGTAGATTATACAGGACAAGGCCATGGTGATGCAGGAGTGTTTTCTGAGGTACTTTTAAAACATAGCTTCCAATCCAGTTTTGCACATGCTGAGTTACGGTGCTTTTGTCACTGGTGTGGCTACATACAAGCCAGTCTCCATGAGCTCATCCCAGGATTTTAAATGGCTTCCACGGTCAAAATTCCATATCACAACCAGTGATTTCCCTTTCCTAATTTCATTACTTTAGTGTAGTTACCTCATCCCAAGAATCCAAAGAAACAAATCAAATGAAACATCCTTTTCGACCTTGCCAGATATTCCCTTTGAGAGGATGGTTTCAAGAATCATAGAATTATTTAGGTTGGAGAAGACCTTTAAGATCAATGAGTCCAACCACAAACCTAGCACTGCCAAGTCCACCACTAAACCATGTCCCTAAGCACCACATCTACACATCTTAAATATCTCCAAGGGTGGTGACTCAACCACTTCCCTGGGCAGCCTGTTCCAGTGCTTGACAACCCTTTCGGTGAAGAAATTTTTCTTAATGTCCAATCTAAGCCTCCCCTGGCACAGCTTGACGTTTCCTCTCGTGCTGTCACTTGCTACTTGGGAGAAGAGACCAACACCCACCTCACTCCAACCTCCTTTCAGGTAGTTGTAGAGAGTGATAAGGTCTCCCCTCAGCCTCCTTTTCTCCAGGCTAAACAACCCCAGTTTCCTCAACTGCTCCTCATGAGACTTGCTCTCTAGACCCTTCACCAGCTTCATTGTTACGGACACGCTCCAGCACCTCAATGTCTTTCTTGTAGTGAGGGGCCCAAAACTGAACACAGTACTTGAGGTGCGGCCTCACCAGTGCCGAGTACAGGGGAACAATCACCTCCCTGCTCCTGCTGGCCACACTATTTCTGATGCAGGCCAGGATGCCGTTGGCCTTCTTGGCCACCTGGGCACACTGCTGGCTCCTACTCAGCCGGCTGCCAACCAGCACCCCCAGGTCCTTTTCTGCTGGGCAGGTTTCCAGCCACTCTTCCCCAAGCCTGTAGTGCTGCATGGGGTTGTTGTGACCCAAGTGCAGGACCCGGCACTTGGCCTTGTTGAACCTCATACAATTGGCCTCGGCCCATCGATCCAGCCTGTCCAGATCCCTCTGTAGAGCCTTCCTTCCCGCAAGCAGATCAGCACTCCTGCCCAACTTGGTATTGTCTGCAAACTTACGGAGGGGGCACTAGATCCTCTCGTCCAGATCATTGATAAAGATGTTAGAAACAGAACTGGCCCCGATACTGAGCCCTGGGGAACACCACTTGTGACCTGCCACCAACTGGATTTAACTCCATTCACCACAACCCTTTGGGCCCAGCCATCCAGCCAGTTTTTTACCCAGCAAAGAGTACCCCTGTCCAAGCCATGAGCAGCCAGTTTCTCCAGGAGAATGTTGTGGGAGGAACTGGGGGAGGAAAAGGAGAATCCGTTTTTGGTGGCAGTGAGCTGTCGGTCAGATCAGCTGCTTGTGGTACTGCAGCCAGAAACATGTACTTTCATGTGACATAGGAAGTGATTCAACAGCACATGGCTGCCAGGCGGGGAGTGTGTTCCCACCTCCCTTCCTGCTTCTGAACGTTGGCTCCCACTGTGCTGCTTCTGGAGCTCGTCAGAGCCCAGCGAGGTTCACTCGGACTTTCTAACATGGTAGAAAACTTAACACAGCAAAACCAGTTGAATGGTTTTCTGCTGCATCAGTTAGTCTTAAGAGGTTCATAGACAGGTCTAACAGTTATTTGAGTTGGCGCAAGGTAAACAGGAGTAAGAAGGCCAGGAGGAGAACATGTGGGAACAATGTGAAGGAGGAACCAGGGAGGGGGGAGTGGGCAAGCCCTTAGACATCAGATAATTCAGCTGCCTGTAACCCTGTACCCTGACTCTTTATTGCTAGGTCTCTCTTGATGTGTTCTCTGTTAGGTAGAGGCAGGTCAGTTTTAGAATGGAATAGTTCTCCTGGAAGGGACCTACAATGATCATCTGGTCCAGCTGCCTGACTAGTCAGGGCTGACCAAAAGTTAAAGTATATTATTAGGGGCATTGTCCAAATGCCTCTTAAACACTTGGGGCATCGACCGCCTCTCTAGGAAGCCTGTTCCAGTGTTTGACCACCCTCTCGGTAAAGAAATGCTTCCTAATATCTAGTCTAAACCTCCCCTGGTGCAACTTTGAACCATTCCCATGTGTCCTGTCACTGGATACCAGGGAGAAGAGCTCAGCACCTCCCTCTCCACTTCCCCTCCTCAGGAAGCTGTAGAGAGCAATGAGGTTGCCCTAAGCAGTAACATGGAAGTTTGTAGTTAGCGTGATTGTGTAAGTTAGTATGCTTTTGTAAGAATCCAAGCAAGATAGCACTCTTTATTGATTAAAATCAAGTAAACATTCAGGTAGTTTTTGTAATACTCTGTGAATTGGTAGGAATATGACATAATGGATGAGAGAGTTCATCTTGGGAAAGTGGGCTCAAAATAAAACCATCAAACGCATCCTTTTCTCTCTTCACAGCTTCAGTATACGGATGAATTCATGAGCTACACATGGTCATATAACCAATAATATATATGTAGGATATCTTAAACTGTTGGTAAAACACTACATTTATGTTACCTCAGTATTAAGAACATTAATATGGTGACCTAGCACGTCATAATCCTTGACCTTCGAGCCATCTTAAAAGTCTTGGTGGCAACAGAGCCTACCTTGAGTAATGTGTTAGGAAGGAGGTTTGATGATACAATATTCTTATTGGCTTGTCTGCACACCCTTCCAACTAATACACGTTTGTTACTTTGTTAAGAAAAGTGTGTTTCCTTCTCCTGTTAGGCAAACCAACAAAAGTTATAGCTAGATATGTCAGTGGTGGTACAGTTTGATGATTAGCTAAGATTTAACTCAGTGCACGGTATGATAGTAGGTGTAGTGTTATCTGAATCTGAATATGTAGATTATCCATATATATAAATTTTTATATACATAAAGACATGTATATACACGTGCATCTATTGATATGTGTATGTGTGTGTATACATATATATAGAGAGAGATAGATACATATATAAAAAATACTGACCTACCTTCATACTGCCTTCAAAGGGGTCATTTTGTTCTCTTTAATTAGATCAACAGGATGGCTGATTCAGTGGGCTACAATGCACAACCACAAATGCAAAGAAAGTATCAGGACCATGTGGCTGGAGTGGAGGGAAGGATGGGACTAGCTCTTCTAGCCAACATGCAGGGTTAGGGCTGCTGAAGTCAATCAGGAAATCACACCTGCACAAGCCTACTTTCTGTTTGTGACACTTAAAAGCTTTCATGTAAACATACTCAAGCTATTAATATTTAGATTGTTTAATCTTAACCCTGAAGGTACTTTGTTAGTTTAAAATTTAAAAAATGGAAAAAAACTCAATTTAAAACAATTTCTGGGAATGTAAATTGCATGATTGATTGTACCAATCTCAAAACTAGCAATTAGTGAGTGTTGTAGTAGAGCTAGATAATAATAAAAAATTTAATTTAGTCCTAGTGGGATATCAATTTCTGAAGTGTCTTGGTGAAAATATATGGGGCCATTCATTGCAAAAGAAGTGTTTTTAAGCAATAACTGTTAAAACACAGGGCATTTCATGAAAATTAATTACTCACTGGAGGTTGGTGACATTCCCTGCATTTACTTTGGTCTGTGAATGCAAACCAGTATTTAATTCCCCACAAATGGCCAGTATCAAACTGGCTGTTGCTACAGCACCCCTAAAAATGTGCAAATGTAGACATTTAAAAAAAATTAAAACGAGAAACAGATACAGGTTTCATTACACATCAGACTAATAGGTAATGTAAAGCCTGCATCTGAACAAATCAAACAGGATTTTTTGAGACAATTCAGTTATTACATTATGCTCTCATTTTTGAATTCTATGTACATAGAGATTTTAAACAAAGTTTTTTAAAAATCTGTTCAGTGTGCTAAGCCATTCTTATAACAGTTGAAAATAACAATCTAAGCAATTTAGCATTCCTAAAAACTCCATTGATTTTATAAAAACTAGCCAGTCAGTGCTATTACAATCAGATTACCAGTAATGTTCTCATTGTATTTCAATTATTTTAAGTGTGGAATACAGCAGCTTTCCTATTAAAAATGAATTATTGTTCAAGGAAGTTCAAGACATAAATATGCTGCCATATCTGTATTGTTGTAATATTTGTATTCAGAACTAGAGGAAACTAAGTAACATGACTGTACTTAAAAAAGCTTACTTGCAGATTAATATCTTAGGACATTATTGGCAAAAAAATTGGATTTCTAATGCACTCATTAGGAGCATGATAATTGCGGGAAAACTACTTTAGAACCTGAAACCATTCTTTATTTGTAGGCTTGTGGGTGATGTCCAATTTGTTAAGGTGTTCCTCTTGTCTGCTGACATGGCTTTTAGCTATTGTATGCAGCTGTTCTCAAAAGCTGATTCTGTTTGGCCTTTAAAAATCAGATACAAGTAACTGTGTACCAAATCCATTTGCAAAGAACAGTTCTTTCCAGGCTGTTCTGAACAAACTTCCAACTAACACATGAGCAAAAAGTTCCTCAAAATAGGTCAAATGCTCAAACAGGTGCCCAGAGACGATCTGGAGATACTTAAAACTCGATTTAACAGGGTCTTCAGCAGCCTGACCTGACTTTGAAGTTGGCCCTTCTTAGAACAAGGGATTAGACCAGATGACTTCCAGAAGTCCTTGCCAACCTAAATTGCTCCATGATTCATGCATGGCATCTGGGTCTCCAAAAACTTTTGACATAGATGGTAGGCCCTAGTTTTCTTTTAAATACACTGGACTGATTTTCGTTGTGCTAGTCTGCTGGTGTGGCATGAAGATGGCAGTACCAGTTCTTAATGATTATCTGCTGGAAATTCTCTGCTAGCACAGAATTTTCTGCATGGGGAGGACAGATTCATTTTCTCATGAAGTAGCAAGTCTCGGTGACATAATTTAGTGTTCTTGGAATATATTAGCTTTCTATTTATGCTCTCTGAAAGAAGTGACTCCTCAACCAGGATGTGACATGTATGGCTGTGTTGGGTTACGGCCGTTTTTTCATAGTGCCCTCTTCTGGTTTGGTGCATTAGATGCATCTGAGAGTTGGGAACCTGGACTGTCGTTCAGTATTTCTGCATCATGCTTAAATAAATGCACCACAGCAAAATGCTTTACAAATGTAAATTAGCTTGACTTCAAACTCTTCTGAGTTTTTCATCTTTAGATGGGAAAGCTTGGTGCCAAAAGGATCGAATCGTTCCAGTTCATAGGTGGGTTCGTTGTTACAACTCTGGTTAGAACTGAAAATTCTTGTTCTTGTCACTCTGCTAAATTGGTTTATCTCTAATCCTAGACTAGTTTGAGGATAAATTGGTTTATATCTAATCAAGTCTAAGTTTGCTAACAGACAAATTCTGCCATTTGTACAATTCCACTGCAGTCCTGGAAACCAGGCATTTGTAACTGAGGTCATCATGTGGCACTTACTTAGAAAAGTATATGGAAAGAGTCATATGTATGGGAATCATAATATGAACACTGCCTGTGTGATGCTGTCAAAGAGATTGTGGGGACAGTGTATTCCTAACAAATTATTCTTCATTAATACAAAGGATCAGTTTCTAGTGTCATTGTCTGGTGAGGAGGAGGAGGAAACTTCCCAGCTTTACGGCCTTCCCCAGCTCAGCCTTCATCTTGCAGCATGAGCATGCATATTTCTGTCTCCTCTTCAAATCTGAAAAATTATATTAATGCTACATTTCTTCCTCAAATAGAAACTAATTAAGCATTACCATAGTGTATGTATCAGATCGGAGTTCTTGATTTCACTGTTTTGACCTGCAAACAAACTTCTGTTCCCTTTTCAAACTGTAATCAGTTAGTATCAACATCATGCAGCCCTGCACAGCTACACTCTGGAAATGTGGTGGAGGGACAAGATGGTGATTCTGGATAGACAGCTTTATGCAACAAGGAGTCTGGATGAGCTTTGGGTCATCACGCTCGATTTGCTGCAGGAGAGGGTTGAGGCCAGCCATTACACGGTAGGGTCTGCGCTCACCATTTAAAAAGCGAAGGGATAGTTTCTCCCAATAACCTTTAAGTACAAATGTGATGTAGTTCTCTTTCGATAAAGGTGTCCGTGCTACTTTTGACACATAATTTCACAGCACTTCTGTGAAATAGTTTTCCCTGCAAAATGAGAACAAGTGCAGAAAAAAAGACCTAACATTGAGGGGGGTTGGGGGGAGAATTACATAGAAAAGGGATGAGCAAGATACTTTCCCTTTTGCATTCTTGATTTCTGTTAATCACCACACAGTCAAGGAGTTGGGTCTTTACCTGGTTGAGTGCACAGGCTAGGTGAAAGTTGAGCAGTACTGTAATTAGTTCAGGGCGTGGATGGATGGCTCCTATCACAGCAGGCTGCTGAAACGCACCGTGGTATTACTGTGTGCGAGTCCGGTGTGCCTAGTCCGGTCCCTGGCACTGGTGCGTTTGAGGCTCTGGCACTGCTCCCTCCTGTGGCCACCGGTCACAGCAGCCTGGCTTCTGCTACCACTGGCTCCAGCTGCCAGGGAATCCAGTGGGGGAAAAAAAACCTTTTGCTGAGACCTGGTGGCTCCACACTCTTCAAAAAAACTTGGTCAGTCTCGACTCCAATTTCTGGAGACAAATATAGTGCTGGATATTTCTTTTTTGGACGTTTAAAAAAAATCAGGTAGGTTTTCTCCAAGGTCAGATTATTTTTATTTTAAATTTCAGTAAAATGTGAATTCTGAAATGTTAAAACCAGAAGAAAAACTGAGGAGAGTGAACCAAAGAATCTGGATGTATTTTTGACATACCAAAGCAAAACACTTTCTTTTTTCACTTCTCAAAAAAAAAAAAAATTTCTTTTTGCCTTGATGAAATTGATGAAATTTTTAATAGTATTTTTCCATGACATGTGAAAAAAATGTTTCCTGACTCTATTAGCTTAGTCAGTGCTGACTTGCATAATAGCATCTTAACAACTGTGAAATAACTATCCTCTTTTTAGCTATAGATTTTGCATTTGGAAGGCTTATTCCTGAGCTATAAATAAAAGAGGATTAAAATACACAGTGAGCTTTTGGAAGCACTGAAGAGCCATATTTTTGGCCAATTCAAATCAGTGTACCTCTGCAGTTTTTATGCCAACTGAGCACATGGTCAAACTTCTGCCTAGTTGTATTGACTTATTTTTTTAAGACTTCATCTATATAATCAGGTTTCAAAATTTAAAATGGACGTCATTTGGTGTATATTTTTTAGTTTTCTAAAAGCAAGAAACTGCAAGATACCATCTTTAAAAAAAAGGAGTACTTGAGTGCTTTGGTGGAGGATCCATTCAAAGTGAAAATATATTATTACATTAATATAATGTAGAAATAATAGTTATTTGCTGAAATAAATACTTACTGGCCTGGTATCTCTAACCTCCTTTAAATTTTGTTACTATTTGAAGCTGTTTAGAAAGAACACTCGTACTGCAAAAATTTGTGCTGTTTGTACAGAAGTACATTTACAGGATGGTTTTATGGCTTTGTACAGAAAGTGTGCTAGTATTTCCCTTTGACCTTTTATTTCAGAGTGAAGTCAAATGTCACCTGTAAAACCTTCAGCTACATACAGTCTTAAAAAGTTGGTTATGTGATGATATTAAATTGGCTATTTACCCTATTTTAGGGACTGATGTACGTAATTTTATGTAGGAGGACCATTGACCTTAATGAGTAAAGCTTCGATGCATTCTGAAACAGCCAACATTTTGGTCTATTAATCCAGGTTAGATTGATTCTGTATTTTAGGCCTGTACTTTGTACTCTTATGATGAGTTTACTTCATTTTAAGACTACATTATCTTGAACATCAGCTGTGGGTATGAAATGAAATTAGCTGACTCTAGAATGAGAGTGGATTAAAAAAAAACGAAATAGTGTTCTTCAATAATAAATTGTGCCTACTGCTGTACTCTACAAATTAGGCAACTTAGTTGTAAAAGTGCAGATGGACTAAAAATAATGATTCTGTCATCCTTTAATGAATAGAGGTTTTTCTTTGTATTTCTCTGAGGGGAGGTACGTGTGTCCATGTGTATGTGTGTGAGCTCTGGGGAAGACAATTGTCTGTGCCTGGTTTTTTCTTAAGGCAAAGTTATAAAAATTAAGACTTGGACAAAGATCAGAGATTTCATCAACATCCTTGTAAAGAGACCTGCAGCCTGAGACTAGGCTTTTTGAGTCATCAGAGAAGCTGTGTGAGCATGTACTTTCAGAATATAAGCCATGGAATCAGACCATGTTAACTTTAATTGTCTCTAGATGGAGACCCTCAGGTTCCTCCATTTAAGCATCAAAAGTGGTTTTAAATATTATGATTTTCACAACAAATGTCAGTTTTCAAATTCTACATGTTGTTGCAGAACTGTTCTCTTTCCTTGTCATTATTCCAGTCATGTGTAGTTACAATGGCTTATCTTAAAATAACACTGATGTAAAGCACCCAGTGCATTTCACAGTCATCATGTACGTAACTGGATTAGTGGAACGAAGGATGGAGACAAGGTCAAAAAGCTAGATTTTTCTTCCTTTTGAAATCAATGAGGTTTTTAAATTTTACTTCATTAAAAATCTATTGCCTTCTTCCAAGTGTCTTGGAATAATCAAAGTTTTATGTTGAGTTTTAACACTTTGAATGTAATTTTACTGTCTGTGTGCAAAAGTGAAGCACAGAGAGGTGCTCTCTCAGGTGCAGCAAATTCCTTCCTTTTTACTTGTGAGTGCTGGATGTAGACCAGACTAATGCTAATCCATAAACCCATTACTTTAGGGAGGGCAGTGTCTGTGAATCTGGGGCATTTCCAGTCACTTTAAAGCCTCAAGATGGAGCATTCATCAGAAGATGGTGCCCATGCACCGTATACTTTATATCTTCTGAAAGGGGTTGCAAATTATGCCCTGCACTTGTAGGCGGCTTTTTTCTGCTCTTTGCAGTATTGCTTTTTCCTCTGAATCCCAGTAACTGATGGAAAATATTTCCACAGATGAAAAGGTCAGGACAGAATTTAGCCTTTACTTTCAAGTAAATGAAGTGTTGAAGGTTAGTGTGAGCTGAAGGTGAAGGGCTTTTGTTGTTTGCTTTTTTCTTACTTGACACTTATTAATGCTGGTTCTCTTTTAGAAAGCAGGTGATGAAGTGGACGTAATACTGTTGGGCAACAAGTGTGATAAGGAGTCAGAACGTGTAGTTCCAAAACAGAAAGGAGAAAAGGTATTGATGACTGGTACTTTCTTTGGGTTCTCCTGAGTATCTTAATATGTGACTGTGAGCTGTTACACTGAAAATGATAAAAAGCTCCTGAATTCAAAAAATTCTATTAGGAATTGCTCCAGAAGAACAGTTGTGGAGTTCTGGAGTGGTTGGGGTTTTTTAACATATGAGCAGAGATGCATTAAGTAACTCCTAGCTGATCTCTTTAGAATACCAATTTTTATTTTAAAGGTTAAAATGTACCTTAAAAGTATTAGGCGTTACGACAGAAATCTTACATTTTGAATTAAAACTAAAAATATTTTAAAGTCTGCATTTTCAGAGGACTGTTTTAATGTGGAATTCTAAAATATAATGCCTAGTACATTGTGCATAGTTTTTTCTGGTATCTGATGTGCCCATCAATGATTTTTTTGCTACAGCCTGACTATGAAGAACTATTCTGGCAGCCTGTGCACTGTGATCTCCATTGTCTGTGAATAGCCCTAAGTAATACTGGACAGATACATTTATGGAACATCCAGCTCCCCTAGTTCTAACTGTGTATATGTCGTACAGCTGAGACTGCAGTATAGTTTATACCTGCTGACCATGTGTAAGGGAAGAACTGGTGTTAAGGAGGGAGTGAATCAGGCAGGATGTCTTGTGTTTAAAGAAAAGAACACTGATAATTTTTTGCCAATTATATAATCCCAGATTAGGGAACTTTAAAAAATAGCATCACATTTTCAACAGCATTATGAATAGAAATTTTTGAAAGTTCATTGTTCATATGCAAGGTACTTCCAATGTTAATGTACTAATCTGTGTACAAGGAATAAGGTTGCTGAAAAATATGTGTATACTCTCAAAGAATGCAGTCAGAAATCTAGAGTAACTGGATGCATGTGCACAAGAGGGCAGTAGTAGGGTTTTGCATATGGTATTAACCATGACATTTTCTGTCATCTGTGTACTTAACCATGCAATCAAAATTTCTCTTAATGTAGTGGGTTTTCTTCAGAAACAAATCATTACCTCCTCACCAATGAGTCTGCTTTCTAGATTTCTCCTGTGTTTTGAGGGAAGGCAGCTCTTCAGTTATACTATTTCTTCTTTTAACATGATTTACAAATGCTGAAGAATCTGACTGAACCAGCTGGATACAGATTCCATTAGCAGAGAGAGAGCTAATAATTGTCCTCTCACTCCAAAGAAGAAAATGTGCGTATTAAGAGGGGAAAATAGTTTGATACTAACTCTGCCACATAATAATTCATACTTACATATTTCATATTACCCTGTGATTATGAGCGCTAAGTATTGTTCTCTTCAGAGCCTTGCAGAGAAGACCCTAGATTCCCTGGGAATCTTATCTATGTTGGCATTTCTATAACAATCTGTCATAACTGAGTGGCCATCATTATGCCACTTTATAGACTAATTTAATGCTGAGAAATTATATTTTTTGTTGTTTTCTTTTGTAATTATATAATTTTGATCACTCAGAAATCAATGTGTTTAATTTTATCACTATGAAGTGTTTTCTTGTCTTAGTAACTTTTTATTCACTTTGACAAAAGTTTGAACTCAACCTTCTTGGGCTCCTCCAAACCCACCCACCTCCCAATAACATTATCTTTTTCTCTGAAAAATAAATAAAAATGTTGAAGGTTCTATGACTTGGTAGAATGTGGCCATTTTTCTCCTATCAAATCTTTCTAACAGGAAGAGCCAAGTAAAACATCCTTCCTTTTTTTGCTTTTGCTGTCTTCATGTGCCTGACTTCAAAGCTGATTTTACAGGTACAATACAAATGAAAAAAAAATTCTGCACAGTTCTAGGAATATTTCAGACACATCCCTCTGATTTCAACACTAAGAAATCATAGCAGCACTTTGCTAGGAAGCAGTATATTTTGAGTTAAAAGAAATGAGCAACTGGAATTAAATTTCACCTTGGAAGAGATATTGGCATTACTTATTTTGTTATTGTAAGACATGAGCTTATTTCACTCAAGATCTCCAAACTGTTCTCAAGGATAATATAAAATAACATTTCCCAGTAGTATAATTCCCATAGGTTTGTAAATGTATTTAGGTATTTTATTTATGGATCTATTCAGGATGCTCCCAAAGGCAAAAAAAGGTAATTCTTTTAATGTGCCTTTCCAGTTTCTTTATGAGAGGGAGTAGCCAAAGCTGTTTTCATACTTCATCTGCTTTAACACTGGACTGTTGGGGTTTTTTCCATCTAGCTACATTTTTAGAGGACTTGCTTGCCACAGTACTTACCAGTATGCAAGGTGAATAGGACTAATACATACATTAATCTTCTTTAACCAATATTGTGCACATACAGAGAAAATGGGAGTGCGTTAATAGGTGTTGTAGGCAATGTAGTAACATGATACAGAGGAGCTGAAGTACTCAAGGTTTTTTGATTTTATTTTATTTTTTCTTTTGCATTGGTCTTCATGGATGGAGCTTGCTCCCACACCTTTGTGTGTACTGGCATGGTTTGGGAGGGAGCAGGTCAGCCAGCAGTGGGAAAACATTGAATTGGAAACTGCTTAGGAAAGTTGGATGCATCCGTTGGCATGATGAAGTTCACCTAATTGTGCTAAAAGAGCTGGTCAGAGTGACTGGGGCCACTGCCAGTCAACTGAAAAATTATGGCGGTTAGGAGACATTCCTGTTGACTAGAAAGATGCCAGCATGACACCTGTCTTTAAAAAAGGCAAGTAAGAGGGTTCAGGGAACTGTACTCAGTCAACCTGGCTTCAGTCAGTGGAAGGATCATGGAGCATGTTGTCATCAAATCCTTTTCCAAGGACATAAGGGACACAAAGATAATCTGGAATAGTCAACAGTGGGCAAATTGTGCTTCACCGTCCTGGATGCCAGGAAATGACTCTGTGGACAAGGGAATAGCGGTGATTGTGATACATCTTGAATTTAATAAGGTTTTTGTCACCCTTCCCATGGCATCCTCACTTGGAAGCTAGGAAATGTGGGCTGGACAAGTGGTCCATTAGCTGTACTGAAAACTGGCTGGACTACCAGAGGCAAAGGGTAGTGATCGAAGGCTGTGTGTCTGGTTGGTAGCTAGTAATGAGCAGAGTACATCAGGGGTGTGTAGTGGGGCTCACATTGTTCAACATCCTCATCAGTGGTCTGGCTGATGATACAAGGAGATTTGCATGTGACATGAGGTTAAGGGGTGTGACTGGCACACCAAATGGGAGAACACCAATTCTGTGGGACCTTGGTAAACTTGAGAACTGAGCCAACAGAAACATCATGAAATTCAGTAAGAAGTGCAAAGTTTTACACCCAGGATGGAATAATCCCAGGCATGAGTCACTGCCCTGCTGCAAAGGACTGCCAGGTTACAATGAACACCAGCTTGAATGTAAGTCAACAGTGTTCTCTCATTGCTTAAAAGCATGTTGGGCTACATTAGAAGGATAATGGGTGGTAGATCTGGGGAGATTACTATCCCCCCTACTTAGTGCTGGCAAGGCCACATGGAATATTGTGTCCAGCTTTGGCTCTCCCATTTCAAGTGTGTCGAGAAACTGCAGAGAGTCCAGCAAATGGCTACAAAGATGACTGGAGTCTAGTACCAGTAATCCATGAGGAGAACTGAGGGAGCTGGGTAAAGAGGCTAAGGAGCCTTGTTATTGGTCTACAGCAATTGAATTGTAGTTGAACAAATGACAGAAATAGACTCTTCTCGGCAGAGACAGACAATAAAGCAAGGGGCATCAGACACAAGTCCTGGCTTGGGAGGTTCAGGTTGGAGGTAAGGACAACCAGTTGCAGTAGAACGGTGATGTAGCCATGGAACAGAGTCCCATAAAGGTTGTAGAATCTTCATCGTTGGCAGATTTCGAGACTCAGGTAGGCAAAGCCACGGCTGACCCCATATTGTAGGGGTTAGTGGCAGTAGTCCTATTTCAAGTGGGGTTATATTTCCAAATTATTTCTGTGATTCCATGATTAAAATGGTTCGTCTTCATCAGAGTTTGTACATAGGTAGCCTCTAGGAGTCTGTTACATGACACAGGAAAGAAAAAAGGAATATTTAATAGTAGAATCTGTGTACTTTATAAGCTGCAAACCAATCTTCTCCACTTTATTGGCTGGATTTTTCTTTATGAACCATTATGCATCATTGTTTTGCATTGACTCTTGCCAATAGTCAGATGATCGTAACTTTCTCTAACAAGTTGCTGCAGTACCAAAACCAGTTCATAGCAGTCAGCTGGAGTTGCAGAATCCCTTATGAAGTAGTCTGTCTTAAGAAATGGTCCAGATCTCAACCTTTATTTTCAAAATCACATTTTCTTATAGCATTTTGGAAAAGAAACCATTTTGCTTACTTCATTTTCTACCTTTGATATAATCTTTATTGTATTTTGACTAAAACTTTGAAGTCCAATTCTTGTACCTTCATGCTCTGATTTCGGAATTTTTGTAAAGCATTGATTTGTTACTTCTAGAGCTCAGTGAAAGCAAACATAACTGCCAACATTAAACTTTTTATCCTAATGGAGAGCCTTCCAAATAAATCATTAAGTGGTTAGTAATTACAGGATTTTCTAGCCGTTATAAGCAGTAGGGTATTTTCTTTGCCCGTGATAGTCTTCTCCAGATGTGTACTGACAAAGGATCCATTGCAAAGGGAATTAATAGAGTCTCCCACTGTGTTTTTCTGGCAGATACTATTCTTACCTTGACCCCCTCCCTTGGGAGGCAATGATGCAACTGTTTTTCTCCATGTATTTAACTGTATAAATTAGAAAAAGTTTAGGAGATTAAAAAACTATTAATTTTGTTGTGGTTTTTTTTTTTCCTCATGCCAACATATCTCTAAGCTATCTGTAAGGGAAATACACTGGAAGTGAGAGAACATGAGTAAATTAAATAAAATCAACCAATGTAAAGCCTATGCTGCCCTTTTCTTCTAAGTATTTTCTCTCTTCTCCTATTACCATAATATGTTTTCTCATACATATCTGTTCTTTGCTTGCTTATTATCTCTGTGCTTCTCTCTCCCTGATAAAAAGGAGCATCTCTTTTTTATATTTCATCACTCCTCTTTTTCTACAGTTTTTGGTACATTTGTATCTATACTTTTCTGTCGGCACTCCATTAGTTTCCTCTAAATAATTGCCTAGGAGACAGTTCATTTTCCAAATAAATCAAAACATTTGAGAACAGAGCCACTAGACTTTATTCTTCTTATTTACAAGTAAAGATAAGTTAAAAAAGCTGTTCTGAAAATATAAACACTTAGGAAGAATGTTTTAAGAGTTACCTGAAATATATAAACTGAGGATGAATATAGAGTACTTTATTGAGCTGACATTTACTTAGTCAGTGTTTATATAGCATGTTAGAAGCTGTCAGAACACCTCTACATCTCTTGCTATTAGTATCAGGAAGTTGTTTTTTTCCTGAAGACTATTCATCCCATTGCCGACATTTGTATTTCAGCTTGCTTGGGAACATGGAATACCCTTTTTTGAAACCAGTGCTAAAGATAATGTGAACATTGAGGATGCATTCTCAGTCTTGACTAAGGAAATACTGGAAAAGGTAGGCTCCTTTTCTGAATAGAAAGAAAATGGGAGATTTTTCTTGACAGATTGGGTAAACAAGGTTGTAAATACAGAAGACATTTAGCAAAGCACAGCCAGTGCTGTTTTTGCATTATGGAGTTAATATTTTGGGGGGATCCTGTAGCTGTAGACATAACAGAGGAGGAATGTAGGGGAGAAGAATTGTGGGAGAAGAGAACAACAGAAGAGGGGAGCAGGTAAAATACACTTCAGAGAGAAGGTGAAAATTCAGGGAAACTGCATTTGTGGCTTTCCTTCCCATGCTTTTCTTCAAGGGAGAGGTTAAGAGCTCCAGAGTAGTCCCAATTCCATGCCAGGAAGATTCCTTTTTCCTGTAGGTTTCTGCAGAAAATGCACACTGTGAAGATGCTGCATGCTGATGGAATGAGCGGATCTGTTATGTTCAGCAATCAAATGTTTTATCCAAAGTTCATAGCTGTTTGTTTGGATGATTTATGCTAGTGCTTTTGAAGTTATTAGGACCTAAAGATTTGAGTTAATTAGTGGTAGAATCAACACTGTAGCTGTCAGAGTCAGCATCTCTAACTACTTCGAGTGTGTTGGCTTAAAGGTCAGAGTTGCAATACTTTTGTAGGACTGAATTATTGTTAATTAGCTCTGAGAATGTTTTGCATCGCAATTTATTTTTAGACAGTAGGATATTATTTTAGACATTAATGGATGTTCTTCATGCAATGCATTATCATTGCCATTCATCACCAATATTAGTTATACAAAACTAACCTTCCATTCCGAATACTATTGAAGTCATAATAAAGATAAATGAGCAAAATTACTGACAAAGTCACAAGTTGCAGTGTTTTGATTAAGTAGCCATAGGGGATGGTCAGAATAATAGCTCAGGGTTGGATGGCTTCTAAATCAAGGTCCTGTCATATTATGCAGTAACACAAGCTGTATTTGGTTATTTTGGAGGAGGGGAAAAAAAAGAAGAAAAGCTTTTGATTCCTTTAGCATGAAAATGAAGCTCAGCAACTCAACAGTCAAATATCATTTAGAACAGGAGGATAATGGCAGGTCCTTGAATAGTCACCAGACAGTCTCAAATAAGATAACTCTGATTTTCTTGTAAGTGAAAAAGACATTGTCTACTGTAAATAGAGAATATATTTGTTGTTATGAAGCATGAAAACAACAGCTATGATCATAACTGCTGCAAAGACAAATATCTGTGAAGCAAGCATTTCTGCACAGTGCGTGTGGGCAAGATCCAAGAAAATTCTCTGCAGTGTGCAGAAATGATGTTTGGATATTTCTCACATTAAGATTGCCTGCACTTATTTTACTTTAAGTGGAACTTTAGTATTCCTACTCATCTTCATGAAAATTCATGGGTTTTGTAGTATGGACATGCAAACAAATTGAGACCATGTTGAAAATGTTACGCTGCTGCATGGCTTTAATTAGAACTGCTTGAGAATACAGTTGTACACTGCATGCATGCATGTGTGTTTGGAAAAATATGTCTGTGACAATTTGTCAAGTTTGTCTGTAGTAACATTTCACCTTATCTAGAAATGTTTGCAATCTCTGATGGGGCAACATGTACCATTACTTTGGTGTATAATTTGCCATTTTTGGTGAAATGCAATTGTTGATTTAAACAAGGACTCCTTTAGCCCGATTGGTTTTGCCACTGGCCTGATAAGATAGAGTTCACAGTAAAAAAAATAAATCTACCCTACAGTTTCATCATGGTTTTCAGGTTCGACAAAATAATTTGCTTGTTCACAAAACTGTGAAACTGAATGTAGTACTTGAATTTTAACTTCCTCTAACTGATGAAATTTTGGAGAAGGGAAAATGCAGTAGGAAGTGTGACTAGCAGCTGTGAAAAATGACATGATAGATGCCAGTCTGAGATCACTTCAGTCATACATCCATTCTGTAGTGGTAAAATATGTACTTACTGATTGTAAAAAGGAGATACAGCTTTGCACAATGTTTTGGCCCAGGACACCTATGTCTGAGGTAGCAGGATATTGAGCCTCCCTTACTTCTGCAGTAGGACCACCTGTCCCAGACTGATGAGATGCTTCAGTGGAAGCATGTCATTGCTTTGGCAGTCCCACAGAGGAAACTCGGTTTAAGGAACTCCCTGAAAAAGTCTGTTATGGCCATGCTTTTGGGAAGTATGTGGAGGTCATTCAGAAGTAAGATAGATAGGCAGGGCAGGCTGGCAGGCAGTAGACCATTTTGAGATGCACTGCACTAGGCTGTATTAATATGAGGAAGTCTAGGATTTTTTATATACATTCTTGTTCACCATCTACTACAGGCATTTCTTTATTAACTAAATCTACAGAAAACACTCCTGTAGATGAGGAAGATCAATGTCCGGAGTTACAGAGCTCATACAGAAGTAATGAGCTGCTTGATTCTCTTGAAATTTAGAACAAGTTGTGGTTCGGTGGAGGACTGGGAAAAAAAACCACGTTAAAATGTGTCAGACAAAAAAAAACCCCACACCAAAAACCCCCAAGTTTGTATTGTAATTATTTTGTGCTGCATTTTCCTATCTCTTATTTTGTGATTTTACTTGTAGTGGGCTTAAGGGAGGGAGAAGACTTCTGTATCTCAGTGATTCAGATAACTAAAGCACTGCTTGACCTTTCAGATATTTACCATCTCAGCCATTCTCTGCTGGGTCTCAGTCCTACAGCTCTAATTTACATGGGTAGTCTCATTAAAATAATCAGATGTTATTTGTCAGCTCACATTGGTAACAGCTAAGGAGTCATGCCATATTTTTGAGAACTCACGATTTTCAGACCAATCAGTTGATAATAACTGATTTGATTGTATTCAAAAGGCTGCAGTGGAAATGAATGTTAATGACAGCTTATTCCAGAGGTTTGCTTAGACATGTTGACAAATAACAACAGTATTTTATTTATTCACAATTCTTATGAGTCTCAGATATGCCTAAACCTGTTCATTAATAGATGGCAGCTGTTCCTTAACAATGCTTCTGGTTGCCAGTGAACTATTAGTACTTGTGAGTCAGTCCCCCAAAAAACAACCAAAACCAAAAAATACCACCCAGAATGCAGTTAGTATTTGCACTTTTGTGGTGTTTGGTTTCACGGCTTGACGACTAGTACTCTTCTCAACTAGCTTTTTAAAAAAACAGTAAAGCCTTCATATTTCTGTCTTTGTGGGTGTGGTGGTTGGTATTTTTCTAAACTAGGAGCAGAAGGAGGGAAACTGTATTAAAAAAAAAGAGGTTTTTCCCTTTTCTGGGAACTTGTGTTCTGTGTACCTCCAAAGAGTGATTGACTACTAAGATTATTTTAATATAATATTAAATAAACATGTATCTGCTGAGCAGAGAACAGTCAAAATCCATTTAAGACCTTGCCCTGTGCTGTTGAGAGTAACATTTAATGTTTAACAGCTGGATGTCATTTGAGATGAACATTTGGAAGTAGCAGGCCTCAATTCTGTCCTTCCTTCATCTCTTTACCTTCCTTTCCTATGGCAACAAGATTTTTGAGGTTACACTGTGTGTCCTATTCTTTTGCTCCTAAAGTACCTTTGGAACTTGCTCGCTGATTTTAAACAAATGTGAGAGGTCAAACTAAAAGATAATTAAGCTCCTAAGAAGTTCCGTGAAAATAAGGTGCTGGCTGGAGGAGAGGCAGAGTACTCTGCAGAAGGAAAGTCTTCAGCGTTAGTTCATACAGTATGAGACAGAGATGACCAACCACACAGAGAGACTGAAAAATGCTTCACCCAGCCACTCCAGCTGGAGCTTGCATCACGGATATCAAATTTAATTCACTTCAAGATCCAAATCCATAGGAAATCGGATTTCATTATTGCCAAGCTTCATGGAACTCTTAGTTTGTCCAAAAGATCCCTGTGTCTCCAGCAGTGCACATTCAGTGTTTATTATCCTCAGTCATGCATGGAGCCCCAGGCTTTATTTGCCCTTTATTTATCTTGTACTGACCACAGAATATTAATTTCTTCATGAGGTTTTTCATAATGCTTGTAATGCTGTATTTTAGATCTATTTTAGATTTTTATCTTCATAACATTCTTAGTAACATTAGGTAGTATACTCAGCATTGCACACATGGGAACTAAGGTACAGAGATTAAAGCAAAGAGGATAAATGGTACCAACTCAGTGCTGGTGTAATGTAGAGCATAATTTTACTACAGTATCTTGTTTAATTAAAAAAATGTCTGTTCTAGACATTGAATGACTCAGATATTCTTCTGGAAACAGCATATAATTAGGTCATGTAAATCAAAACTTAATCATAATGTTTGAATATAGGGCTTGAGATTCATCTCAGCGTGCAACCTTAGCCAGCTAAAATTTCCATGACTGGTCTGGTGTGGTTGTCTATTCAATGGAAAGAGATGCATCTTTTTAGGATAAAATTGTGTCCTGGAGGTGCCTTTCCCCATTGATTATACAGTACTCCATATCTCAGGCTATATGGTTTCATATGATTAAAGTTAAATAAATTAAACTCCAGGAGACCAAAGGAATGTTACACACTTGACTTGCTACTGGCATTTGCTGCTTCTGCAAGATCCTGGCTTTGAAGCCTGATTGCTAGGGCTTTTGAGGTGGAACTATATTAATACTTACACAGACGATCTGTAGGGTTGAGGAACCTTAGAGTAACACCACAGCTGTCTTCTCAAGTTTGTGAAATAACTAATTGCAGTAGAGCATTGTTACAGTCTCCATGGTATTAACAGATGAGGGAGGTAGAGACCCCCACTTTGCCAGTGGGTTAGATGTGGTTTAGACATTCTGGAATAAAATAGCAGGATTTAGGAGTAAGGACTACATCCCCATTTCTTGAGGAGGGTGCTCCGCAACAGTTAGATCCTGCTGTGCCTGACCCCCACACCCTCTCCTGTTCCTCTCCCCACCCCCAGTGACTGCTTTCCCTGCTAATATATCCCTAGCTCTTGCTTGATACTGCTTGTGGCCTGTCCTGCCCACTCCTGTTGTGAGAGGACTGTCTTGCATTTTGAACAGGTAGTTTCAACTCTAGAATTATGGAATTCAGGGAAAATACAGGTCAAGAAAACGGCAGGACTGATCTTAATAACCGAGCTCTCTCTACTGGTAGTTCAGGTGTGGAGGTCACATGAACTTGGTTGCAGAAGACCTGCTGCCATGCTTTGCCAATCTTTGTGAACTATAACTGTTAAATATAAACAAAATGATTGTGGTCATTAACTATAATTTTGTCATTGGAGAGAATAAAAATGCCTGGAATTTTAAGAAGTTATAAATAATAGGAACTTCAGTTACAGTCCCTTCTGCTTGTTTCCCTAAAGCCCATAGTTATCCTACAGGCACTCCAGATCTGCCTTTGATGGGGGCATTGAAATACATAGAGTAAAATTCTTCCAAACCCATAGTGAACCCCACCTCCAAAATAACTAAAACAGTATCAAAATACCAAGAAGTGGTGCCAGAGTAGGTGAATCCAACTTTGTATGACACTGCTAATCTGAGCAGTTTTCCAGCAAGGAAAGGACAGCTGATCTTAACTAAGATTTATACATTTACTCCATTAGAAGCCATTCAAAGAGCTTCCCTTTTTTTTTTTTATGATATTTCCCTTTGTATACCAGCTTAGCTCTCTTTCCCTAATCAAAAAAAAAAGGGGTGGGGGGCAAAAACCATTTGGGATCTCAGCCATCTCATCACAATTCCTGTGTCTACAAGTTACCTATCTGTTGCACGCCAGCGATGCAAACTCTGCTTAGAGCTGGGGAGGAGAGACAGCCAGCTGTAGAGAGCCGTCTGTTCATCCTGTCTGATTTTCTCCACTGATTCTGCAGGAAGCTTAAAACCAGCTTAAAACAGATGCTTACCTGTTAGGTAAGACATGTCTCCTGTGCTATTTAACAGGAAAAACTAGTATTTGATATCAGGAAGTTTCAACATCTTAACTAAAAGCACTGCATGGTGCAGCAGTATCTATGTCTGTGGCGGTATTTTCAAAACCCCACTTTGCCCAAGATGCTGAAGTGGAAACCTGAGCTTCTTGGTACCATTTTGGTTCTTCTCACCTTTTCACAGTTTTCTGCTGTTTGTTGGCTGGCTTGTCAAGGAGTGAGTTCTAACAGGCTAAGCTGAAATGGGAGCTGGAATTGTTAGTGTTCAGGGAACCCTGAAGAAGGAATGCTGTCTGCCTTGTTCTCACAGGTGGGAGAGATTTACATACCTCCCTGCTGTAATTTCAGGGGAGGAGAGTGCCCCACCTCTTCCAAGCCTTGGCTGCAGTTGAGCACTATGTTGGATTGCTTGATCGTTCTTTCAGTGCTTTATGCAGGACTCACAGTATCTCTTCAGGTTATGAATGTGCACTTTTCAAATATGTGTATAGCACATTTGCTTAAATGAATCCCAGGCTCTTATTTGCTTGATGAAGATCCTGTATGAAATAGTCTTATCAAACTGAAGTGATTTTTAAAGTCCTCAACTTTCAAATAGCTTTTAAAACAAACTATTACCTTTTCTTTATTTGTGGAGAGGTGGTTCTTGTCTTTCTATCCTGGCTAATTTGTTGATGAACTACTATCAGATAATGATTTTACAGATTATATGAACCATTTCATTGTCAAATGGGTTTCACTGTTCTTAATCACTTACAGTACTGAGGATCCTTGCTAAGGATACATGAACAGCTTACTTGCCACCCAAAAGTAGTATTAAGTAGTAAAATAATTGCAATTTAGCATCTTCAGTGTTTAAGGAACATGCAAGTTTCTCCCCTTCAACTGAAAGCATGAAGTTAGATATAACATGCAACACTTTCAAATTACCTGTTTCCTCTAAAGTTGAGTGAAACCTGAATTCTGAAATTGTTCAAACAGGGATTTTTCTAGAACTCATTTACTACTTCAACTGAATTTTTTTCTTCTGAAGAAAAAGCAGGGGTGAAAAAAAGCCTATGTCCTACATGTGTATCCACAATAATCAATGCTTAGTGTTATTTCTTAGTCTCAATAGAGTGAATTTAAATTTCTTATTGTACCATTATCTTCCAAAGCTTTCCCCCCCACACCTCTCAGAATCTTATCTCTAAACCAGAGTGATGTCTTGTTCCTTGAGATGACAAGGTTATAGTTGTGTACTTTTGATTCTGCCTTTCTCTCTCTCTTAAAAAGGTCTTCATACTTTACACTTGCTGTCTACACTTGAAGACTATCAAATACTGTCTCCACCTAGCACAAATCATGATGGCTAATGTCTGTACTCAAGCACCTTACACAACTCTGTAAAAAATTAAAACAAGTCAGAAGATACGAAGCTGCATGTTGGAATTTGAGCAAACTCTCAAGGGTAATAAAAATGTTATGCTCTATTGGTTCTTGTCACTCCAACAAAAAAACCAAGTAAAAGTGCACATGCTGTATCTCTTCATACATGATTTATATGTGACTAATGACAAGTAATTCCTCAAATCAGTAAGTCACAGTCTTCCAGTACCCTAGAGTCAGAACAATAAATGTTAATAATTTTATTGATGACATCTTTGGCATCCACCCTGAGGTTTAGACACTACGATACTTTTCCTGCCCGCTGCTCCTGCCTCTATCCGTCACTTCTGATCCCTTCCCAGGTGTTTCATCTTCTTGCCCAGCAGCATGCACTGTGGAAGCCTCCCTGGGTCCTTGCAGCCCCAGGGAGGAATGGGCTCAGCTGCCCTCTTCATGGGGATGGCCCTGGCACAGGCTAACCAGCACACTAGAAGAGCTAAACCCATGGCTACAGAAGGAAAAAGGAAACAAATTTAATGCATCTTCTCCAGAATTTTAGGTAGCATTAAATATTCTCAGCCAAGGAGGCATAAGGCTTATTGTAACATGGGGGAACCTTTTATTTTCTCCTTGTTTTGATTCAGCTGAGTAATTTCAGGTGAACCTTTCTGGATGTCCTCAATGTTCAACGACCCTGTGACATTGTATGTGTAAGTTCTCAGTTCTGAATCATGATAAGCATTGTACTAGATGATGCCTTTTTTTCCTCCTCTTTTTTTTTTTTTCCTGTGCTTTGAATTTCATGAATTCTAGCTTAGATAGCTGTCCTCTCTGGAAGCTTCTCTTTATTGTCAGAAATGGTTGTTTATGGCTGTTGGGTTTGGGTTGAGAGAGGAATGTGGTGAATCCAGTGGTTGCACTTACTTCTCTGTGTATCGTTACATACTTGGTAAACCTGCCAAGAAGCAGGCAGGAGAATGGCAAGTAGCGAAGTTAGGACTTTTTTTTTCTAGGCAAGTGACAATATTCTCTATGTCTTTGTGCCTCAGTTCAGGGTTCAGCGTTCATAGTTTTAGAGTACAAGATTGCAACATGTATTGCACATACTGTATTGCACAACTGGGTTTGATTGTTTCTCTGGTCAGCACTAATTATCTAGTTGAGTTTATTGCTGAAAGGAAGAGTCCTGGGTTTTTTTTTGGTTTTTTTTTTTTAAATCTGCTTTTGCAATCAGTACATAAATGTTTTACAAGGGCGGAGTGCTGTTTTGATAGTATATCTTTATAAAGACTGAGTTGTTCCCATTTGGGGATATTCCTGGTTATTAAATTGAGGCAAGAAAATAGAGAATTTTAGTGAATTTCACAAAATAAGTTAACATCCTCTATAACAATTAATAATCTGTGTCTTTTTTTAATGGATACTGATGTTCTATATTTCCCTATTCCTTTCAACTGGATTTTTACACCCCATGCTCAATACTTCAAAGATCAGTGTACTTAACTGCAAATTAGTGAAAATTGGTGTAGTCAAAAGAAGGACCTGTGCATCTAGAACAAATCATGTGAGTACAGATTTACAGGATCAGTTCATATGGTTTGTAGTGTCTCCTCGAAAGACACTTTCTATTATCTGTCACCTTCAGAGTTAGGAGAGATGTTTGAGGCAGCTAAAGAATGTAAATATACCAAGCTGGGACTTGCATGGGCATCAGTTTCCATCTAATTTATTAGAAAACTGTAATCTTTAATTAAATATTCAAAGGAAAAATATATCCAGGGACCCACCAAATCTTTTACATATTAAAATAAGTGAAAATTCAAGCTTTTCAACTGTTGTGTTCTACTTACTTAAGTGTTTGCTTTTGTTTGTTTTACAGAAATCCTGTGTATTATATGACTTAGATGTTGTGGCTCTAAATGAAAGTAAGAAGAGAACCTGCTGTGCATTCTGAAATACTGTTTTCTTATTCCGTTTTCTCTTCAGAAAACATTAACTATTGCAAAGCAACATATAAGATTTTAAAAGTGAGCCTGTAATCCCAAAACACAGTATTTAAGCATCCTTTGTGTTACACAAACTTTGTTGCCAAATGTTTTGATATGTTTATATTATAGTTTCATATTTTTACTGTGAAGTTAAAACAATTATCTGACTTTGGAATTATTAGATGCATCACAGGATGACTGCATTTGCATACAAATGTTTGCAGGAATGAAATCTAAGTGTATTAATTTGCTTTTATTAAAAAAAAAAATCCTGACTGTTTTTTCTGTGTTACTTATACCAGATTTGTAACGTAATGAACATTGACATTATCACAGAGGCAACCTTCTGATATATGAAATCACTTATGCTATCCCCCAGATAACACCTCTTTAAGTAGCTGGCATTTACTGCAGTCCCCCAAGATAATTTTCTGGGAATTTTTCGCTTTGTTTCTTTCATATCCGTTTCAGAAACATATGTGTTACTTGAATACCCTTGAACAGGGAAGCTGCAAAGTTTAGGGCTGAGATAAAAGAATAAGCCATATACAAGATCAGTATGTTACTGAACCTCCCTTAGAAGGCAGAAAAAATGGAACAACAGAATGCATCCAGTAATAATTATCTTGCTAATATAAGCTTTTATCATTCTATAAAATAATTCACACAGGTGTTAGCAGCATACCTGCATTTTCAAATGTTCCTTCTGTCATAAATGATCACAATATTAAAAAGGTATGCAGTTCTTGTTTGATATTGTGAGATATTTATGTTATTTTCTTAAAGTATAAATACATCAGGTATCTGGTTCTGCTCATTTAGATCTGTTTTATGCTGATATGTAGTATCTTTAATTTCAGTGGAGGATATCAGATTTTATTTAAATTTAAATGAGGGCAGAATCAGGATGCCAGTTTCTTTTTCCTTAATCAAAAGCAAAGAGAACACAAATCAAACCTGCAGGACACACACAAAGCAAACACAAGTTGGGAAATCTGAAGAATTGTGGGGATTATATTGTCTTTTTTTTTTTTTTTTTTTGCCTGGGAGATGTGGTTCTTGTTGCTAATTACATTTAATTGTTTTATCACCATTTGTGAATGAATAATACTACTGTGCAAAACTGTGCTGTGAGCTATCCCAGCACATCCCAAACAACTAACTCCACTGTCTTATTGTTCTGGAATGTCGCTACACTCCTGAAATAAGTCTGCTTCTTTTTTGAGGGCTGTTTGTGGATTGTCATAATATCAAATTATTATTAAATTTCATATTGAGACAGTGAGCCCAACTGGAAAATGCTTTCTGAAGCACATGGGACGTAATGTGCCTGAGCATACGGCCAGCTTACTGTGCCTCTAGGCCATGCAGTGTACTTGCAGAAGGGGTGCAAATGGATGGGAAGGGCTACGTGTTTACAGCCACTCCGGACTACTCACTATGGTCAGTCACTTAAGCTAGTATTTAGCGAAAAACCTGAAAACAAGGAACTAAGGATAATCCCTGCCTTAGTTAAAACCATAGCAGAGGAAGAAAATAGTGCTGGAAGGGATTTTGAGAGGCTGTCTAGGTCCTCGTCTTATCGCAGCATCAGATCAGCTGTCCCTGCTGTACTGCAAGAAGATGTTTACAGACCTGCAGTGATGGAGATCTCAGGGTCTCTCTGAGTGGTGTACAGTCCTCACTTAACTGGTTTGGCAAGCAGGAAGTTTCCTAATACCTAACCTAACTAGTAGACATGGAAAGCAGGTTCTCCCTTTTCTTTTGATGTAGGTGAATACCTCTGCCTGCCCCCTCTCTTCTCTTTGGGCCAGATGTCTCCTGTCCCTTATACCTTCCCTTGTAGTTTGGGTTTTCGGAATCTTTTGCCATTTTTGTCTCTTTCCTCCTGACATTTTTGAGTTGGTTCTCAACTATCCTGGAGTGTAGACCTGAAAACTGAGCAGACTATTCCAGTTTAAATAATAACTTCTGGACAGACTAAAATGATTTATTTGTTCTCTTATTTATGATACTCCTATTTATGCACTCCAGCATCAGCATAATACAAGATAGCCTAGCACTGCTCATGATCCGTCGTTTCTTTCCTGAAGAACTGCTTTTTTATCCTGGTATGTACTTGTGCAGTTGATTATTCCTTTGTATGTGTACAACTTTCTGTTTCTCCTTATTCGGTGGCATTTCAGTTTCTCCAATCTGCCAAGATCCTTCTGAATCGTAATGCTGTGCTCCGGCATAGTTGGAGCCTCTTCCTGTAGATACGGTCTCCAAATGTAAGTGTACTCTGTTCAGTCACAAAAGATGTTCATGAAAGTACTGAATAGTTATGGATCCAAGACGAATCTCAGTGAAATCCCGTTCAATGTATCCTTTCAGCTTGGGAGTACTAATTATTTCCAAATAATTTTGCACTCATTTTATATACTTGTCTAGACCATTATTTTTTTTCGGTTAAGAGCATATTATATGAAGCCCTGTGATCCTCTCTTTTTCTACCCTATCCATGAAGCCTGTTACCTACTGATAGAACTGGATTAGATTGATCTGATATTATTTGTTACTGACAAACCAAGGCTGTTACTTCTCTTACCTTTACTTTCTAGATTCTTGCAAATGGTTGGATTACCTGCTGAAATGTTTATTTTTTTTTTGAGTAGAAATTCAGCTAACCAGTTTGTAGAGCTCTTTCCTTCCACACTTCGAGAGGTATGCAATCCTTTTCAAGTTAATCTGGAACCTCACCCATTCTCTGTTGATTCTTGGAGCTCATCAGTAGCAGCTCTAACATTGCTTGAACCTTAAGGGAGTTTCATCAGGTTCAGTCTATCCAAAAATCTTTAACTTCACTAAGTATTTTCCAGTCTATTTCTTCATTTTTCTAGCCTAAGCTCTTAGGCTTTTGTTAGTGGTGCTAGTAGTGAAATCACATCTGCCTTCTTCAAGTGAAGACTGAGCTTAAAAAGTCATTTAAGGATACTGGCATCTCAGCATCACCAGTCATTAGGTGATGATTAAATAGATTTCCCCTCTATGGAATAACAGACCAATTTTTTCCTTCGTCTTCTCACTATGCATCTTTTCAACATCTTTCCTGTCTTTTAAATCCAATTTTCTAACATACTGGGACCTTATCTTTCTGGTTTTGTCCATACATAGTCTATACATTTATTCATAATTTAGTAATTTGACCTACTTTCCACTTTCTTCCAGGTCATTGAAGATCTTATGATATTCAGCCAAGTTAGTCTTTATTTCACTTCCTCTCCTTCCTCTGTGTAGATCAAATTCCGCAGTTTTGCCTTTAGCAGTGGATCTCCAATGAACTTCAAGCTGTCCTGAACTCGCAGAAGTTTAGCTACTAGTTCTCTGAGTTTAAGCCTCCATTTAGTTCCACCTCCACTTCCTAACAATGAAAATAGGTAAAAGAGGGTCAGATTGATTCGTATTTTTCATTTCTTCTCTGTATCGCTAATCAGAATTTCAAATACAGGAATTTCTTCTACAAATTTTCCTTCTCGCAGTGTTTTCTACTACTTGTGGCTTAGGTATGATCCAGTCCCTGGCCCACCTTAGGGAGATGCAAATATTTAGGTTCCCATGCAATGTTTGCAGGATGTCTCACCCCTGCTAGCTGATGCAACATGCTTCGCCTAACATTCCAGGTAGCGTGAGTGCTCTCCTCTTCACATCTTTTGCTCTCCTGGAGCAAAACAACTGCCTTTTTCTAAGCATATGCATTGTGGACTACACTCACAGGAGTGTGCCACTGGGGAAAAACCACCTATCTCACTAGAAAGGACCAAAAAACCTCCCACCAAACTGGAACATTCTGTGTTTGGAGGCATTTTCCCAGCTAGAAAATGGGCTGTAAGTTGAGAGCATCATCTTCATTTAGTTCTCTCCAAAGCTGGCTGGATGATAGTGTCACACAAATTCCCACAGATGGAATTTTTAGAATAAATAAAGGTTAAATAAGGGATTTGACTGGAAAAGGGAGGACACCTCCTACAGTGAAATAGAAGATAAAAGGTGAATGTTCACACCAGACCCTCAGATCTCTTTGGAATACCTTGCATGAGCAAAGATTGCTTGGATTTTGCCAGTAAGACAGGAATAGTATTCTCTTTGAAAACATGAGATGCACAGACATCAGCTATATCACATGCATTGCTCTCTCTCCCCTTTCCCCCTCACCCCAGAGAAAGGTAGGTATTTAGGATCTGATTCTGAAATGATCACTGCCTCTCCTGTTGTTTCGTGTTGGACTTGTAAGTATTTATTATGAAACTCAGGCCTTTGATATAAAGGCAAATCATATGCAGGAAGAAGGAATGCAAATTCATGGGTTTTTTTAAAGAAATACTGACTATGATGGCTTCACATGAAACTTACTGTATAAGGCTCAGAGTCTTATTTGGTGTATGCATACTACAGCGTAAAGCAAGTTACCAGATTCATACCAAAATCAGTTTGTTGTGAACAGCTCTGTTTCAAATGTTAGCATAGATACAAACTGATGATGATCCAAAATACTTTAAAAATCATTTTATTGGCAGTGGAATAAATATATACTAGAGATTTTACAGCCTGCTGCATAAATGTGTTGTGAAATCAACATGAAAGTAAGTCAATTCAAAATGCATTTAAGAATAATTTCAGGAATTATTCTGAGTCCCCCTGCCACTGCTTATGGTTTTACAGTGACAATTTGCTCTTGATACATAAAGACTGTCTCTGAACACCGCCTGAACTGCACGTACACAAAACCTAAGATGCTGTGTAAGTGAGGCCCTGGTCCTGAGGTGGATCTGCTCACAGGGATTCCTCTTGAGGTCTGATGGCTTCGTTAGCGTTTGCACCAGGAGGAGACTCTGGTAAGAGATCACACTAAGGGATTAAGGCATTGCTAGACATCAGAGAAATTATTATATCTAAAGTGTTAATTATACATAACATGCCATTAAAACAAGAAATCATCTGAGGTTCATATGTGCTGGTGATTTGAATACGGTGTATGTAGTATTAGAATATATTTCAAGGAGGTTGAGCTATAGTACAGTTAGGACACATAACAAAGTCACTCTCAGAGCTCCAGTGGGACATTTAAATACTAGTAAGCTTTATGATGTCTCTTTGCCTGGAAATAACTGAATGAAATTTAGATAGTATCTAGAAGTTACATTTTTTAAAAACACATTTTGTTCCAGTGGGATGGGTAAGAGTGGGTTGGGTTTGCACTGGTTGGAGAGAACACAAACACAGTTATATGAAGACAGACTTAAAAGCCACAGGACATCTAAAACCATTTGAAGAATGAAAAAATCTCTAAAGAATAATCAGCAGTAACTATTTCTGTGTGAAAGATGCATTTCTTCCCAGACAGCGGAAGTGCACGATGTCTGAGAGAAGTTTAAGCTGTGAGATGGTATCTATCCTGGAATTAATGGTACTCAAGGTAGTGTTTAAAAACAATTCTTGACAGACTAGTGCTTCAAGTCCTGGTGAATCCCAGTCTGAGCTGATGTGCTTTGCCTTACACAATGCACCAAATAGCCTCGTCAAACCTGAATGAGTTAAAACCTTGCTTTTGCTTTCTGTATTTCAACAATAATGCTCTTAGCTATTATACTACTTAGCACTTCAATAGCTTAATTCACTTGAGCTGTTCAAAGCACTCCCTGAACTTCGTAAAAGGGAAGCTACCTTGAAAAAAAATCCAGTGTCGTATTTTTAAAGCTGACTATTCTGGGAGGTAGGATCTAACAACAGCATGACTCAAGTGTAGAGAACGAAGGTTTTTCATAGTGCTGGGAAATCCCGGTGCCAAACTGCGCGGCTGAAGTATGGACCCACATCAGGATGAGGTGCAACCCGACCCAGATCCATTTAAAGCAAGATGATTTGGGTTTTCTGTAATCCTCTGCGCCGACTGGCTTCCATGGTCTTTGTCTCATCTTGGAGAGCACGGATCAAGTCCCAGTCTCCATTTGCAGCAGAGCAGAACAAGAGCGCGTCCGTCTCGGCCCTCCTCGTGCTGGCTGGCACCAGCGGTTACAAAGGCACGCAGCGGCGGCCGGCCCTGCACCCGGCGGGCGAGGAAGGGCGAGCGGCAGGAGAGCTATCCGTGCAGCCGCTCTTCCCCAAGCTCGGCCATGCCCAGCGTCCTCGAAGACGGATACTGCGGAAGAGGGAGCCTGGAGAGAGATGTTAGCTGTGGGTGTTTTCAGTCGTTTTACAAATCACCGAGAGGTACTTTTATGTTTCTTGTCAACAGTACAGCCTTAAACGTAGCCAAGTTTACTGCAATAAAATAAACAGTTTTGACACAAAAGCGAACAAAATAAGCACAGTACAACGCAACCACCCAAGAGTTAGTTTTTCTGGTTTAATTTCCCAGAGTTTCTGCAGTCTAGCAGTCTGGAAATAAAAATGCATTAAAAATGGCAACATTAAATATCTTACGAAGATCATGTAAGACTTCATCACATAAGCCATTTCGAAAAGAGAACTAGTTTTAAATTTTCCTGCGGTCCAAAGGCCCTCAAATACGCAATATACATGATACCGGCGTGTGCAGTAACGACAGAAATAAGTCAAAGATTTTCCTCTTAACTTCTGTGCGCTACTCTTCATGCTTTAAATACCTGTCCACGGTTCACAGGTAAAAAACTAAAAGCTATATAATCAAAGTTGCTCTCTAATTGGATTTTTTTTTTAACGTAGGGTGCATTTCACAGGCGAAGTCCCTATGCTAAATTAAATGGCGAGAAGAGGCAACGCAACCCGCTCGCTCGGAATCGCTTTGATAAACGAAGCGGGAGGTCGTACCTGCCAACTGTAAACGTAACCACGCGTGGCCGCGGACCCCGGTCCCCTCCTGCAGGGAAGCAGCAGCACGAGTTAAAAAATCCACGTGCTGGAGGAGGCGCCGGTCCCCAGCCCCCGCACCCACCCACCCACCCACCT
>NW_010972864.1:5310074-5310291 GCF_000737465.1 Haliaeetus leucocephalus | reverse complement strand
CGGTCGGTCGGCCGGGCTGCACGTCGGGCGAGCGGTCGGAGGGTGGAGTGAGAGGGACAGGCTTGGCGGCGGCGGCCCTCCCCGCCGGGCGGGCGGGCGGGCAGCCCGGCACTTTCCTTTTCGGCGCGGGGAGGAGCGGCAGCTGCGCAGGCGTTGCTCGCACCCTGTTGATTAGTCAGTGCTGGGATGGCGCTTCCTGGGCCAGGCGCGGCGGCGG
>NW_010972864.1:5189976-5309613 GCF_000737465.1 Haliaeetus leucocephalus | reverse complement strand
GGCGGGGGCCCCTCCGGGGGCGGCCTGCCGGCCCCCCGGGTGCAGCCCCTTTCCTCCCGCGGCTGGAGGCAGCCGGAGAGCCCCGCCGCTCCGTGCGGTCCGTACACCGTCACCCGCCGTCACCGGGTGTCGGTGCAGGGCTTCGACTCGCGTCGGAGTCCGTGCGTTGGTTTGCATCAAAATATCGGGGTAATACCCCCCCCCCCCCCCCCCCGAACCGGGGGGTTCCAGGGGAGCTCGGTGAAGCCTGTTCGCTGTCAGCCGCCTGCCCCTGAGAAAGGTCCTCGCAGTCTCAAATTAAAGCGTGGAAGGGCATTTTCAGTACTGGAGACCCAGTGTTGTGACGAAGAGATGCTACACCGAGGCCAAATAAGAAGGGATGTTAATTAAATAGCCAAGTGGGCTAAATCTCAAATGTTACACTTCACTAAAAAAGGCCACGGACCTGTAAAACAAGGAGTAGCGTAAGAAGCCTTTACAGTCTCCAGATAACTTTTTATTACTCTTCACTTGGGTGCTCACCTGCCGTTTCCAAGTCTGCAGCTTTTTGTTTACTCCAGGAAATAAGAAACGAGTCTGACAGAATAGCAGTGGTTTACCTTTCCTAGATACCTGTCTTGGAAAACAATGTGTCAGCACAGAGAGCTGGGGAGATACGGGAAATTTTTTATAAAGGCTCTGACAGCTGCTTTAGAATAATAGCGTGTGTGTGCACTGCGTGGTAGCTCTGTGAAGACTGTCCAGCTCTCCTGTCTCTAAGGGAATGCAGATAACTCGCAAATCAAGAAAAATTTCCAGGGTTTTTAGTTCGTTAGCATATGAAGTCACCTTGTACTTGCACGATGTAATAGAACAGTTCTCTTATAAAGTTTTGTATTGATTTGAAAAGTTAAAAATGAGCACAGGCATTGTCCTCTGTTACTCCCCGGTGTGCAGGTCAAGACCAGGATTGGTTTATTACTTAACTGCAGTTCCCATAATCCAGTGATGATTCAAGCTGGGGCTTTTTTGACTTTGTCCCTTGATTATGCAGTACTTTTCCTACCCTTTGTAGTGCTTCCTCAGAACTGGCACTCAGGAGCAGATTAAATAAAAGCTTCTTTGCCTCTTTAACTGCAGCTGGCTGGTTTTCATACAGTCGAATGTATGTTGTCCTGTGAGAATGGCAAAGCTGGTATGTTAAGGAGTTCCTCGTGGTAATACCTTCTGTCACTAGAAACAGCTAAGATGGCCTCCAGTCACTGCACTTAAGGTTGTCAATTTACTTGAGATTCCTGGCAGTGATTCAGGCTTTAACAGGATGCATGTATTGATGACTTACTAATTTCCCTCTCTGCGTGTTATATTTCCCAGTCTCCCCGCTCCTCTTGTCTCGCTTCATTGGAAGCGACCTGAAAGAGCTTTGTGGGTAGAGAAAGTTTATGGGTTTTGAAGCAAGTAGGTTGGGTTTTTTTTGGGTTTTGGTGGGGTTTTTTTTTTGGTCTTGTGTCAGACCTGGTGAAGGGAATATCCCATAATTGTCAGGGAGAAAAAGATGTTGTGGATTTTGTGCAAAAGCTTTTTTGTCCCATGTGCCACACTTAAAGCAGATGCACAGGCAAGTGGATGTAAACAGACCTGAGCTCTTTTGCCTGCGCCCTGAGATGGCCAGACATGAGGCAGCTGTTGGTGTAGGTGTCCTGTGAGTAATGGTTCAACCCCACGCTAAACCCTAACAGGAGGCAGGCTCAGGTATAGCACTGTGCTAAGTAAGGGCTTTGGGTTGGAGCTGGTTTGAGGTCTGGCCGGTTCAGCGTGCAGGCAGAGGCTCTTGGGTCTGCTTTTACCTACTTGTACCTTTTAACTTCTGGGACTACAGATGGCAGACGAATCAATATTTTATAAAGAACACAGACGCCATGGTCTTGGTGGTACGAACAGAACACTTTTTCTATTTCCAAAGGAGGTTGTCTTGCAATAAGAGAAAGCAACCATGAATCAGCGTGTAGCTTCCCTCCTAAAGGAGGAAAGTTGGGAACATGCAATGTTTGTGGAAGTGACTGGAGCACCTGCTGTCCCGGGATGGTTTCTCTGCATCCCTGTCATTGTCTGGCAAAGCTAACAAGTGGAGCTCTATCAGAGAATTTCTTGATGCAATACTGAAGAAAATCAATGCAGAGTCCAATCCAAATGTGTGTCATCCAATGCTCAGGAAGTTTAAGGCTACCTCTGTTAACAAAGTAGTGTCTTGTGGCAGTTTTATCTGGATGCAGCTCTTGTCTCCTCTTGTCTCCTCTGCACAGCCTGCAGATACGCATCGGTGGGTCAGGGTTCGGTTGCGCAGGAATGGCCTCCTCTCTTCTTTAGGTGCTGAATTCCTCTCCAGATCAGTGGAAGCTGCATGCGTTTCATGCTGTTGGAAACCAAACCACCTGTAGATGTCTGTCTTCAGTCACCTTTTGATTTCATGGTTGGCTTGTGACTGTAGCAGTGAGTTGTTTCTAGGCTGGTTTTTTCAGTCATCATGAGGTTTTGTGAAGGCCAGAATTCATTTCTTCTAGAGGACCAGGATGTAGAAGAGGACTGAAAAGCTGGAGATGTATTTTCTTCGGAAGATGCCAGCCTTGCTGTGTTGCTGCTACATTTCTTAATGGAGCTTAGCACTCAGTGGATGATGTTCTTAGATGATACCTACACAAGATCTCCAGTTTTTCACTGTTGCTTCACCTTCAGGCCTTTCAGTTTGAAGGGGGGAGAATGGGTATGATGAATGCAGTTTTATTCTTCCAGTTTGAATGTGCAGCTCCTGGAAGAATGCCCTTAAGTAGTTCAGTTTGATTTCTTGACAGGATGAAGTTATGAAATATTTATGCGCACTAAATTTGGTCCTCTGCTAAGAAGGGAGGGTTTTTCTTGATGATACGGGGTGAAGAAGGAATGGGAGGATGTAGTCTGTCGTTACATCAAGATATAGCTGGAAGTAGTTAGCCATCGGTGCCTGCCTTATCCGTCTAGAAATGATAAATATGTCAACTTCTGTATTTTCAGATGAAATTTTAAGACTGTTTAGTTGTGTTCCAGGTTATGCTTTTGGATGCTGTTAAGTCATAAGTCAAGTTTTGTTTGCTTTAATCTGTTCATGTGTGTTAATATTTTGCTGGTGAATATTGTTGTACTAATTGAACAAATAGACTGGAAAAAAACCAAATCTGTCACTTTTGAGAGGAAGCAAATGTTTTTTCTATGAGTTTTTTTTCCAACATATGCAACGGCTTAAATATTTCTAGAGGATAACTCAAATACAAAATTGCTAAAAGAGCGCTAAACACCATACCAAAGAAAATGAATGGACTTTATCTCACGCTGTGGAATTCACTGAGTGGGCTGTTTCAGAGGAGAAGAAGCAAGACTCGAAGAGCAAGAGAGGAGCGAGCTTTGTGCTGTGTTTTTTTCCTGTCTTTGCCCCCCCCCCCCCATCCTGATCTGCATTGTCGCAGCTGAATCCCACCCCAGTGACACCGAGAGGCTTGTGAGTGGGTGCAGTGGGGAAAAGATTGCGCTCTGGGAACCCGAAGCAGAAAGAGATCTTATCGGAGCGTGGTTGTTGCAACAGGGCAAAAGGTGAGCGTCGCTGGTCTCTGAGAAAACACGGGCACACGTGAGGCTTGGGTTGGCTGTCTTCAGATCATCGGCAGAAAAGGCTAACAGCGAAGCTGTGACTGTATCTTGTTGCTAATGCTGAAGTGGTGTTGTGCATGGTTATCTCAGGGCTTTACATTTCTGGTAATTTTTTTTCTAAGGATAATTTTGGAGGGTAAAAGAGAAACGCTGTGAAGGTTAAGATCTGGAAAATACTGCTTTGCATAGAGCTGAGCTTCAGGCTGAGCTTTTGGGGTTTTTTTGTAAGCTCACTGCTCCCTTTGGACTCCATTCTTTTTCTCAGTGGAACTCCCTTTACCCCAGCCGCTGTTGCTGTGTTTCCACAAGTAAAGAGCAGCCCTTGCTAGTATGTAGTTTTCACCCACAGACTGGGTATGAACTGGAAGAGTTCACAGAAATTCACAGCTTGTGTACAAAGACTAAAGTTTCTGGGATCAAGAGGGCATGTGGTCCTCTGACTTTATTTGTTTTTTTCACAAGGGATAAACATATTCATACATGCTCTAAAAAAAAAGATGTTATGTAAACTGGTGGTCTTGGGATCAAACATAGTGGCACTTGTCCTCAACTCACAGAGAAGTGATTCCCTACTGGGCATGGTGAGGAAACCACGCTGAACTTTTCTGGAAGGGAGACCATGGATTGCGATGAGCCACTGAGACTCCAAAGGAAATTCTTCTCTGTGCGTTGTAAATGTGTGGTTGCTGTAAGATGAAATGGCAGAATTACTGGCTATAAAGAAAGGCAAAATTTATAAAATAGGTAACAAATTTAAAGGGTGACGACTTCTTTCTTAGCCCTGTGTGAACTCCTGTGAATATCAGCAGTAGGTGAGTGGTGAGTTTGTACTGCTGCTGTTCCTGGGGATGAAGAGATTTCATTTACTTATTTTATTTCAGGTTCTCTTTCTTCTGTCCCATTTCAAAACTTTTTCATGGTGACGTCCGTCTACCCCAGTCACGTTCAGGGGACTATTGTTCTCTGCAGCATGTTACTGTAGGGCTTATTTCGGTTCCAATATCTGGAAACTGAGCACCCTTGCAGCTTATCAAAGAACATCGTACTCAATAGAACAATGCGGCTGTGTACATAATGAAAATTCTGTATTGCGTCACTCTACAAATGCGGGTTATCTGTGCAGCTGAACAATACTTTGAAACTACAAAGAGACTTATTCTTTTAAGGTCTAAATGCTGCTATCCATGCTTTAATTGTCTTGAATGACCTCCTTCTTTCGAGAAGCTAGTGCAGGGTGTCTCGGTAGTCTGCTATTGAATAATTCTTTAAAAGGAATCGTGTGGGAGTAGGGCAAAGCTTTCATGTGGACCAAGAAAGAGGTTTCAGATACGCTCAGACCCTGGGCAATGGCCGTGATCTGATTTCCCACTCCAGGTGTGGCTCTCTGCTGTGTACTGTGGTGTGATAGGTGATGGTTCTCATATATTGGGCAGACAGACCAGCATCTCTGATTCAAAGGCAAAAAATCCTCAAGATACACTGTATCCACACGGCTCGATTTCTTCCTTACCTGCTGAGCAGCTTTGAAACTCCAACTGTTTATACTGTGTGTTCTGCCATTAAAGTATAATCTTGGAAGCATCTCCTCCTTGCCGCTGCTTCTTTCCTCCTTTACCTTGTGGTCTGGTGTTTCCATCGAGACAATTGAATGAAAAAACAATTGACAGGTTGCCACTAACCACTGCTCCTGGGGTTTTGTTTCGGTTGTTTTTTTCCTTTTCCCCTGCTGGCAGAGATGTGTTCCAGAAACATTTTAGTGAAAAAGCTTTTAATTCATTTAAAATCTGCATCGTACCGAATGATGTCTGTGAAGATTATAGTGCCCTCCTGGAGATGAAGGACAGTAACTTGGCAACACCTATTCCCAGGTGTACCACAGGCTTTTAGTGAGGCACATAAAGAGTTCAGCAGCATAGCCATTTTACACCTAAAAATCCATGATTTCTTTAAGCTGCTTTCATGTTTGGCAATGATTTGCTATTTGCACTACACTGGACCATGGGTAGTGTGGTAGTGCTGCTAAGATGCAAAATAGTTGCCTTGCTCTTATTTCTTATATACTTAATAAATGTTCATATTCTTCTTTGCCATACAAGGTGTGAAACTTACAGCTCTGTAAAATTTTTTCTTTCAATTTCTAAAAAATTTTTTTTTTTTTTTTTTTTTTTTTTTTTTTTACAAGGGCATGTGGCGATAGGATAAGGGGTAATGGCTTTAAACTGAACAAGGATAGATTTGTGTTAGAGGTAAGGAAGAAGTTCTTCACTGTGAGGGTGGTGAGGTACCAGACCGGGTTGCCTAGAGAGGTTGTGGATGCCCCATCCCTGGAAGTGTTCCAGGCCAGGTTGGATGGGGCTTTGAGCAACCTCATCTAGTGGAAGGTGTTCCTGCCCACAGCAGGGAGGTTGGAACTAGATGATCTTTGAAGGTTCCTTCCAACCCAAGCCATTCTATGATTCTAATTTTTGACTCTGTTAGGTGAAGCCTTTGCGTACATACCTGGACAAACTCTTTCTGGATAATTCTGTAGTTCAGGTATTGGAAGGTGAAACACCATTAGATATACATAAAATCAAAGGAATTAAGGTGTCTTGAACAGTTAGTAAAACCCTTAATCTTAAAATAAATGTGGTGTGATGAATCATGTGCTGCTGTTGCAGGATATGGTAGTAAGGAATGGTACAAGTCTAGCATAAGAGAGAAAGGTTTTGTTGTTTTATGCTTTGTCTGTAAGCACTGTTCTGGAACTAGGTGTTCCTGGCTTCAATGATTACGTGAATTGGCACTCCCTGTAATAGCCCAGTAAAGGCAACTCCAGGGAGTATGCCAAGATGAAGTGCTGGAGGATATTGGCCAGCGTGGTCTGGTGCTCCAGGATTCAGTGGAAGTTGTGGGAAGAGCTACAGCATGTTCCAGTCATTCCAGTGGTGGTTTGTCAGCAGTGAAGGGCATGGGTGTTGCTGTATTTCCTTTTGGCATTAGGAGTAACAAGTTGGTTGGATTAGGGAAGCTTAAGTCTCTCCCCTATAGGAAAATATTCATCATCTTAATGTGGATTGCATATGACTCAAAACCAACCTTCATAAAACCCAGGGAGCCAATATTTCAAGTCTGAAATTTTTGCTTTTAATGGTGCTCCCCTTTGGAGTGAGTTTTGTGTAGCATTTGAGGTCTGTGATTTTCATACTATTTACAGTATGAAAAGCTTGTGGTGCTAACTTCACTGCACCTCCACTTTTAAGCCAGATCTGCTAATCTGAAGACCTAGCACAGAAATATAAAACTGAGGTGTATAAGCAGATTGAAGAGTGAGTCTTTGCTGAGGATGGGGGCCATGTCTGCTTTGCAGTCTCTGTAGCGGTGTGCATGTCGGCATAAAACTGCTAATATCACAGCTTTGCCGGGGCACCTGCACACTTGGCTGAGGCATTGCATCAGCAAGAATAGCTGCTCTGTTTTGATATCTCCTGTACTGCTGCTGGACGATGTATCGCCCCGTCGGGCTTGTTGCTGTGTGCTGGGGGGGGTAGAAATGTCTTCCTGGGGGTGGGGAGGGTTTGGAGTCTAGCCTCCTCATCCCGTGGTTTGATTTGGCTTTAAGTTTGTGCAAGGGAGCGATCAGAAGCTTGGCTTTCAGAAAGAGGTCAGTGGAGCGTCTGGGAGGTGGGGAGGAGGTAACTTTAGCTCATACAAGGCATCAACACCAACAGCTACTGCAGTGGCTGACTATGTGGGAGAAACGAACCTAGAGATGTTGTAGAGGTTGCAGATGGGGAGCAAGAATTGCCAAATCCTACAGACATTCGCAGGCCAAGTCTGTTGTGTGGATGGAGATGCTCCTGAGCCTACAAAACGCGCACCGAGTGTCTGGGTCAAGCCATGATGCAGACCCCAAGTGACCAGTGAGAGCTGCTGGAGCTGTGGGTTCAGGGGGCTCGGGGAGCCCCGTGCCAGGGGCCGCAGCGTGTGTGTGCCCAGGCAAGAGCTGGTGTGCTCTCAGCAGAGGAGGGGACAGTGATTTTACCAGGAAAAGTAGCAAATCTTGTTATGGCAGGGAAGGTCACTTGGAGCTTCTTAGAGGTGCAAACCTTCAGGAAATGCAAAATTGTTTGAAAAGTGCCCTTTTTGTTTGTTGGCTTTTTCTTTTCTGGTGTTGTAACTGGTGCAAGTTGTAATCACGGAAAACTCAGACTCGTGCACGTTTCCTTGGCCTGTGAGGATGTCACTGGGCTCCTAAAGAGAACCAAGGATAAAGTTTTAAACGTGGTCTCGGAGGCTGGAAGATGCCCGAGAACTCAACCTGATGAAGTTATTGCCTCGTGCCAGGGCTGAACCTTAGTGACTCAAACGTAAATATTATCTAAAACACAGCATGCTGCAATCCTATTTGTGTAACGAGCAGGGGAAACCTTTCTGGCAAAGTGGTGCCAGCAAGAAAGTTGGGGAATTTCTCCTTACAGTCAGAGCTGGGGGAGCGGGAAGAGAAGCTGAGTTAGGGGCTGAAAGTGCCCACCACGCACTGCTCTGCTTGCTGTCTTTGCACCTTTGTGCCAAAACGTGTATGTCACCCGTGGGTGAGGCTGTAGCTTGGTGGGACGCAGGTTTCCAGGGAAAGTCCGGGGGTCTGTGGCTGCCGGCTGCGGGAATAGCGGCCACCGACTGGGGTGCAAGGCAGGGGCGCGTGCCCTCCGAAAACAAGGTGTTGTGTGTGAGGCTGCGTGGGGACGTGGTTCCCCTCTGCAAGGAGGATATGGGCCAGTTGGAGAGTCTAGAGCCTAACCACCCTAAACTGCTTATTGACTGTCCTGAAGGGAGAGACTGTGTGCCCAAGTCCGACTCGAGGGTTCAAGTGGAGGAAGGTCCCTCTGTGCACCTTAAGCAGTCATTCCGAAATCGTGCCTGCTGGCCTCATGCAAGCATCCCCCTCCCTCGTCGTGCTGCCGTGGCCGCTGCTGAGCGCTGAAGCGAGCTGGGCTGCCAGACTGAAAGGGAGCACACTTGCCTTGCGGCTGGGTTTGTAAGAGTCCTACAGTCTGCATACTCAGTTACTAAAATACTTCCAGGAACTATTTCAAAGTAATCCACAAATTCTTGGATAGCCCCTCCCGTGTGTTTGTGTTTCTGTTTGCAGCTTTTGTTGTTGTTGTTGTTGTTCCAACTGGCGATTTTACTTACTTGCCCCAGTAAAAGCAAGCACTGACTATTCTTGTTGCTTCCTGGCACCTCACCATTTTGGAGATGAAAGAGGGAAGATTGGGGTGGGAAGATGAAGGAAACTTTTTATCTAAGCGGGGGGAAGGCACATGTGCACAGATCTTTTCTTCTTGTCCAGCTTTCTTCTTGCCTCTTTCAGTGGGTCCCTTTGGGGCATGGTTGGATTCAAGGAGCCCTTGGCTCCCGTCTGCATCATTCAGTCCATCCCCCAGGCTACTGTCCTTCACTTGTGGGCTTCCAGTAGGTGTTGCAACTTATTTACAGTCGTTTCCAAGGTCGCTGTAAGGTAAAGCACCCAGTACTGTCTAGCAGTAGCAGAATGGAGCAGTGCAAGGAGCTTCTTCCATTTTTTCTGTTATCCTTTCTTGCCTTCAGATAGGATAGTCCTTCCTTTCACCTCTTCCAGCATTACTGGCACATTGCTGTTGTGTTCTTGTCCTGTCCTCCAGCTTCTTACAACTCCTGTGCAAACTGCTGCTTCGTCCTCTCCATGGCCTCTTCTTTTCCCTCAGCTTGGAGGAGATGAAGATGTTTCTTGGACCAGACAGCAACAGAATGTTTGGCTGTGCATGTACTAGGAGTGATAGCTGTGTATGTGTTACCAGCGGTGAGAAAGCAAGCAGGGAAAGTTATTTCATACGCTTCCAGAGACCTGAAAGTTTCTGGTCACTGAGACCAGAAATTGGAGTTGCAACTCATTGGTGTTGGAAGGATATGGGTGTTCTGGGCTTTGCTGCAGAGAGGTGGTTTATATCAGTGCAGATAACATGGGATCTCCCTCTGTGGAGTCTTACACTTTGCTGTTGACATGCTGTTTGGTTTAACTTCAGTAAAGGGAGTTTTGCTGGCAGGACTCAAACATGAATTGGTAGGCTTTGGATGTAATGCTTCCTTTTGTCAGCCAGCACTGACTGCTTGCTTGACTTACAGAAGGTGAGTGGAGATGCTGTGTATTTGTAAGAATAATAGTAATCCTTGTCCATTTGTTATATGATGTGATTAGCCAGAAGGAGAATCTTATGTGTGTATCCATGTTGGAAGACTGGTTTCCAAAATATTAAATTATTCCTGCTTCTTTCTTAACAGTTTCATTCAAGCTTCTATTTATTACAAGGTCAAAATGCCTCTTTTCCTCTTTGATGGGGGCCATAACCACACACACTGGGTAGTATCTAAGATCTTACTTGAGTTGCATTTATGTAATTTCACTATGGTCAGACTTTTTTTTCTGTCTTTGGTCTCTGGATATGAAGCTATGGTATACTCATGGCAGGAGAATATAGAAAGCATCAGTGCATATTTGACTCACAGAGATGATAGGGTTCCATATGAAAATACAAAATGTGACTAGTTACACATGCTTGTTACTGCATTCACCAAACCCAGGATGTGGCTGTAGACAAACAGCTAAGCTGCAACACCGCTGCAGCTGAATGTAGGGCAAGCTGGAGGAAAAGATCATTTCTGTTGCATGTTTTATGGATTGCATTGTCAAATATAATTTGGGTTCCTGTCAATATATAACAAAATATCTTAAGACCAAATGGCCTGTGGGCAAAGATAAATGTGCCCTCAAGGGGAAAGTGAGGCATGACGGGCTTTTCTTCACTCTGTTCTGCATGCTGCTCACCAAAAGTAGACGCTTCCCTCCTCCCAGGAGGGGTTTTATTTTTTAATTTTTGTGCCCTCTAAAGATTATAAAAATATTATCAAAGGGATGTTATTCACTTATCCCTTAGGTTTTATTAAAAACAAAGCCATTCTTTTTATACCTTACAGTTTAAGTGTAGATTTTTCTGAAACAATGGAAATAAATTGCATTCGGGACTGTTCCTCATCAGAAAAGAATTAGGTGCAGCTTTGATTGCATTCCTCTTGTTAGTATTCCTATATTGCTCAGATGCTCTTACTGTACCAGGACGTAACCAAACCAAACAGGTGCCTAGTTACAGTTGAACATCCAAAATTTCTGTGTGTGTATGCGGTCAGTCCGTGTTTGAAGAGGCATTACTCTCTTATTAGTGATGTTTAAATTTTTCCAGGTCGAGCAGAAGGGGCAGGATGGACATTGCTAAAATGCAAAGGCAACGATAGCCCCAACAAGCAGGTGCCATGCGCACACAATCAGTTAGTGCCTGTGCGGTCTCCGAGGGTATGGGGAGATGGGCCAGGCCACTGGGCAAGCAGCCAGGTGGCAACCCGACTTCAGAGCAGAGCTGAACTTTTGCTTGCTTCCAGCTGTTTTTATTCTGTCCTTAACCCAGGCTGCAAAAAAAATTGGAGACAAATTAAAATGTAATGATGAGTTCTTTCAAAGCCAAAGAAAACTATGCTTGAGCAGCTCCTGCATTTGGGTTACTTCTATTTTTAATTGGGAGCTTGTCCAAGATGCCCCAAGTTCAAACAGGGATGACTGCTGTGCAACACAAAGCAGCGTAGTGTCTCTTTAGGACTTGAGATATATAATGAGAGGACTGAGCATGTTTACTTGGATACTATTTTAAAATATCATCTAATTATAAATAACTGTCAATGAGAGCTCCCCAGCTCTCATGCTGTGCCCAAGAAAAGTCTGAATGAATAGGCTGGTTTTCTGTCTGCCAGGGGAATCTAGAATCAAATTCTAGGTCTTAAATCCATGAGGTTGCTAGGGTTAAAATTTTCTTCCTTGCTGTCCTGAATCTGAGGAGCTTTAGCCAGACTTCGCTGACCAGAGTCCCAACCATTGCAAGTGGGGAGAGATGACTTCTGCAGCAGCTGAGGTGTGCAGCTGCCTTCATTTTTATCAATTAAAGCAACCATTCTGTATCTGTGCTTGGAAATAAAATAGGAAGCCAGTAAAAGCATGTAGTGCAATGCTAAATGCTGACCTCCCACCTCTGAAGTATTAAGCTTCTCCAGCTAGGCACCTGATGCTAAACAGGCACGTGAAGTGTATCCTCCAGTGGACCTCACGATGTTTATAGATGCATCTGAGCAGGAGCTTTCTAGCATGAGGAATGCTTGCCTCTAATGAAAGAAAACCTTGTCTCTTTTAATGAAGTATTTAAAGGAGCTGATTTGGATGGCAGCAGGCTGCTTGTAAGTCTCATTACTGCAGTGTTTTTCTTTTGGTCAGGTAGCACTGTCATTCTCTTTATCCATACCTATCAGAGTGCTTATGAAAGCTACTCTTTGGATTCCTCATTTCCAAACCTGATGCCTTGATTGCAAAGGGCAAATAAATATTTTAAATCTTTTTTTTTTTTTTTTTTCCCCACTGACTTTGGCCATGAGAATTCAAAATGGAACATAATCTAAACATGAGGCTGACGTAAAAATTCCTTTCTTTCCCCCTCTGTGGTAACACTAAACTAGGCTGAAATCTTTCTTGCATGCAATGAAAAGTTATTTAGCTTTCTCCTTCTCAATATTTCTGACCTGTGATCATTTTAAGTGTAGTTAAACTTGGCGTTCTTTGCTCTTATTCTTAACACTTCAGATTTGTGATCTTAGGTGACTTCAAAACCAGAAAACTTTCTTCCATAAGAATCTCAGTTTTCAATTGAGTGATTCTAAGATTGTTTTTTTTTCCTTCAAAAAAAGATACCATGATAAATAGTTGGCACTATTCAACATGTTGCAGGGTATTGGAGTAGTTTAAAGAATTGCTGAGACTTTCTAGGGTGGTTTGTAAGTAACCATGGTGATTGACTGTTCTGTTGGATCAATCTTACGGTGAAGTCTGTCATGAGGATACAGTAAATCTGCTGTTACATCTGATGATGCTCAGCATTAATAAGAGTAATTATGATAGCAGCAGAAAGTTACTGTGTTTTGGAACGCAAATGTTAAGATGTTGTTGTACTGAGTGGGTTGGGTTTTTTTTTTCCCCAGTGTGGGGGTGGAGAGCAGTCTGTGTTGAAAGATGTGTTTTGGCTTGTTTGGCTTGAGTTCATAAAAAGTAAGGTTTCTCATTCTGGGATGTTTGTTCTGAAGGCTTGAAACAAACACAAACAAAGCTCAATGAAATCTGTGTTGTTACTCTTCTTCCCCCCCCCCCCCCCTCGTTTTCTTATGAACGCAAAGAAAGCAAGATGCCAAAGTTCAAACTGTGAGATTGCTGAAGTCAGCAGAGCATTTACCATCAGTGGCAGTGGCATTGGAGTTCCACTTAGTGTTTATTTAAAATACTTGCGCTCCTCTTCTCTGCAGTAGGTCAAACAGGTTTTGTGGTTTTTGTTTTTGGTTGGGGTTTTTCTGGGTTTTTTTGAAGACTCACTGAGATGCTGTCTCTGTATATTTGCAGCTAGAGAAGAGCTAGAGAAAAGCTTGTCTTGGAACAAAATGGATTTTTCAGTGGATTAATCTGTCCCATAGCCTTGTAACAAGATTATGGTTTATGCTGATTTGTTGCAACAGTACTGGTATATCCAGTCATTCCAATAGCAAAATGCTAATCCTAAAGAAATAAATCTGTCTTCTTGCTGGCAGGCATAAAAAGAATAGGGGGGCTGAGAATCTCTGCTCTCGTTAGGTATTAGTGGGTGATAGCTTGAGTTCAGCATCAGTTGGATTGAAGCAATTTGATTGTATCAGGCTTTTGCGGAGGAATTGGAAATTGCAGAAATAAAGCCTTATCTTCTTTCTCTTGATTGTGAAATATTTAATGGTCACCCAGAGCAAAGTTTGATCACAGTACTGTGAGGCTGAAGTGCATCAATGCACAAAGTACCGCAAGTAGTGATGTTAGGCGGTCTGAGGGTGATGCTGTCCTTGCCCCTTCCTCGCTAAGCAGGGGTGGAAGCAAACTGGGTGCCCTCTTGTTCAGTCATGACTGAAAATTGTTGCAACGTGGCCAACCATAGCCAGCAACAGTTGTGTTTCATCCAAGGAAAAAGGTGTACAGTGGGAACAGGTTTAATAGTGGACAAACTATTTCTTGGGTAGATATATCTTGACCAGCTCTTCCTGAAGCTGTGAGAAAATTCAGTGTCTTGCCCTCCACCATCCAAAGCTGAGACAAGTGTAATTGCTGGTAATGGACCTTGCTGCAGACGAGTGGTTTTGGGCAACTGAGTGTCTCTGTCTAGGCTGGATGGGGTTGGATGATTCTCCTGGGTGTGCAGCAAAGTACCAGAGAGGCAGTCCGAAAATCTTGGTGAGTTTGTGAGGCACAACCTGAGCTGGTTTTGATGCCTGGGCTCTCCTGTGGCTCAAATAAAAAATATTAAAAAAAAAAACCAAAACCAACAACAACAAAAAAACCCCCAAACCCAAAAGCACACACTTTTTTTTTTTTTTTAAACACTTTTGTAATATGAAAAGCAACTCTGAAGACCAACTGGTTGAATATTAATTTGAGAGACAGCACACAAGATTGTCAACTAACTTTGCCTAATCTTCCCTGCTCTAGTTGCAATTTTTTTCCGTTTTCTTGCTTTTGGCAAAGGAAGGAAGAATGTAAGTCATATTAAAATCAAAATGAGTATGAATCCTTAGGCTGTCAGGGGAAGCCTTTCATCCACTGAAAGATGTGGAGTGTATGCAGTTGATGGAAGGTGAAGTCAATATTACTTTGTGTTCCTTTGGAGGGAGGGGTATTTGATTGCAGTTTGAATCATGACAGAAATACTGGTTGATCCAGATAACAGGAACCTGCACAAATGAATGTGCTGCAGGAATGGAACAATTAAACAGAAGTACATTTTTAAAACTACGTGGGAAATTGTTTGAGAAGGAAGAAGGGAAACTGAAAAGTGAGGTTGTTAATCAACAGTCCTAGATATAAGTGCAGTTTTTATTCCACATCTTTGTGTTGCAAGCTCAAAAGGTTGTGTAGCTGGGGACAGAGCCATCTGCTTTCATCTTTTCCACTACGTTCAGTCCCAGACAGTCAGATGCAACCACTGTCAGGATCTCCTAATGAATCTGCCCACTTTAAATTAAAAATTTAGTACACTGCATTTTATAGCCCTGAGATGTTTAAATTTTAACGTGGGTTGGGTTTGTTTGGGTTGGTGTGTTTTGTTGTTTTTTTTTTTTCTATCTTGCTCCTAGAAACTACAATATTTGCTTTTAGAAATTACAGTATTTACCCTTGTAACTCACTGGCAGTCTGTATTTAGACTTTGCATGATACGCCCCCATGCAAGTTGTTTTGCTTTTCTTTAAACAAGGAAGTTTGTCTGATCAGCTAAATAAAAAAAATTATCAACCTTTTTTTGTGTCTGTATGGAATGACAAAATGAGACTGATAACATGGAGAGGCTTTCAGAGCAGGTGTTTCTTCAGTAGTAGTAATGTTTTCTACAATTAGGTGCTCTTTTTACTTCTCTCCTATTCGGCATTTTATGCAAGAGTAACTCTTCCAAGCATTTATTTGTTCAAAGTGACAAAAAAATCCCATAAAATTTTCAATCCTTGTAGATCCAGTGTTCATTAATGTTGCTACAAGTGGGGTTCTTCCTGTGACAAAATACTTCTGGGGTTTTCTTTCCTTCCTTTGTTAAGGAACATTACAAGGATGTGAATTTTTTCCGTACAAATTCCCGTTGCTACTTCAAACTGGAAAATTCAGATGATGTTCTCCTCCTAATGAACTTTTTCCTCTGACCTACATCACAGACCAGCGCAAGTTTTATTTTTGTGGAAGAAATAGCACTGGCAGGCTGAACAGCTCATTGAGATTTGACTCAGTAACCAAGTACAGTGCCAAAGCTTAAGCAAGCAAACCACCCTAATTTAATATTTATTAGTCTTTGACATTCATTGAGGTATGTCTCCATAGATAAATACCTAACAGATACTCTGGAGTATGATGCAGCCTGCAGAAAACAAAAGCTTTGACTTCCTCCCTCCACCCTCCCTCAGAGTTTACACAGAAGTTATTTGTCATGAGGAGAGGCTGCATGACCTGCTAAATAATAATAAAATAAAATTAATTGTCCTAATTTGAATATTCAGACTTAACAAGAACTTTGTGTTTCTTCCCCCAAAATGTAAACTCCAAACTCAGCGTTAGAAAAGAAGAAAGCTTTAAATATTAGTGAAATGATCTGTAGCAGGAGAGGCACCTGTTCTACCACAGCAACATCTCACTGGCAGTGCAACTGAGTGCTGGAGGTGAAGGATTATATGTTGACAGCATTCTGGTAAATGGGAAGTCGGATGGAAGCTGTCCCATGCGCTGTTGCAGTTTCAGTCTGCCTGAAACAACAAAACCACTCAGTGACTTTAGATGATGTCTGTGCTTATAAGGGGAAAAGGGCATTTGTTCACTTGTTCCTTCTTCCCTTTGATGACAACTGCCATCAGATGGTCCTGTATGACAGTGCTGCAGGTATTTGATTAACAAATAGAATACAGTGGGTTCGTCTTATACTGCGTTGTCACATACTCGTTTCTTTTGTTTCTCCTCCATTGCATGTATTAAAACCAGAGAGAGTTATTTAAGAGTGCAGTCTTGTCGCTTAAGTGAAGGAATTCATACTGCTCTTTGAATTTGGACTCCAATAAAAATAGATGCTAAGCCTCAAAGATATTGGAAAATTGACTACTTGGAGTTCTCTTCCAGTAGCCTATTGCCCATGCTAACAGTTTGGGGCTTTTTGTATGTGTTTTTCAAAGAACTTGTACTCTTACTAACATAAAAGCAACACGCTCAGTGCAGTGCTTCTTGAGCGCTAGTGATGCTTCCGTGTGTTCCTGTGTCAAATGAGACCAAACTGAAGTTAACAGTGAAAAATCTTTGTGATGCAGCCTGACATACACCTTGATCTTTTTGGCCTACTTGTTTTATATGCAACGAGGAATTGCTGTCTGCTGTTTTTTTGTGGACGGCTAAGCCTTGTTTTTTGTTGTCTTGTATTTCAAGAGATCAGAAGCCCAAACAACCAACTGGCTGAACAAGAACCAAAGCGTTGGGAGCTGTTTGAAGACTGTGTAAAAGATGAGCCTGCCAGTGAAAGGAAACACAGATTCCCAGATGAGAATGGCCCTGAGTTATGACTGACGGCTTTTTTAAAGGCAAAAGGATGCTGTGGTACCCAGCCTGGTTTTAACACCTGACAATACCACAAGGCCTGCCATGGAGAGGCTGCAGGTGCCTGTGATGCTCAGAGGCCCTCACTGCAAGGAGGTTGAAGTTCATGTGTGCAATGCCCACAGTTAGTAGGTGCTTGCTGTGCACAGCTGGGTGTTTCTGTCCTTCAGGTGTGCTGGCTCATCCGTGCTAGGCCCTGGGCTCCCCACTTTTAGATGGGGGACCCCTGAGCTTTTGTGCTGAGAGGAGACCTTGGCTTCAGCTTTTACCTGCTGTGAATCTTCCAATAAGATGAAAAGAAATTGAATTTATCTTAAGGTGTTACCTCTGTGGGAGCTATGTGACTAGCACATGTTTGCAGAAACACAAGTTTCCGTTTCCAAAAACAAGACAGCTTTTATTAGTTGACTGGTGTATGGCGTTGTAGGTTCCTTCTTTTGGGGTAGAAAAGCAGTGCTGGCATTTATATTTGTGCTAGCAGTGTGACCTCCCTCTGACCTGAAACATCTCTTTGCACAGAGCCACAAAGTCCATAATACTGTCTTTTTATTATTTTTTTTTTAAAGCAATAGATTATAACTTCATTTCATACTGGCTGGGACTGTGCTTTGTCTTTCCTGATGCAGTAGGATGTTAAGGTGTATCTTAATGCATGGCTCGTTGGTCCTCAGCCAGGGAAAGTCCAGTGAAGCTGCATGCCCAGTGAAGCAGATGCTGTGTAAGTAAGGCTCCTCAGTGCAATGATAGCATGATAAATAAGTAAGAACCTCACTTCTTTCTTTTTTCTGGCTTCTAATCATTCTGCTTTCTCTTAGCTTCCAGTTGTTGCAAAATAAACCTTGGTTGCTAGTTGTCCCTTGTAACACTAGCCACGTGCTGGCAGTTCTTCGTCATTCTTTCACAGCAGATGTGCTCACCTGACCAGCCAGCCACTTCTTTTTGCTGTTCCACAAATTAACCCTTCATTCCTAGCAAATGTTGGGGCAAGCTCCAGTGGGGGTAAAGTTGAAGTTATTAATTCATGTGGTTTTGTAGGTACCTGGCTGCGCACCCACTGAAATGATTTTTAATGTTGCTGAGATTTTTCTGTGTAATGATATGTTATGCGATTGTGGAACATTAGATGGAATAATTAAACTCGCCACCTACTTAACTGACCAAGGCAGGCTGGGTGATGCACTTAATTGTACGGCATCTGTTACCTTGCATGCAGATGGTGTTCAGGCTTAATGAAAACACATGGCCCAAAGTCTTGATGAGTTTTCCCTGGGGTTTTGCAGGCATCCTCTTCACCAGCTATTTCATAAAGTCATCGTAAGTTTCTCATGAGCCCCAAGCTCTTTTCTGTAAGCCTTTTTGTTCCAGGAAGAGCAAATTCTGCATGCTTGAACTGATGTGCAAGGGACAGCATTAAGCTCGCTTTACAGCCTTCTGTGATGAATGAGATGAGAGGAATGTCTCCGTAACGATCTTCCTGGCAGGAGGAGATGATATCTAGTTCATCTGGCGTGTGTAAATGGTATCTGTTACGTTGCTGGAACCTTGCATGCGACTTCTTCTCTTTCTCTGAATTGCTCGTTACCTACTATTTTAATGTCTCCAGAAGCAAAGCTTATGCTTTAAGGCAGTGATGCAAACTCTTAGCCAAGATGACAAAGTGTGTGGCATTATAAAGCATTTATATTCCTGTAGATCGCTGCTTATTTTTGGCAATGTAGATTCTGTGAGTGAATGAGTCATGTTCGTCTGCACATTTTGGATTGACTTGAATGTTAGTTTCTCAATACTAGGAGGAGAACCTTATAAGTTGTTTGGTTTTGTTTTTTTATTTTTTTATTCCATTTGTTTCATGATTTTTCTGTAGTGGTGGTTGTTGAAAGGTCATTGCTGTCTTTGGCGAACCAGAGTATGTGGAATCTGTGTGAATATTCTTTTATGGACTGTAATGGGCCAAGCTTTAATTGTTGATCCAGAAGGAAGCGAAGAGGAGGTGGGAGTGCTCAGACCCTTCAAAACTGGAGGGGTCTTCAGTTCTACTCTTGAGGCTTTACCCCAGATACTTGGAAATGTGAAATGCTGAACTAAATAGAAGTATGTGTCTTGAGAAAGTAAGCGGTGGCAACAACCTGCAGGGAGGTCAGTGCTTGCTTCAAAAGCAATGAGCTTCCTTCTGTGCTGCAGCATTGCGATACATAAGCTTGGTCTCTGTGCATAGCCAGCCTCTGTTTTCTCACCTGGTTCTTAAAAACTGCAGGTGAAAACAAAAATTCATCTCCAAACTTGCAGATAGAGGTATCCTGCTTCCAGTCTTGCTACAGTTGTTAACTGTTAATTTGAGATTGGAGTGTTTACAACAATAAAGCCCAAGATTTGCCAAATGTGGATGATCCAGTTTTGGAACTGGAAAGAATTATTAAAGAAGTATTGGCATTTAATGTAGGTGGTATTTAATAAGCATGGGACTCTTGATTAAGCAATTACTTTTTTTTTTTTTAACTGGATCAACATGTGAACAATTTTCCTTTTGTGGTCAGTGTTCCCTTTGCAATTGCCCTTCAACAAGGGTGGGCTTTACAATGTTTGTAGGTTTTAGGAATTGCATGGAAATGGATCATGTAATTAAAAAATGGTAATACGTCTTATTTTTAATGAACACATGAATAGCTGTTACAGCGCTGCTTGTGATGCATGATGAAGTAGCCGAAATACTGGTCATGGTCAGAGTGCTTATAGGAGGACAGCTTGTGTAGGAACGTACTGGCGAACTTCTCAGTTCGGAGGTGTGAGGCTTTTATTGTCATGCAGGAATGGGCGTTGACGCTTTATTTAGGGTTTAGGCACTGTTGGCGAGTCATGGGTTTCTTAGTCTTGGGCATTATTATGAATAAACTTGACTCATATTTTGGAAAGATGTAGGCAACTTGGGGAAGGGTGGGGAATTGCATGTGATAGTTCATTGCTTCTCTGACTTTTATTTGGGGGGAAAAAACAACACAAGTGTTTGCCTGTAGATTCTTTGTAGTGGTTTAATTATATTGCAGGCGTGTGGGGCAGGGAGGAGAGGGTGAGAAGATAAAGCTAATCCATATTTGATCATAAGAGACAAAACTGTTACTAAAGATTTAGTGGCCTGTGTTCTCTATTTTCTCATGGCGTCTGATTTTTGTGTAAGCAGCAGTGTAGGAGTGTGTTGAATAGGTGAGAACCGAGTTGCATAGTTGGTGGGTGCGAGGACTGCCGAATTCTCTCCCACATAGTTAAAATGTGATTAATGAAAGGCTTGCATAACCTGTGTTACTGAGTCAGGGGAAAAATCAGATTGGATATGTGTGGCTGTTTTGCAAGGTACAGTTGTCTGGGAAAAGTGTAAAGGACTAAGTCTGTAGGGCCGTGCTTGGGCTGGGAGCTGAGTCATGTAGCTCGGGTCAGAGGTGTCTCCTGCCTGAAAGGTCCTCCTCTCCAGGAGGAGACCGCTTTAAAGGCAGCGAGCAAGTCTTCCAGGGGGAGACAGCCTAGAAAGAAGATGGAAGAAAGAAGAGGGTATGTATTGCAATATTCTGTTGTCCTCAGTCACGTTTGACTCTTCCTTGCGTTCCCTCCCATAGCACGGAGGCCGTCATTAGCCAGGTGGTTTTGCGAGTCCATTAATGCCTTTGGCGACAAGGAGCCTCTTCCTACAAAGCCGCCCCAGGAATCCGTCTCGCCCACGGTTCGGAAGGACCAGGGCTGGGTGAGGGCAGGCCTGCCCCTTGTGAGGGAGCCGGAGGGCCGGTGGAGAACTCCCCGCTGCCTCCGCTCCACCTTCTCTCCTCGGCTCGCTCTCCCGCAGCAAAGCGTGAAAATCATTCCCAGTGTAAGCAGTTGGAGCAAATAATTGGTGTAACAAGAATTGTGGTTTCCAAGGTTCTGTTTAAAAAATACAGCTACTTCCAGCTGCAGACTTAATTACGTAGTCACTCTTGGGCCTGCCTTAGTAATCTCTTTTTACGCTCACCTGTCCCACCCAGTTTTAGTGGAGTAACCACTTAAACAGATCATGGCATGTGAGCCACGACTGGAAGCACCTTTTCATAATGGCTGTCTCTATTTTCCTGAGAATGTCTTTCTCAGACTCTTCGAGGGTGACCCATACTGTAATTATTTCCCTGCGATCCTGGATGTAGAATCCAGCCTTCCTTTAGGCAACGTTCTGAAATTATAGCTACAGATTTTAAGTCAGAGAAAAAGCATACCAGAGATGCTTTGTATTTCCTTCAAAATTTGTTTACCACTGTCAGTGAAACTAGTAAAATACTAGTTCTTCCCTTAGGTGTCGCCAGTTTTATTTTGTTGTGGGATGGAATAATTACTTGTTGCCATGGATTATAGAAAGCGTTAAGTGTAACTCTAAACTGAAACATTGAGTTTCAAATAAAACCATTTATTATTATTATGTTTTCACCCCAAATTGTAAAACTCTGTTGCAGCAAGCTGAAGATAATTTTTGTATGTATTAGGAGTTACCCTGTGAGCAGAAAACAGGAGGTGCTCAAGGTCAGGTGATTTGGTAAGATGTAGTGGGTGTGTGACTGACTCCTCTAGCAAATGTATCTGAATTTTCTTCAAGATACGGATGGGACCAGAGAGTTCTCTGGTGCCGCGTGGCGGTTTTGCCACTCATCCCTAGGCTTTCCGAGGTCTCTCCTCCCAGCGCGTTGTGGGCGGAGGGGTGGTGCTTCCCCAGGAGCAGGACCTGGTGTTAAGCAGCCTGTCTGCCTGGCTGGCCTGCTAAGGGATGTGGTCCAAGGAGCGCATGGAAACCAGTTCTTGAAATGTCCTGCTTACCTGGAAGTACTTTCTGTGCTCTGAAAAAGAAGCAAACGTGGAAATGGCACCTTCACAGGAGCAAGAAGAACTAGTACTAAGGAGCTCTGTATACCTTGTTTTGTTTTGGTTTTTGTTCCCCTTCTACACCCACATAACAGCAGTTTATTCACAGTTATAAATTAAAGCCCCAAATGTACAAAATGGGAACTTTTTTTAAGTTTTAACAGGCCGTGGGACAGCAGACCCAGGGATCCATCTCTCGGACCCTATGAGTTGGGGAGGGTCTCTCTCCTGTTTAGCCAAACCCAAGTTTCTGGAGGAAACAAGCGGAATCCTGTGGCTGGAGAGTGTCGGAGCAGATGGTCATAATGGTCTCGTCTGATTTAAAATCTAACAGTTCTCACACATACCAGTTGCTGCGTTTTGAATTGTGTAGGAGGGCACTTTCTGATAGAATGGGAGCATGAAATTAGGCAGGAACGGGGTGTGTAGTAGCCATTGCCTACGGTGGAAAAGATTGCCTGGTGTGGGCAAAAAACAAGCTCAATGGGAAGTATCTCTCCTCTGCAGAGATTGAACAGGGGAAATGTCTGCTGCCCCAGGCTGAGGAAAGTCTCATTCTTCTATTGACTTTAAAGAATATCAGAGGACAGTGAAGAGAAAGTGCAGTTTGGTGTAGTAGCTGAAGGGGATGGGTTTTGTCCAAACTTGATTCCAGGGCTAAACTACTTGCTTTATTTTTGGCTGTAACTGCAGAGGGCTGGTGGGAGAAAAGGAAAATGAAATTTAAAGCTTCGTTATTATTGGCCCATGTTTAGTGTCTACTAAGTGTTCCTGAAATTTCACGTGCTTTAAAGGCACTTTGAGAAATGCTGTTTTCTGTGTGTTTAATGCAGAAGCGTACTAAGCAGGACTGCAGGTATGTAAGAGCAGTCTGCCGTGATACACCCTGCTCTGTGAAATTTTGTTCATATATCATGCTTGAGATATATAGCTGGCGCAATGAGTAGTCTATCTAATGTGGCTCTTCCAATTGCTGGAAAGCCAAGCAAAGCACTCTGGTCCTGATCAGGCACTGCAACTGGTAGAGTAGGGGAGAGTACTTGGCAGAAATGCAGATGATTTGGTGGGGACAGGGGAAGAGAGGAGAGCTGGGTCTCTGGCTGTGTTTGGGATGGATTTCACAGAGGGGGCGTTACAAAGATGAGCTGGACATTACCTGGGGGGGGCTTCTGGTTGAATTTATCTCCGAGAGAGGACTTTGGTGTGTGTTCAATTTTATTTATTTATCCTCATTATGTGGCAGGATTAAGTTTACAGACATAGGAATGGCTAATTAAGCAGTGACTTGCAAAGGGATAGAATGACAAAGCTGAAATCTCTATATCTGCAAGTGTGATAGCCAATTACTTAATAGTGATGAACAAGATTTGGCTTCAGGTGGCTGTAGGGTAGTGTGATGCTGATCTTTCAACATACAAAACTGTACTTTTTTTTGGTTTCTTTAAAAATTAAAAGAGCTCTCAAGTATTTGTATTAAGTGAGATAGGCAGACATAAATAGAGATATGAAAAGTCTATTTATACCGAAAGCTGAAAATGAGCCCCAGAGCCACTGCTGAGTAATCTGGATTACATCTCTGTGCTATTGTATTCACGCACTGAGTTGTTTTGCTTTATGTTTGTTTTCTGTAAAGTGCTTACGTTGCAAAAATGAATACTGTGTAGAATTGAGATTTACTTAATTGGATTTTTAAATATCAAAAGTCTGAAAAAAATAAACAGCAATAAGAATAAACGCTTGTTGTGAAGTTTTCCTAATTCTTCATGCAGTAAGTGTGATTTTATTTTATTTATTTTTTTTTTTAAAAAAAACCTACATCTCTTTTGCAGGAGAAACTGTAGAAGGCCTTCGAGAGAGTGATTATCTTCTGATTCATTCATGTCGGCAGTGGACAACAATTACAGCTCACAGTCTGGAGGAGGGTCACTACGTCATAGGGCCAAAGATAGAAATCCCTGTACATTATGCAGGTAAAGCTATTGTTGACCTGAAATAAAAATTCAAAGAGAATGAATTGCCTACCACTTAACACTGATCACTTTATTTGACAGAGTGAAGCTAAGTCTCTGATGCCAGTGTCTGTCACTTAACTTTTTGATAATGTTACAGAGCGCAAGAGATACTGACTTACTCCCAGGGCTACTATATAGATGTATTTCATTGGGCAGCGCATGGACAGAACATTAGCTATGTAGAAGAATTGGTTTCAATTTGAATATAATGTATTGCCAGCACTTCTCATCTGCAAATGTGGTGACGAAAGTGTGAGAGTTTGAAAATGCCTTGAAATGTTCGGTCAAAGATGGAATGGGTTTTACACTTCATTGCATATTAAAACTGGAGGGGATTTTTTTAATATTTCCATGTTAAAACCCAGGGACCCTTCACAATAATACTTCAGTTTTACAGTAATGCTCCTCAGTAGTTCCTTGTCACTGTCTGCCTTTTTGGATGATGCAGTAATACTGTTGTTCCAAGTAGATATGATGCAACTAATCCGTATTTATTTTACGATTTCAGATTAGTTTTACTTTTCTAGGAAATTATTTTTAATACTGTTTCCTACTGCTTAATGTCCTTATTCACAAGCTGAATAGAACAATACTATGTGAGTGGGAAGTGCTTATCTTGCTGCAGTGGATAAAAAAATTTAAAGAGCTGGAAAGTGTGAACTGAAAGAGCCATGGCTACGAAGCAAAGACTTGGGCTTAGTGTCTTACTTGGTCTTCTGTATGGCCAGTTGTCAGTTGAGTAATCTGCTCAGCTCTCTTACGGTGTCCTTTAAAATGTTGGTGCAATGAGGGTGTGCTGAGTTGTACAAGAGCTGACTGAAATGTTTTATTTCAGTCACACCAGTGCTGCAACTGCAGTGATGCACCCTATTTCAGTGATGAAACTTACACCAGTTGCTTTCTTATGTACTGATTCTCCTTGGAGTTCACCTCTGGAAGGTTAATTTTTTTTAAGACACATTTAAAAGCTTTGGTCTGATGGCATATAGTGTCATAATACATGTGGCTTTAAAAGTCTCTGAATTTAACTTTCTTAGTATAAAGTTTCTAGTGCTTATGCTTAGTAACATCGATTTTTTTTTTTTTTTTTTTTTTTTTTTTTTTAAACATCTCCTGGCTGCATAAGTTTCAGTGCTGTGGCCAGATAAACACTTCAATTCCTTCAAACTGAATGCCACATTTTAAAATCCTCACTGTGATTCCTGGAGGAAGGGGAACAGAAAATAAAATGGTTATTGGCATGAAAGAAGATTGGATCTTAAGGGGTTTACTAAAGCTTGATTCTTAATTTTTAAAAAATTAACAAAGATCTGCTAAGCAGATTTTCATGACTCTTCATAATTCCATTCATTCATAGCCTAAATTTACATAGATACCAGAAAAATCAAAGTCTGTCCCCTGACATACTGCTATACTATCAATGTGCTTTTCTTCCTGGCTTGTGTTAATGCAGGAAAAGAGCGTGCGTTTAGTTAGCAGAATACATTTTGCTGTCACACGATCTCCAGAAAGTTCCCTGCCATAAATTCCTCATTAATGAGATGAAAATATATGAAAGCTCAGAAACTGCCATGTAGTGAGGGCACTTACTGAATATGTGGCGGGCTCCAATGCTGCCAAAGGAACTTCATGAAAATGGTCAGTGGTAACTTGCAGTACCAGAGCATGTCTCATGGGCTTGCCTACAAGAAAGGAGAGACAAGTCTAAGCATGTGAAGGTTTAGTTAGCAAAGCACTGCAATTGGTGCTTGGGTGCTAACATCTAAATGCATTTAGAGAAGTCTTCCATACCCTAAAGATTAATTTATGCTGCTGTGGAGTACCATACAGAGATCTACAGGCTAACACCGAGTGCGCTTTCAGTGCCGCATTGTGCAGTGCCTTGCGTTTACTGCTTTTGGGATCCAGAATCCTGCGCTAAAGAGGCAAAGTTTAATGTAGCTGCCTCAGAAGACTTGCTGGGCTGGGTACTGACCTGACACAGTTATGCTGCTAGCTCTGGAGCTAGCTGGGGCGTCTGTTCTTCAGTGAGCTCTGGGAAGGCTGGGTAGTGGGAGTGCTCCAGAATCATCACCTTTCTGGGGAGGACGTTCTGCTACCGAAAGGTAGTGCTGTCTGGTGGCGATTGCTGTGTGAGCTGGCTGGCACAGCCCTCCGCTTGCATGCGAGAACTTTCCGTCTTTGCAGAAAGCATAACTAGAACAGTTGGAAGAATGCTTATATGGGGCTCAGGCATTAGTTTTTGGGTTTAGAGGATGGGGTTTATGTCCTCATAGGCAAATGTTTGTAAACTCTATTGCTGTATAAATTTTGGACTGACTTTTTGCATGCTTTAACTTTAAACTTCCATCAAATAAGATGTACTGCCTATCAGAATGACCCTTAGAGATGGAACGTAAGAGTTCATGAAAATGACTTCCTAGGTTTGTTTCAGCTTTAATGGCATAATTTTTTATTTTTTTTTAACACCTAGCAGAATTTTAATGTAGCAAATTGCAGCATGATTTCGGTTGCAACACTTGAGCAGGAAGGGAAGTTGAAACGGATGTTATTCTCCTGAGATTATGGGTTTAAGTACTACGAAGTCATCACTCACGTATATAAATATGAGTATAAAGTAAATCTGATTTTGCTACTTGCTAAATCAGGTTTTGATACACTTATTAAACCTAAATACAATAAAGCCTTATTAAAGAAGGAAAATGCTGTATTTTACATTTAAGTGAAATCTCATTAACAGAACCTGAGTTCTGCAGTCCTGCCAATGGTCCTTTCCCTACTGGGAAACTGCTACCCTGGTTGTTTCAGGTGGGGATGGCTGACATGGTTAATTTTTGCTGTTGCTGTCAAAGAACAGTCATATATGATGGCTGTTAGTCTAACCATTCTCTCTTGAATACTCTTTCCAGTTTGCTTCTCTTTAAAGTTAGAGTTAATGTAGCATTGAGTTCAATTTTCATGTAATTAAAACCAAATGGCTAATGCGTTCCTGGCTCCTAAAACAGAAGAGATCTTCACATGCATGTAGAATGGAGAGCAGATCAAAATTACTGTCCTGATAGTACCCTGTTTTGGCATGAGAGAGTGAACTTCACAAGAGTCCAAGGTAAACTATCACAACAGATGGACATTGGTTTCGTGTCCTTTGCTTTCCTCAGGTACACAATTCACACTTGATACTTCCAGGAAGGTCTTATCAGCTTTCTGTCTGCACTAGTTTTATATTGTTCCTGGTACTATTGTATCCTTAATACTAAATTTCTACTCTAAAAGTGAGTGTGTATCATCCATACCCTCCAGCTGATGTCAAATGTTACTGCTAGTTTTGGCTTAGGCAGCACTGTAATCTTTACCTTGATAAATGTCTCCCTTAGTAGCCTCTGGAAAATAGTGGTTTATGATCTGAATTTGGAAGATACAGGGCATGTTGGTATCTGGCAGAATTAGACTTCGCTGTCCTGCTGCTCTTCGAGAGGAATGAGCACCTCTCATTCCTCTGCAGAGGTACCTCCGTGGGAAGAAGTGTCTGAGGGGTGCTGATGGCCTCATCTCAAACGTATTCTGTGATAACTGAAAGGCAATGAAGACACTGTCTGGGGGTTTGAACACTGTGGCCTCTGGGTGTTGGCTGACTCTTGTTGTGTACCTTCCAGGACTATATAGCTCAAAACTATCAAAAACATTTTTGAGGATTCATCAGCTCAAGCTGCAGAGGTCTTCTGCTCTGACTCTAAACAGCCCATGTTCAGTCTGTTGTAAATGCCTGTGCTACGTGGCCACAATTCCTTATGTGTGCGGATTACTGATTTGAAAGTTGATGGAGTTGGATGTGGTTCCTTTTAAAACTTGCTGTACAGGAAAAGCCGCAAAGGGCTGTGGAGTAACCCACGTGTGTGTGCATACCCCCACCTACACAGCATAGTCTTTTCTTTCAAAGGCCATGCTAGTATTGGTGTGAGTGTATGCAATGAAAGAAGTAGTACTTTGGGGTGGGCTGGCAGCTTCTAGGTTATTTTGCCCCAAATACTCACTCCCACGTTTAAGCAAATCATAACAGGACCTTTACTGTTGTTTTTTAGGGCCTTATCTCTGTTGTTGCAACTGATGGTTGGTTTGTTCTCCTGTCTGATTGAGGGCTTTTTCCATTCTGAGAGCAAAGCTGTTCCTTTGAGATTATGTTTAAAAAAAAATCCAAACCCCTACTTTTTTTTTTTTTTTTTTTTTTTTTAGCTTCTACTCAGCTTTGCCCAGGGTTTGGAGGGAACACCTCTTGTGTCACTGCTGCTGTTTATGTGCTCATGGGAGGCAACTAATAAAGAAAATACTTTTATGAAGATATTAGAAAGTAACAGCCTATTTCGGGGTGTGCCACACTGTAACACATCAGGGGTGTTGGAAATACTCTTCCTGTGAACTCACACCTCCCCACCACATAGTGAAGGTGTGCAGCTGCTAATACAGAGTAATTGCTGGTGCCCTATCCAATTGCTTACCTAAGTGTGCTGATAGCTTTCTTAATGTCTTTTAAATGAGGAAATATAAAACCTTGTCATGTGAACCTTCCCCAGGTGGGGTGCCGGGTGGGAATGAGTCAGAAGTCCCTTCTCTGGTGTTAGAACTGGTGTACCATGAACGTGCTACTGAAACCTGTTCCTACTGGTTTGATTTGTTAATCATGGAGCAGTGCCTGATGGGCCTGTTCCTGCTAACATGGAGGAAGATGCTCTCTGCAGGTCTTCTCAAGAATGAACTTGCCTTTGCGGCGGCGGAGCAGGAGAGCTTCCTGAGATTTTGCAACATGCAGCTGCAGAAGTTTCTCTCTCATGTCCAAAGGCATGCCTGCCTCTAAGACACAATTTTGCAGTCCCAGCAGGCTTACTGGTGCCCATCTGGAATAGTCAGACCTTGGACACTGAGGGAGGAGAGCGCTGAAGTATGGTGTGAGTTAGGCATCTCCTAGTTTTCTTGAGATGGTGACAGCAGCTGCTGTTGCTCAGTTTCCACCCTGAACCTGATGCATCCAACACGTGGAAGAGCTTGGATCTTTACTCTAGTGATACTGAGCGCTCTTAGATGTTTACAGTATGTTGGGTCTTCTGTAAGTGTGCTTTATGGCTCTCTTCATGGCCCTGGAGAGAAGAGCAAACATCAGACTGGCAGACATTCTTTGCTTGACAGCTTTATGGTATCTGCTGCCAACTTGTGTTACTTTGGGGACAGAGAGGGTGCTTCCTTGTCTTGCATTCAATTTAGATTCTTCGCTCCCTCAAGTGCAGTTTAATGCTGTCTGCTGGTCAGGGAAGGTGGTGGTAGACAAAGAGCCCTTTGTCCCAGGGCTTTGCCTCCCTGCGAACAGCGGGTAGTGTCAGGGAGAGCTGCGCCTGTTCTTCCGTGTAAATGGAGCAGTACAGCTCTGACGGGGTATTTTTCAGTTCAAAGAGGTGGGTGAGATCTAAGACAGGGAGGGACACTGCTCTGGAGTAGGGAACTTAGGTGAGTCCTTCCCAGCCAGCAGGTACACCACTCCCTGATATGAAGTGCGTTTTGCATTTTAATTTGTGTTTTGCTTTGAACTTAACCTGGCACCCAACTATCACATAGTTCTCCTGGGGCTTTTCTGCTGTACAACTGAATATAAATTCTGGAGAACAGGGCCCGAATGCACTGCTTCTGAGAGAGGCAGGCTGCCATGTGTCTGTGGGCTGGTAAACGATTAATGAATGTATGTTCTCAGAAGAAAACCAAGAAAAAAACCCAACCCACACGTTTAACCCCCTGGTACCCAAATTTTGTTTGGGTTTTTTTCTTGAAAGAGCTTGTATGATCTGAAAAGCAGTCGGACGTTTGAAAGCTTTTCTTCACAGGTACTGCTAATAAATTGTTGCCACCAGCATATTGTCTTCATGCGTTTAAAAGAGAAATATTACTTCTGTAGCTCTGAATACTTGATTGTGTGAGGTCTCCTGAGAATTGCAGCCCTTTTCTCCCAGACAAATAGAAGAAAGTCTATTCAGTAGTCATTTAAAAGTCTGATTGTAGGGTAGTGCCTGGGTATTGCAGAGCGAGAGGGCACTCATTTTTGTGAGTGCTGCAGCCTCTTCAGCTGTAAGTCTGAGCTCAGTCATGTCTGAAACACTTGTAATTGCCCATATAGCATCATTCTATGCTTTTCTGTTAGGGAAATTATTATGCCTTAAAATATATTTATCTACTTGTTTTTCATTTAATTGCTACTTCCTTTTTCCCACTAAGTCTGAGTTTTTCTATTCTAGGCAATCACGGCTTTGTAGTCTGGAAACTGTCTTTGTATTTCTGGATTTTTCAAACCTGTCATCTTGAAATAATGGATAAACTGTTCTTCCATACATGAACAAATATCTATATTCTTAATTTTTTTTTCTTGTCCAGAGAGTTATCTTCAACAAGTTTAGTTGCTGTCAGACTTCCCCATGGTCCTATCTCTTTGTTATTCCACTTTTCTTTGCCTATTTAAATTTTGGCAAATGCCTCTCCATTAATCTACAGTGCAATATCAAATCACAGGATCAAAATGCAGGTACTGAAGTTGCTGGCAAAAATCACTTACTACTTTTGCACCTGGGGGTTCACATGTTCTTCCTGTTCCTTCATCTCCCCCCATTAGCCAGTCTGGTGAAGTAGCAGCTTTAACTAATGAAATATTCCCCTTTTCTCTGACCACCTGTTTTGCAGAATCTCTTCTACTTTGCATTTTGTTTTATAACTATTAAGGAATGTATACATATGTCTTCCCTTTTTTTTTTTTCTGTTTTTCCCCACTTGCTTGCTTGCTTCCTTACTTGATTTTTGATTGAGCAGTTTGTCCTGAGCCCAAGCAGTTTGTTTGGGGTGTATATGGTACTTGCTTTCTAGTATTGTACACCAGCAGCTTCCCAGAATGCAAGCTATGGATCAAAAATACCTTTTTGATGTGGGGAGGTGGTTCAAATTTAGCTTCTAGTGAAACGGCGGTGTGCAATTCTTCATCAGGTTGCACTGCTAAGAATCTTTCGTTCTCAACTTCATCTCTCTGGAGTCAGCCAGACTTTTTTGCAGTGTCTAGTTTCCTTAAAGCTATCATCCTCATAAATGAAAAGTGGCAGACTGTGAGACTCCTTCTTTCTTTGTATATATACAACCTTCTGTTTATGAGATTTCTGCAGTCACCTACAGAATATGTAGAATTTGCTTGACATTCAAGTTAGTGGCTGGATATATCGAAGCTTGTATTCAGCCTGCTGATGAAACCCCATTCAACTCTGGTTTAGTTCCCATCCTCCTTCCAGTTTTGCTGCCTGGACTGTCTGAAATGTCTGAAACTGCTGTAGAGTCTGCAGCTCTCAAAGGCTACTGCTCTTTGATGTAATGAGAACAGTAGGGTTTGTTCACAGGGTAGTATTATTCCAAATAATGGAGGAAGAGTCTGATTATGTCCCAGAAGTTCATGGAAAGAAAATACCTGTATTTTCTCTCTTGCTTTCCAACCTGGAATAAGAGTTTGTGGTTTGTAGACACCAGTTTGTACTATAAAATTTGTTTGGTTTCATAGGATTTGCTTGGTGCCTTAAAGGAAACAAAAGCTTGTGATGATAGTGATATTTTTCAATACTATCTCAGTGAGGTACTAGGTGGAAAGAGGCGTATGCTTTTAGATACAGCTGTCAAAGTAGAGGAGAGCAAGACTTCAGCGCGAGTATCATCTTAACCTTGTTTAAAAAAACTAAGATTTGCCTCAGCAGTGAACTTTCTGTGTTTTATTTGTGAGAAGGGAAAGGGAGTAGGAGGAGAGAGGGAAAACTTGCAGCTTTTCCAACTGATGATTCGAAGTATCACGTTCCCTCAGACTTCCACAGTTCTTGGCTGTTACTCTAAGTCTGCAAACTTGCAACTCGCTGAAGTTCAGCTGTGACCTTATAAGCTGTCACCGTAAAGTGGGGGGTTTTTTTGTTTGCTTGTTTCAGACCTCTGCAGGCAGCAAAGAAGCTGATGGGAGTTGCATCAATTAGGAAAGAACTCTAGAGGCTTGTACAAAAGAAATTAACTGGGGAGGATGACTTTTTGAAAGATTGCAATTGAGGGAACAGTAGAATAGCAGCCAGGAAACTGGTTCCCAGAAGACTGGGAGATGGGCTAAATCACATAGGATTTGCTTGGCATTGCTTGAATTACTTTGCCTTAGCTCTTGGCTGGTACAGTGGAGCGCTGGGCTCATTTGCATGATGCTAGAAAGACTTAAGTGCTTGGGAGAAGGGTCTTAAAAGCTGCCTAACTTAACCACTAGGAAGCTGAGAGGAAAAGGCTGATCCCCACTGGGAATTTGAGGTGTATTTAGGGCTGCACTTGAGGTTCCAGGTTGATCCCATGTTTCCGACCACTTGAGGCTGCCTTAAGTACTAGCTAGCTACAAGGAAATTGGGAATGTGGCTCCTGAATTCCCAAGAGGAAGCTGTTCTCCTCTTTCATGACGTACAACTTAAGGATTTGAAAGGAAGGAGATGCATGAACACTACAGCCTGCCTAGTTGATAAGCCTCCTGCCATTGAGGTGGGGGTAGGCATAAGCTGCCTGTTTCTAGGCAATGAACAAGGCATGAATTAAGTGTGAAGCTGCTTCACCCTTTCCTACCCTGAAGTAGATGTTCAGGCACATAGAAGAACCATACAGTTAAAAAGCTTTAAGGGTAGTTAGAAGCTCAAAGAGGGTCTGTTAGCCTGCAGTTTGTAAGTGCAAGCCTGGAACTTCACACCTGTTTTCCTAAAGTAGAATTTTACGGATTTAATGCCACCTATCAGGCCTTGAAGTTGACCCTTGATGGGAGAAGAGAATAACAAGGCAGTTGGAAAGGCCATGGTCACTGTTTAATCGGTAAAAAAATATATGCTTTTCCTTCTGTGCAAACCTTGAGGAAGAATTTTTACAAAATCTGTTTGAGCTGAAGAGTGGTATGTTTTGAGTTGATAGTTCATATAGATAACGATGCCTTTTGTTAATCTCTTACTTAACTCTGATGCATGAAATTGAGGGTTGTGTTTTCATATGAACAGACTAGCAGGTGCAAAAGAAAGCAAGCAGATGTCACTGCTATGAAATCTTTACAAAGCATGATGGAGTCACCAATGCAACTATCCCATGACTCTTACTCTTACCTGGAATGTAGTGCATGCTACAGATACAGACTTTTGCAGAGAAGTACAATTGTTAATGCTTAAGGGATTTGGGTATGGTTTGCTGATATTGCCATGAGCTTCCTATGATTAGTCTAAGAAATCTCTTTTAGACTGTCCCTTTTGCTTCTTGGGGCTGGCGGCGGAGCTGTTACAACTGAACTAACATGGCAAACAAGCAAGGCAAAAATTATGAATGTCTTTCCCTTCTGTAAATACAGAACCCAGCTGGCAGGAACGTAGAGCAGGGTTTTTGATAGGTCATGTGTGTTTGAGGAGGGAGCTGCAGAGGAATCTGTCACACAGGATGATGTCATCTTGTGAATTTTTGGATACCCAAACAGATTTTTTTTAATTATTTTTTTTTCCCCTGGAGCCAGTGTTTGCTGTTCAAAACAACTGATAGGAAGTACGGTAGGAATTCTTCAGTCAGCATCCTCCCCATGGAAACCAGCACACTTCACGTCTGGGAACGAGAGCCGGTCACGTCAGTGCTGCCTATTAAAGCAACTGACATCACAGATGTCTTAAGCTTTGATTGAACTACTGTACCAATTGGTGCCAATAGGAAAATAAACCCATGCTATTTAAGCCATGTCTAACTGTTTATATGGAGAATGTAATTTGTGTGTTTAATTTAGCCTGTGATCTAAGACAGTAATTCTGCTGTGTCAGGGAAAGGCACTTCTGTGAGCTTTGAAACTTTGAGGAGTGGAAAAACTGGCTTTTTTCTCTGTCATGAGCTGTTGTGCAGAGATTTTCTGTTCTCAGTTGGCAGAGATTAACTTGTTGCAGTGTGTGGGGGGGAGAAGCTATTAACACTAATAGCAAAGGTGACCATTACTAACTGGATAGGAGAAACATGGGTATTTAACTTCTCAGTGTGAAGGACCTAAGCATTAGAGGGGAAACTGAAGCCTGTACTCACAGCTTTATGTACAGATGTGAAGCTCTCTTTCTTCCACCTGTTCCCTTTACTGCAGGTGAGACTTAACTCTTCTTTTGAACCAGAGTGCGCAGTTTGATCCCAAAGGCGGGCAGAGCAGGGGCAAAGAAGGAAATACAGTGTATATGTCTATACTGTATGGGGGCTTTCATGAGTGTCCTCAAACTAGGAACGCCTGGCTGGTGAGCCACCTGTTAGAAAATCTACAACATTGACAGATGCTACTGTCATCTTGGATGGTTGACAGCCTATATAGAGTAAGAAGGACCTTTTAAATCTGAATGCTAAGAAGGTTATGTTTTTCAGGGGAGTCACCTTCACAGCACACTCTTTAAATATTTGTCACCAGTTCAACCTTTTCCGGTTCATCTCACATGAATTCTGTATTGCAGTAGACTGGGAATAGCCAGCTAAGGCTGGCTGGCTGCATTTGGGTGGCTGAAATAATTCAAGCCGGCTTTGTCTGTTCCTTGTTGCCTTGTTTCATGGTGCTCACCTGATGCCTCTTTTAGTGTGTGTGTGGAGCAGCTCATCATGTGAAAGGTCCCGTTTTTGTCATGATGGCTGCATGCATGCACGAAAAAGGAAGAGGGACATGTGATTGTGCATCCTAATCACATATCTGAAGGTCTTCATCAAAATGATGGGATGTGCATTTGTGGTCTTGTGCTAGAAGAAAGGGGGGGGGGCTGTCCGGTTTTTTTTACCATTAATAACCTTTTGAACATAGGCAAGTGAGAGATGTGTGTCTATGGAGGAGAAAGAGAGTGTTCAGTGGGAAGTACTGATTGTGGAAAGCTGTCTCTGATAAAATGCTGCATGGGCCTCTGCATTTCCAAGCGCAAAAAATAAAGGCTGTATAGGCCAAGTGGGACTATAGTGAAGCTTGATGGGAAAAGTGAAACCTTGGTGAGATGGATGGACAGGGTGGCTTGCATAATCTGGTTCTTTAGCTACTGTGTCCCTGCTAATTTAATTCCTAGGGTTCAAAGTGTATCAGGGGAATTAAGACATTTGCTACACAAATGCCATCACCAAAAAAAAAAAAAAAAAAAGAAAAATGAAAAAGGGCTGGGTTTAAGATTCATGCATCTGAGTTGAGAGATTCTTAAGAGTGTGACTTGGAAACCCAGAACCAGCTGCTGGGAAGGATGCATCCCTTGGAGTTGGTACAGGGGAAGGGCTACAGCATATCCTGGGGTGTAGGATGAGAAATACTGTGAGTAGGAGTGAGAGTTGCAGTGTGATAGTAAATCAGCTTTAGCCTTCTCTAGCTGTTGGGATGCTAGATGGGGGAAATGGTCATTACCTGTAACTGTTCGTGGTATCAGATTTTTCCTGTGAAGTGCTTTCAGATCTTCCAGGAGGACAGTTGCTGTAAAAATATAATTTGAATTTAGACAAACTTTCTAACTGAAATTAATGGAGAACCTGAATTTGTCTTCAAACTGATAGTGTCTTAAACCATTCTGTAAATAGAAGAGAGACTGACATTTATAATAATATCTTGTATGCATACGTTCCTATCTGAAAAACTGCTTTATCTGATTCTGAAAAGGTGGCTGAGGGATGCACTTGAAATCCTAAGAGGCTGGGGTTTTTTGGTTGGTTGGTTGTTCTCCTTTTTGTCAATTTGATTCCTGCTGACTGACCGCTACCCCACTGCAGGAAGCCTGTGGATGCCTGTGGGTTACCTGTGTTTGTCTACTGATGTGGTAGTACCCACACTGCTAAAGATAGACAGCGTGGACCCGAAGGTCTGCAAGAGCTGTTCTAGGTAGATGGTTGGGAGCAGATGTGTTTGTGCTGCCTTGCCAAGCTGGGAGCACAGTGCACAGACTTCTCAGTGGCAGACAAGCTTCGCTGGTCTTGTCAGCTTATACTCCTGTAGTGATCCCACTGAGTGTGGGAATGAGCGGGGGAAATATTACGGCAGTAGTAGGGAGGGAGAGGAATGAGGGGGAGATGGTAGTGGAGGGGGGAAGCAGGAGACAATAGCAGCAGCAGCCTGGGTGGCGGTGGAGGGCAGGAGCAGGAAGAGGTGGTGGGACGGGGGCTCCCCCATGGGAGTTCGGGAAATGCCGGCCTTGCAAGCATGAGGCACTCTGCCAATCCCACTTTGGGATCAGGGCTCTTGTTTCGGACCGGTAACTCGCTCTGAGTGGTTCTCAATACTCTGCTTAGGAAAATTTCTGGTACCATTTTTAACAAAAAGTTGCTTTGCTAATCTGCATTTCTGGTTAAAACTCTAATGACTAGAATTAGTCTGTCTAGAAGAAAGAGACATATGGCAAGCAAATGGCCCTTTTTAATGAGCCTCCTACTCGGCAGTTGGCTGCTCATCCAGTTTGTGTGTGGCACAGTCTTAGAGCAGCATCTTACTGCCAGAAGAAGAAAAAAAATCCTGCAACCTTTTGGTGGGTTTTCGAGGAGGGGAGGAACAGATCATAATGTAAGTATTAGAGAAAGACAAAGCCCCACGTTAGCTTCTTCAACAATTTATTACCAAAACTATAAGAAGATGTTCCAGAACCTAGTTTAGAAAGCTGGAAAGCACCCAGTTCTTTATCTCTCAATGGTGGTTGGCTACCATATGTACCTTTTTACAGCATGTGGGGGTTTCTAATGATAAATAAAATAAGTAACATAATACCTGACTTCTGAAAGCCACAGTAGTCTAAAAGGCGGCAGTAAGTGATTGCAGCTGGTCTATAAAATCCTATTAAAATTAATTTTATTAAATACCCAATGGGAAATACTGTATTTGGTAGCCAGTAGTGGGTCTGGAGGATTGATGGGTCCATTGTTCCTTAACTGTAGGTGCCACCAGTATGGGAGCATAAAATTTATGATGACCAGTCTCTGCTATTAGTAACAGCTGTGTGACAGATCTAAGAGAAATCCATTGCAGAGGTGTAGCTGTGTAAGGAGTCATGCAAGTAAAAACATACTTATTTATGCCCAACTTCCTCATTCAGCCTTATGACTTAAGATGAACTTGTAGCAAGGTCAGGCTGTCCTTCAACACTTAACCTTGCCTGCTGAAGAATATTCTGTGCTATGGCAATGACTTTTAATATTGGATCTGACGTCGATGTTTGTTCTCATATTGGAGTTAGTTTGTGTATAGCAAACGGAGAATACCTTGCTCTCCATCATCCTGCTAGTGACCCCCTCTGAAGCTCTGCCTCATCTGATGTGCAGTAGTGCCACTTTTCCATCTTGCTGTGATTTCTAACACTTCTCCTGGCTGCTCAGTGATTGCTTTGAAAGTGCAAAGTACTTTACCACTCTCTGTGTGCAGTTGGGACTACCCAGCCTTCAGCTAAAGAGAGAGGGCTGCTTGCGCAGACTTCGGCTTTGAGCACTGCCACCACATGGTGGTTTAGTTGGATCCTTTGTCACTGTAAGAAAGAGGCTGGTTAAGTATTACTACAAGAAAACGAGAGGTGTGGTTCAAACCTGTTTCAGCACGACAGCCTGCAAGAAAAGTGGGAGGTACCGGAGTTCACTGGGGTGGTTGCAGTGGCAGAGTGTGCCTAACCCTTCACCTGGTACTATTTACTCTATCTTCAGTTGCCATGAGTAAAATTCTTGTTGCTTTTTCGGAAGAGGAAGGGAAGCTATTAGCAACAATGATTGTGCACATCCAGCTCTTTTGATAAGATATGAACTAGTAATTGCAACTTAAAATACCTTCTCCCAGTCCATCCTGTTAGCTGCACAGTTGTTATCTAAGCAGCCTGGAAACAGAGCAGTGCCGCTAGCCTCAGGCACTGCCAGGTCTAGTGTCTGACAAACTGGTTCGAAATCTGGGGACTAGCTTTTCAGCTGGCCAACAGAGTCTGGGTGGGTTGTCGTTTGGGGTTTTTTTGGTTGGTTTTTTTTCTGTAGAATGTTAATCTGCAGTCTCCCAGGCTTTCTTCCAACTGTGTGCATCTAGCAGCGACTTGCAAAGTTCTCCCTCTCCAGGCCTTGTCTGGACACACGCCAGCTGAGCGCATACATACAAACCTTTTCTATGTCAAATTGCTGGTGACCAATTATAGCAGTACAATATGGAGGGGAGGAGGGGGAAGGCATTTGACTCTCTGTATTTGCCAAGTCATATTATCATAGCAAGGTGTGAGTAATAGCCACTCTATATATATGCACAAATGCCAGATCCCACTTCGATTTGATTTCCAAGGTATTTGTATGCCAGAAAGCAGACTACTTCCAGATACCTTTCCTTTGTGTGTGAGCAGTAAAAAACATTCAGTGTCAGTGGGTTGAACTTTTGCGGGGGGGAAATGTAAATATATTTTAACGAAGTTATGCTGTGATGGGCAAGTAACTAAAAAAGCAATGCAGCAAAATTGTCTACCTAATTTTACTGATGTAGCTCAGCTAAACTGTGTTCTTTGCTGTGGGGATGCATGTAGGGGGATTTTTTTAATATTTTTTTTAAAATATAGGTTTTCCATTTTAAAGCATAAAGGGAGTGTACACTTTTATAGCATGGTGAATTAAACAGGATTGTTCAGGAGTTGGTAGGTCCTGCCAACTATACAGTAAGTGGTAGAAAGTTTTCGCAGTGTCTGATCCTTTCCTATCCAGGAATAAACTAGTAAGGTATCTAGTTTATTGTCTTAAATTCATCTGAAAAAGGGTAGAGTAAATTTAATGCAACCCAAAAGCAGGCTTTTGAATTTTATGTATCTCTGCTTAATCAAAAAATAGCCAAAAAAATTCTTTCATATGCAGTTTTCGACAAAACTATGTGCTTTAGACACTTGGACCTACATGAAATATCAAAATACATTCGTTTCACAAATTTTAAGAACAAAGAGTAAAGTTAACTAGTGTACTTGAGGGAGATGGGGAAAGAAGTCTGGGATGCTGTGAAATTCCTGTATGACATTGCCACAGCTTGTATACATCTGAGTGGGTGTGCAAGGAAGCTGGTGTTTCCATTAGAAAGTTTCTGCAAAAGAAGGTTGCAGCCGGTCCTTTCCATTTTGAAAAAGCTTTAAAGGGAGCAGGGAAGGGGGTTGAGTCCTAGAATTAGAAACCTAGTAAGTATTTAAGGCCTATGAAAATCCTCTTCAAGTTTTGAAAACAAAACCACTATGTGAATGCTTCCTGAGAGAACTGCTCTGCCCAAGTCAATAGCACGAAGTATCTGGTGCCTTGTTTAGTACAAGGCTACTTTTTGGGGGTAAGAACATTTTCAGCTTTAAGTGCCTGTTGTGCTCATAAGCTGCTATGATGGATAGGAGCTGTACTGCATATAAATAGAGACCCTCACTTTGAAGGCCTATATCATAGGAACCATATGTGTGCTTTATGTGTGTACTTCTAATGTTTGCTGTTGTGTGTGGTGATGATGGGTATTGATTGTTTTTCATCATTCATAGTTACTGGTCCAGTCACAGCGATCTTTAGATGCATTTATAAAATAAAGTGGAGGAGAAAATAAGCATTACTGCCTGGGGCCTCACCTTGAGCAACAGTAAGTCTTGCTCTTCCAAATGTGAATCAAAAGTTTCAACTGTTGCAGTCTGAAAGGCGGCACTTGAGTAATACTCAATCATGTTCATAGTTGAGTTGAATTGGTTTAAAACAAACTCTTTTTAAAGGCTGACTTACTTCTATGTAAAGCTCAAAACCTTGCGTGGATAGCTATTTGGAAAACTAAAATGTGGGACCTGGTTGGTTAGCATTTGCCCTCATTGACTTCAAAAGAAATCAACAATGGATATGACTTGGGCCGGTTTTGGCAGATGAGGCTTTTTGTTTCTTGCTTTCCTTAGTTGGAGGGATGATCTTGGGAAAGGGGACAGAATACTTTGACTAGCATTGCTATAAATATTAGTCTCCCCTCCAGCAATTCTCTGTACTAAACAAATAAACAAACAAAACTGTTTTAAAACTTTGTCCTTTTATGTGAGGAACCATTAAAATGAATACAAACACCCTCTTACCTATGTCCTCAAACAGTTTCTCTGAAATGGATTTAAAAACTTTGTGTGTTGTTTTCTTACGTTTGGGGTCTGTTTGTGGTATGCAGCCACAACTCCATGTTATTGCATGCTAGAGCATGTCATACCATGGCTTCTTGGGCCGGATGAGTTTCACAAGTCAATTATGCTTAAAATCAACAAATGCTATAACTCAGAAATTTGTCTTGAATGATCAGTTTTGTAGTTCAGGGCTTAGTAATCCTCATCAGGTAATTCTTCACTAAGTATAGTCTTCATTTGAAAAGCTCATCAGTCGTTCATCTTGGTAATTCCTCACTGGAGGAAAAAAATCTTTCTCTGCCATAGGAGGAGAGTGGTTGTGGCACATGGGTGATGTCAGAACTTTTGGGTAACATTTGGAGTAAATGAAAAAACAAACAGCATCAGGGAGGCATTAGATGAAGCTCTTCTTAACTGGCCTCTCAGGTCAGAGGAAAACTCTATACTCTCTCTGTTACAAGTAATCTTGCAGAAGTACATAACGTTTCCTGAGTTGAGCTGTGGATTTGTTGGGGGTTTTTTTATTTTTTTTTTTTTTCTCTTCAAGTAGTAAAATTCCCACTAATTTCAATGGGAGCAGAGCTAGATTACTGATGAGGGCTCTTGAGAAGAGCCTACTTCTGAGTGTTTGAAGATACTTGTATTCTCTAGTATTCTGCTGGTACTACCATGGCTCAAAAGGTGAGAAATACAAGGAAGCAATGTGGGTGACTTCAAGCTATTTGACACAATGCCCTGGATCTAAGGGCTCAGTTCCATGAGAGAAGGTGGAGGCTACAGGTAGCAAGATTTTCAAATCTTATTTAGAAACAACTAAAATTCAAAAGCATGTTGCCTTAAACTTTGAAGCTTAATCTAGTAGCTATAAAAGAATGTCCATCTAGATCTGTATAGAAATAAACTATAGCAAAATCAGTTTAATGCCCAAGGGTGGATGGAGCTAATGCAGATATGAGGATGCTTATATTTGTTTGGCTGATTCCATATTAAATGTAGTTCAGGTGTAATGGTGGCAACAACAACAAAAATGTGATTCCATATTAAATGTAGCTTGGTTGTAATGGCAGTGACAACAAAAATGTGTACTTACAAACTCGGAGCATGTAAGTACAATTATTAATTTTACACACACTGAATTAGTCACTCCCAACCACCCACAGCAATGGATTTACAGGTGTTGTGTTTTGGAGCACCAAATCTACGTTCCTTACTCTTAGCTGCTGTGGCTCAGAAACATCATAGGAGTGAAGAACAGTATAAATGTGGTTTCCACTGAAAAGAGCAGGTGCAAGACCATATACAAAGGACTTGTATTATTTAGTAAGAGCACTTCTTCTTGTAAGAGTTGTGCTGCAGACTGTGTGAACCACATCCAATCAAATATTTGGAAACAGATGCGCTTGACTGTTGTTTCTCCTCTCCTCCCTTCCAGCAGATACAATTGCACATATTAAAACTAGCTCATAAAGATTAATTCTGTATAATAACTTTTTAGCAAAAAAAAAAAAAAAAAGGAAACCACATCCAAACTGTTGTTTTCTATAAGTAGTCAAATTTACTTGTTTTCATGGCCATGTAAATTTGTAGAATTTTTCATTGTGAATGGAACATATACAATGCAGAAGTCAATAACACAGTAAGTGTAAAATAACACAGTACTGTTTCCATGGATGTCTTTCAGTCTGGTGGTAGATGTTTTGGTGGAGTTTTTGGTTTTATCTGTTCAATTTCTTTTACAAACTTTTTTACATGGGCATTACCACTTACAATTTGTGGAGACCTAATAACTACAATGTTTGACTATTCCAGAATGTGCAACTAAGAGAGACGACAAAACTTTCTGCAAACAGTTACAGATGCAAGAGTTCAGCCCAACATGGAAATCAAACGTTGGGTGTCAACACCAGTATTCTTTCAAATAGTGTAAACAACCAGACAGATTATTCTTAGCAATGATTTACAAACCCACCAGAGATTTGATTGCATCCAGATTATAATGCAACATTTCCCTCTGAGCTGCAAAGTTAGAGTTATTTTTTCAGTAGAGGTTGTTAAGTTGCCACTTTTTTTTTTTCTGTCATTTTGAGCCTGTGTGTGGTATCACCTTAATATTTTTGACTGCTCAACAATCTCATGTTAACTAACAGAGAATGTAAGTAAACATGTGAAGAACAGCTAGGAGACTGCTAAACTTGTATAGAGATTTGGTAAATGCCCCCAAAAGAAAGCAAGCAAGCATTTCTTCTATGCTTGGCAAATCCTTTTATTGGAATTTTTTCCCCTTATGCTATCAGACTGATCTATCTATTTATTTATTTACTTCTTTTTTCCCTGCAGATGTACTGGCTTCAGGCACTGGCGACTGACCCGAGTTATATTTGTGGAGTTGATGTCTGTATTGTATTGATTGTGCTATTCCTAAATATAGCAAAGTCACTTTTGGACTGTTCTCTCTCTCTTGTTTTGCAATCGTGCAGAGATGCATGTTCTTCTGTGAGCTATTAAGCACCACTATCCTGCAAGTTCAATACCTTAGTGTTTAGGTTTTGAGTAAAAGCTTTCTGATCTTGGGAACTGTGAAAAGTAGTAATTTAAAAAATATCTTTATGCTGTAATTGACTAGCAGAAAATTTTAATGATCTTTTTGAATAGCTGTTAACTGTGAAAGTAGATTTTAGACCATTTTAAAAAACTAAACACTTCCCTCTTTCATGTGCAATTAGCAAGACCTATATATTATTTGGCAAAAGTCATTATTACTTTTCTAAAAAGTTACTGGTATATGGTCTTAAAGGCTGCTTTGTGTTAGAATAAATCTTGCTCAAAAAGCAAAACATTCATGTCCAAAATGTTGGCCATAGGTTTTCTATGTTTTGTTCAGTCTGTAAAACTTACTAGTAAGAGACTACTTACTGTTGTAGTCTTGCAAGGACAAGACAGTAGGGTCATCCTGGTTGTTCTTTGTGAGACAAATTGCTTTCCTAACTATGAACATGCTGTTGAAGGTCTTGTTCTGGATCCATCTCATCGATTAGGCCCAGCCAAGAGAAAAATGAGAACTTCCCAGGTGAAGGAGAAAGGTGGATGAGACCAAAGTTCCCCAGGCTGGACATGTAGCAAGAGAGAGTCATAACCCATGTCTATATAAGCTGCTCCACTAAGATGAGAGCCTGTATTTTTGAATACCAGATGGTGCAGGCTGAGATAACAGAAGATGAGGAGGAATTCCTTACTCTGGGCTGAAGTATTCCTGTGGGCTTGTGCTAGAGAGACCCTAAATTAAAGACAGTAACTAAACTAGCCTGATCCTGAACAGAGACCAGCTTTAGAAATACTTGGTATCTGGCTAGAGAGCAGTATTTGTGCCAACAGTTGTAACTTTGCACTGAGTTGCAGTGTATTCATGAACACAGATGCAAAACTGGAAGAGCATCGTGTAGTTGCAATGGAAAATGTCTGTCCAACCACTAACATCTCACAAGTAGCAGCAGCAGCTTTTGGTTACATAGCGCCGGAGTATGAACCTGCATTCAGTTCATGTGCCCCAGCTGTGCCTCAGCTCCGGATTTGTCCCATGGGCTGGAGCATCAGCTCCACGGAGGTCCCCACCACTGGCATGTGGCTGGCGGTGGCTGAGTGGGACGCTGCTGCCGCAGAGCAAAGTGGGACACCTGCTACAAACTCCTTGCATGCTATTTCTGTTTGGTAAACAGAATGTAAAGCACTAGAGGAAGTAGTAAAGACAATAATTTATAATCTTCAATTCATGATGTAATCAGGACGCTTACAAGAGGGGATTTTGTAACCGTCTTTCCTGTTTTATTAGTATTATCTTGTATTGCAAAACTCTTCCTATTACCGGATCTGTTTGTAGGTGTGTTTATTCTTAGGGGTTGGGCTTTTCTTTCATCCACAAATTGAACTGTTAATGTCTGGCGTATTTACGTTACACCCATTTTGCCATTTTTGAGTTCTTGAAAGATTCCAGTCTGCAGTTTAACATTCTCCACTGACCGTATAGTATTAGAACTGATTTGTGTCTGATTTATATGACCTTCTTCTTTCAAAAGAACAACCAACCTGGATAGTCCATTTCCTCTAAACATGCTTAATTCCATACCTTTTTCCAGTCCTTTCTTCATCCTGCTCAAGCTAACTGGTAAAAATCCTTTCATTTGGTCTGTATGTTGACTGCTTGCACATAAATGTGGATTTGACAAAGCAGTTAGTTGCAGCCTGCTTTGTGTCTAACGTACTGACAAAGGTTTTAAGCGGGACTGAAATCTAGCTAACAAGGGCTTAAATCATACAGCTAAAGCATATGAATGCAAATTTAAGTGTTGCAGCCATAATATCTAAACGGTCCTTCAAAAAAATCAGTTGCTGACTTGTTGCTAAGATGTTCTTGGGGATTTTTTTGTTTCTATTTCTTTAACAGAGGTGGGAAAGGTGCTTGGGCTGGTTTTCTTTTCCCTCATCTTGGAATCTAATACACCCAGAAGTACAAAAGTGTAATTCCAGCACTTGTCTTCAAAAATGTATCATTTAAAAAAATTCTGACCTTGTGCTACAGAATGTTATAGACACCCAGAAAAAATGCTTATCTAACTTCAGAAACCTCTTACTTGAATTGTGCTGCAACTGGTCTTAAGCTGTATTTGGTGGCTACTTCCAAATTAAAATAATACTTGCTGAAGCTGGGAAGAACATGGAGCTATGAAACCATTTATTATTACGTGCCTAGTTTATAAATGGCTGACAAGATTGCAAGAAACGTGCTTCCACATGTTTGTGTGTATGTGCACACAGTGATACACCTGTGATCAATCAGCGGACTACAGCTCATTTTCTTACGTCTAATTCTTATTAAAGAAAAGTGAGTATCTGTATGACATTTGATTTCAAACTTGGTGTAACTAGTTAGAGAGCTTGACAATCCTTTTCTATTTGTAGAGCAGCCATAATATCTTAAGCACCATTCAAATACATAGGCAAATAGTCCTTGCGGTGGGAAGCTTTCATCCTATTAAAGGCAAGCAACAGAGGAGAGGGGAAGAGGAGGTGGCAATAGAATATATATACATTTAGGAATATATACATTTAGGGTATGTTATCTAGGCAACTCTTTAGAGCTGCATGGCTCTTATTCAAATGGCTGTATGATTTTTTTTAAATTATTTTTTTATTTTTTTTTAAGCTGGCAACCTCTTCCGCAACTGACTGATGCTTCCTGCCTCCCTTTCTTGGTAGGGAGCCTGCGTGTTCTGCCAGAAAGCAGCTGTCACTTGACACAATCTGTTCTGTGCTCCGGCGTAGGCTGGCTGCTCAAAGGGGAGCTCTGTTGATTCTTACACATTAGGAGATTAGAGAGTGACTTCAACCTCCCTTGGTTATTAGGGCTTAAAGACCAGCTGCAGAATGAAATATTTGGAGCCTGTTTCACTAGCGTTCCACAGTGAAGTGGGTCAGGGTTATGTGCTGAAGAAGGGAGGGGTATGCTATTCCAACATCTACGGATGCTTTAAGTGTATCGTGGTAGATGTGGCGGGGGGAATTCTTTAAGAGTTTATGAAGTGGGAATTTTGGGTTTGTTTGTTTCTTTGCAGGGGTTGAAAGATAAGGTCCACGTTTTTAAAATTGATATGTATATATGTGTATATGCATGTGCATGTATAAAAATGTATACACACGTATATATACGCACACACCCCTATATGTATGTATGAAATTATGATTACTAATTACTGCCACCTCTTTTAGTGACTCTTAGCAATTCAGAGTTGCACGATGCTGTTCCTGAAGGCCAATTTCTTGTTACTGAGAACAGAAAAATAATGGGGTAGTAATACCAAGCTTCCTTAACAGTAACAAGTCAAGGAAAAAAATATTTCTGTAGAACAATTAAGCCTCTTTGGAAGGTAATGAGCACCAGAATCACATGCCAAGGCCTAGTTGCAAGGAGTTTCCGAGTTACAAGAGACGCTTGTATGTGAGCTTAATTCTCTAAAATAAGCCTTAATTAATAAATGGCAGTACAGTGAATTTTGCCATCTACTAGGTCATCTGAGAGTCCTGTCTAAAATGCTTCCTCAGGACAACTTTGAGAGAGCCAGTAGTGCTTACCCTATTTGTATACAATTATTTTACTTATTGCTCTGTTTCAGTGATTACTCCACAGACAGTCTGATGTGAAAGTAAACACCTTTTGGGGTATATTAATTAAATTTAACTGAAAGGCAGCGTAGCTGAAGGATATAAGAAGAACTGATTACCCTTTGGCATTTTTTCTGTTCCTAAAGCAGAATGAAGAAAGATTATTTTTGTGTAATCTTAAGGCATCTTTAGATTTGCATTGTATATAGTCTTAAATTTAGGAGAATTTGTGATAAAGACATCTTTTCTTTTATGCTTAACATTTATGTTTCCATGCAGAGAGAGCACAGTTGAAGCCTACTAGTTAAACTACAGTGATTTAAGAAGGTAATGTGAAAAATCAAATTGTAGCGTATATTTAGGGTTCTCCAGTGAACTGATAGGAAAGGTGATTTTATAAAATTTGATCCATTTATTCTACTAGAAAAGCTATCATAGACAGTGTGTGAATGACTCCCATGTTGGAAAAAGATGGAAAATTTATCAAAGAATGCAAATAGCTCAACAAAAAACAAGTCATCTGTTTAATTACAGCCTCATGTTTAAATGACAAACTGTGGCACTTTCTTGGTTTCTTAAAGAAGTGGTCTTCATCTCCTTCAGGCTGTGAAATTGAAGTTTGTCACAATAATTCAGAAAATTCATGAGTTCCACAGACATTGTCCGTGAACGTTTCAGCTGTTCAACTTTGTTAGACATCATGAGATCAAATCCTTCTCGCCTCTCTCCCACACTCTTCTCTCTCTTCTGTCTGTAAAGACTTTTGTTTGTATAGTTTCTTGGAACAAAATCCACTGACAGCAGTCTGTGCAGTAGATTTATTAAGCAAATACAGTAGCTCCTTCTGTAGCTTCCTTTCCTGTATCATGCCTGTGACCCTTGGAGTTTTTCCAAGATAATGTCAGTCTTATGGTTGATAGTTGGATACATTAATTATGCTTATGTGGAACTGAGCATCTTAGACTTCATTCATTCATTGCTACTCTTCACAAATCCTGCCAAGTTAACTAGTTCATAGAGCAGTTTGATTCTAAAGCAGAAACTCTTAGGTTATGGCTTGTGGGACCACCTACTACTTGGTCTTCAGAGTACTAGCAGGGTGGTGACACTGCTGCTTCTTGTTTCCAACTTTTACCTAACAGTTGAAAGTTAAAAATCAGGACTACCCCAGAGGCTGTCTCAGTACAGCAAACTCTGTTATGTTGGTGGACAGACTTGTGGAGTTTGGATATGGTCATTGTAACTTCACTGAAGTGGTTGGACCACTTACCTGCTGTTGAAGTTGTACAAGGTTCTCCTTTTAACGTTATGTCTTTGACCCATCTGAATATTTTTTTTCAGTCGAGATCCTAATAACAACAACAAAAAAAATCTTGCTTTTCGCAGTTGCAGTAAGTGTATTTGATGGACCATTAAAAGCCATTACTGCAGAGGGAACAAACTTGGACACCTTCCTTTTCCCTCAAAACTCCCTTGTGTACTGAACTGTGCATAGTCTTAACATATCTTCTCTAAGCCCCTGCAGGAAAATATAAGGTAATTGGTAGAAAATGAAATGCAAAGCAAAAATTAAGGGTCACGCCTCACTGATTAAACATACTTGAAACAAGTACTTTCTTTTTAAGTAATATGATGATCATCAACCCATTCTCAAGCCAATTAGAAGACATAGGTGTGGTATGTCTCACCCTGTTCTGCTGTTGTAGGTGTGAGCTACTTGGTGCTAGTCGGTCCTGAAAATCTTCCCCAAAGGGGGAGATTGTACCATTGGGTACATTTTCACTTAGGTGCTGTACTGAAGTAAGAACTTAAATGAAAATAGATTGAAATAGTGATGGAGATGAAGCAAACCTGGCAGTACTAATGTTGACATCTTTCATGTCATCGTGAGAATAGGAAGCATGGCAGAATAGGAGGACAGAACCGAGTTTTGGTTACTACAAATGTTGATTGTTGTCAGTTCTCTGCTAGTCTGATTCTTCCCTAGTGGGTGAGTAGTACGTACAGGGTTCTCTCCTCTTTAGGTTATTTTATATATAAAAACTGTAGCTGCTGTGCAGGCTGAAGTGTGCTTACATCAAGCAACGGACTACACTGGCCTAACTTAGATGATGAAACTTCTGTTTATGAGGATTCTTGATTGCATATTGACTCAGTTATGCCTAGCTGATTGAGATGACGCTGTACTGAATTAAAGTGCATTAATTTGCATATTACTTCCGGACTAATCAAGAATAACTATAACTACCAAGTGCTTAATTTTGTCATGTCATTACTCTGAAGCATAAACTTTCTGTAGTCTGTGTGTTACCTTTTACTTAACAAGAAAGGAGAAGGATACATTTTGTAGGTTGGTTTTTCTGGAAACTTGATTTGAATGGAGTTTTTGCTTAAGGTGGTATTTAGGGCTAATGGTTTGGCCTCATGATTTTAAAAGTAGTAGATGACAAATCAGAGTCTGTGGTGGATGTTGATCACTACCAGTAAAAGGAATTCTTGGGGGCCTGCCAAAACATTCAGTTAGTTACCTAGCTTTCTCCAGGTGTGTTTTTGTTTGTGAATTCTCTTACTTTAAATTCTATTAATTCTCTTAAATGCTTCCTAAGGGCTTTCCTGGAGATTCAGATGCTGTTTGTAATCTTATAAATTAGTTTATAAACACATTTAATTAAAATCTGTATGAGGACCAAAGGTTTATAGATAATTATGACTGTCCTGCAGCATATGAGAAAGATGCCTGACAATTTTGCATGGGTGGATAAATGTAAGTAGACTTGTTAAGGGATCAAAAAGAAGCTTAAACTCACTGCTTGTGCTCTCTGTCTGAATTGAAACTCGAAGCTCATGGCTTATGTGATGCATCAGTTCACGTTCTGAGGCTGGAAATCCTGCACAGGTGAGCCAAATGGAGGAATATGCCCCATAGTGTGTATTATCAGGAAAACTAGCTTTTGATGGGTGGCTGCTGCCTGCTTGGAAGAGGTGAGGCATTTTTGACCCTCTGTGATCACAGCAGACACTCCAGCCCTAGGCACAGGGCTGAGACTTCCAGATGGTGACAGATTACTAGTACTTGACCTAATTGTAGATGGGGAGGGAGTTCAGGATGAGAATCTTTTGGAGTGAATCTTGCCTGGTAGCAGTGGTAAAGACCCTACTCAGCTACAGGTGCTGATTGGCTTTTCCAAAGGGTGGTACGGGGGGGTGAGAAGCCAGCCTGGCTCTGCAGGGAGGGTGCTCTCCTCTCTGGGAAGCAAAAGGATTGCTTGGGAGAAGATGGGGGCCTACACTTTTAAAATCTGGGTGCGTAAACCTGAGCCACTTCCCTGCTGAGACCCTTGGAGAGCAACATCCTCCCATTGTGTCTGTGGAAAACAGAGGTTGGTAATGCTTTCCGATTAAATGAACCCTCTTGTAGAGGAATCACTGTGGCCGTTCTGTAGCTATAGGGTAGTCCTCCTTTGCTGGTCACAGAGAGGCCAGTGCAAAATCCTGTGGTGCCTGTGTGCAAAATGAGACAATCGGTGGGAGTTGGTGATCCTGGAGATCTTGGTGAACTAGAGAGCTGTCACTGTGATGGTCTGTGGTTGATGAAAAACCTGAACTTAATGGCCCAGGTGACTCTTTCCAGTCCCATGTTTCTGTGGATGCTACATCTAACTGGTGCCAAAATGCCAGTGGATGTTTGAGGTATCAGGGAGCAGAAGGCCTTTGGCTAGCACTGTGAGCAGTTTCGGTCCTTTCTCTGTAAAGCAAATAAATGACAGCTTTTGGGGTAGCAGTCTGATCCCTGACTTTAAATCTTAACTAAAGATTTAAAACCTGGGTACCCTGGAATGGCTTATTTCTTCTTTGTCTGTGGAAACACTGAGGAAGAAGGAAAAAATGCAGGCAGAGAGGGACAGTAGCTGTAGTGTTTGTAGGTATGTTGTTTCTCTGCGACAACAAGTTATATAGGGAGACATAATATTTTTGTTAGACCAGCTGGAATTTCACAAGATACAGTTGGAAAAGGCAGGCAGACTTTTGGGCACGTGGTCCTTAGGGAGGAACAGCTATTTTTGCACTGCATGGGAGGGATGAGACTCATAGTCCTTGGTGGGAAGAAAAGAAATGGAGGACGTGAGTATTGAAGTAGGAGGGCAAAACACAGTTTGACGTACAGCAGAAAATGATCTCAGCGTTACAGGGTGGGACTTTACACTTTGTTTTCTGTGTGACTGGGCATTGTTGTTACCCGACGGATCGCAGTGTGGAAAGCGCCCGGTTTAGTGCTCTGTGGGCACTGTGTTCTTTTTGGAGTGGTGCATTCGGCTAAGGCCGCTTCTGATTCCTGGTGCTTCAACACCTGGGAAATCTGTCTTCTGTGGGAAGGAGCAAGTGAGGAGTGGAGGCTTTCTTGTTACACAGGAAGGAAAAAAAGCCATGTTAAAGCCCTTCTTACAGAGTAGCCAGCAGTGCTCACCTGAACACGAGTCATCTCCACTTGAGTCCCTGGTCTAACAGACTGGAAAGCTGGACCTCTTGTGTTGCAGGTGAGCCTGCGGACTGCCTAGTTTTTGAGGCCTGAAAGAGAGATGCTGTGTGTAGTCCCAAATCTAAGAAGTGAACTCTGAGGAAGGATGTTGTAGGATCTAAAATCCAGTGAAGATTTCTTAGAAATAACCATTATTTTTTGGTTTATACAATTAAAATAGAGGTTTTTTTTTTTAGTGAATTCTAATAGTATTTTTAAAAAACAACACAGAAAACCACTAATGTATCTCTGTACTGTAATGTCACTGTCTAACTGGATGTGCATTCCTAAAGTTTAATCTCAACCAGTTCTCCTTCAGAAGATTGAAGATGGTTGTTTACTATGTAATTTTACACTTACCTGATTGACAATAGGTTAAAGAGGAATTTTGTTGTGCAAGTCCTTCTCAAGAGCATTCATTTACTAGCTACCAGTAGAAGAAGGGTTCACAGAGTAAGCTGGGTGCATGATCTTATATTGCATGCGTTCACCATCTGTGATTAATCTGGATTAAAGAGGCCACATATGCAAGAATTTAATTTAGGCACTTTAACCACCCTGTTGATGTCTTCTAATAGATCTGAACTCAAAGCTATTATAAGAAAATTTTGGTTTTCTAAATAACATCCTAGCACTGTTTTACTTCTGATGTAATTCAGATCCTAAATGTTATAGTCACTATAAGCATCAGGTGGGTGGCAATTAAGGCAAATATGATATACTAGGCATGTAGTAGAAGATCAGTGTGTAAAGATACCTTACACGCATATAGAGTTGCTTAATATGTCTATATAGTGAAAACTACAGTAGAGTATCTATGTAAGAAAGCAAATGATTGACCTTTCTAGATTTCTTTCATTAGTCTTTATTGGGAGTAGTGGGTTTAGTAGTATTTAAGCTTAGGCAGCATCCTAAAAAATCAGATGAGCCAAGAGGTTCTTAAAAGATGCTTCTTGTTGATGGTTAGTGGGTAGTGGGGGCTAATCACTAGATTTAAAAGAATATTGGCTGGTCAGCTAGAAATATTTCTAGAACTCGGAACACTTTCATATGCTGTTACCAGACAAGACTGTTGTTGAAATTTATATAGTGTTTATCCTGGTGTACTTAGTAAAATAACATTGCTTCCATAAATGACTTTGAAATCTTGGCTAAAGTTGGGTCGCTTTGATCCTACAGCTGAGAACGGGAGGACACCAGGCAAACTGGAAAAATTATGTTTGTAGTACAAAACACTGTTTGGTAAAATGTGGAAAAATATATTTGAAGAAAAGTATAAACTGTGTTCATTGACAGAAAATGCAATTCACGTCTGTTGGTCTTGTGTAAGACAGTAGCATCTTTCATTATGAATGAGGATGGTTTTAATGGTATTTACTACTGTTTAAAAGTACTTCCCTCCCCTATCAGATCTGAATGTTGTTATGAGATGCTGTATTTTGAGATATTCAATAAAATCTAACTTAGTGATTCAGAAATCAACCAGGCAGAACTGTATCTTAAATGATTGCCCTTTCTAGAATCCAGAGGACTAGCAGTATGTAACTGGTAATACTTGAAAGCAGCTTTCAAGATTCAAGCTGGTTTAAGGATAGCCTCTGCACTCCGTGTACAAAATACAGGAGTTGGCTCTCTTAAACTACTTAATGCTACTCTGGTTTACAGCTTTTGAAAGAAAAATCCAGGGATTTTTATTTCTTTCCGGAAAGAAGGCTCTAGCCTGGCATATAACAGCTTCCAGAACTTGTAAAGATATAGGAAGCAAGGCAGATATTAATCATTACTAGGGAGGCATCATCAAGATGTCACATTTTGTAGTTCTTAATTTTATGGCTCATTTCTGCCTTTTATGGTATTACTTCACTGTTTATTTCTGTAAACTCTTACGTATTCTTAATGCTGCCTCTGATTTCTTTCCTTAGGAGGGGAAAAAAATATGTTTGCCTGACACCTTTCAGAAGGAGGATATTCAACAGAAGCTTCTTTGTTTTCTTGGTTTCTTGGACTAATTTACTTTGAGGAATTGAAAGCCCATGTCAGAACTTTTAAGCACATCTTAAAAAGTGACAAGTAAAGACATGAATTTAATTGCTTCAAGCAGCAGATTTTCATTTACTACCAGTCTGTGTGTCCAACAGCATTTAGAAAAAATCAGAATCTTTTTTATTAAAATTAAGAGTTCTACAGTTGTTTCATAGTGTTTGTTCATCTCGGTTCATTAGGAACTATTGGAACTGAAGACACTTGCTCTCATATATGCATAATATCGCTCTTACCCATTACTTCACATACTTAAAATGCTTCTTTTGACTCTTACTCAACTCACTGCCCATTTTGCACTGCCCTCACTGCTTTTGCACATCAGCATCCCATTTGGAAAACTATTGTGATATTCAATACAAACATCATCTATTCTATCAAATTTTCTAACCCAGTATAGTTTTGGAGTGCGTTATTTACAAGCATTTCTAAAACATGGGTAGTATATGTGTGATGAAAACAGTTGGTTTTATTTATAAGGAACAGAAGCTGTCTAAACTGAGGAATTTTTAGAGGGTTGTAGCCCGAGTGCTCCCTTGCTAGGTTTTTATAGTCTCTTTGTGTATTGCTACAGAGACAGAAATATCTATGTGCAGCTGAACATCTTGCTTGTTTATCTTAGTGATCATTGTAGGTGTCTGTTTTTCCTAATTGTGGTCCAGTTCTCTAAGATGTTCTACCTCACTGAAACTTTAAAGTATAGGGCAAACGAAGAACTTGTTTCTTTTCCTGTTCCACGTGGCACTTGAGTTTATATTTTTAAAATTCTGTATTTGCCATCAGTAGCTCTTTTTCCCTGTTCTTTGATTGTTTGGGGTTTTTTTTATGATAGATTTTTCTTTTTCCTGAAGAAATATCAAAGATACTGTCCATGCTGAGTTGATACATTGGAGGGTGGTTGGGGGTAACCAAAATGAAAGCATTCCCTTTCCACGCGTACAGAGAATTAAGATTCAAGCAAGTAGTATTTGTGGTCTGCATCTTCCACTCTGCTATGCTTTTATTTATTTATGAAGAAAGTGGGCTTCTGATATGTCTGAAAATCAACCATCCAAGCTACTGATGGTTGCAGTTTGAAAATTGTTGACAGCTGAAAGGGAATCCACTTTAGAATGAGACCATGAAAAAAAGTTAAAAGGCAGGCATCAAGCACGTTGCTGGCAACAGACATCAAAGACCTTATTTTCAGCTGGATATTTAGATACAGAAAACAGATTTAGTAATAGTTTACTTCTGTTTATAGATCTGAATGTAGGTCAACAGTGTCATGATGTTGCCTCAAGGAAAGGGGAAGGATGATGTGTCTGAGATGAAATTTTTAGTTTGTAGGATGATATGATTCTGTTCTCTCAGCTGTTGGTAAGGCATCAGCTGAGCAGCATGTTCACATTCGACACTGAACGTCAAGAAAAATGAAGAGAACTGAAAATCCAGATTACAGCAACAAGAATAATCAAGATCTAGAAAACACAACCTCTGAAGGAAACAGTTCTAGGAAGGGAGATTTAAATGAGTTATTCCAAGTACCCGAAAAAACTTTTCCAAATGTGAGGTTGCTATATATTGGCATGAATTGCCTAGACAGTTTGAGAAATCTCTCATTTTCGAAGTTTTTAAGAACAGGCCAGATATTTTCCACAATTGATTTAGAGATGACAAATTCCACACTGGAAGTGAGAGAAGGGAGGAGAGAGGGAACCTTTGGACGTCTGCTTTTATTTTCTGTGAATTAAGAACTGGCATTGTATAAAGCTGCGTTCATATCCATCCTTTCTCATCTGTGTGTTTTTTAGTATTTTTATTAATTAATTAAAGGGCTGGGAAACAGAAGGTCAGCCATAAGTAGTAAATGAAAGCAGGTTACATATTGATCTACGTTAAAACAGTATTTCAGTACAGACATATAAAAATTATATATGTAGGAGCAAAGGAGGAAGTTACATTTACAGGATAGTGGAATGCTATTTTAAGAAGCACCATTTCTGAAAAGGACTTGGTTATACACTCTGAGATTTTTGTCTGACTCTGTGGTAAATGGGCCTGATGTAATCAATGGGTATATAAAACAGAGGCATATACAAATCTCTCTTTCCCTTTGGGACTGATGTGACTGCAGCTGGGATACAACTTATGGCTGGTTTTCACAGTGGAAGAGATATTGGGAGAAAAGCAGAGTTCCTAGAAGAGGCATAAACATGATAGGCTGGAAAAGAATATTGCTTGCAAACTCTGGGGGTTTGGAAGGGAAATTAGTTTTATTCAGCTGTAGTCTCCAAGAGCTTTTCCTTATCAAAGCAGTGAAATTAAGCTATGTAATGTTAAAGCTGAAAGAGCCTGACAGACCAAGTCACAGCAGAACTGGAATCGAAAGTAAACAAAATGGTAGCAATGAGCGTAAGGAAAAAATACAAATTTGAGGGTAGAACTTCCTTCCCCGGAAACATTTCAATCAAGATTGACAGAGGAATTTTTTCCTCCCCTTTCGAAAAAGCAAAAACCTGTAAGCCTTAACCCCAAAGAAATAATTCATTGCAGTCCTCTGGCTTGTGCTATCAAAGAGATAAGACTTAGATGATTACATGGGCTCCTTCTGGCTTTATAATTTATTTTGCAAAATAGGGGGGGGGGGGGAAATGAGAGATTAGCAGCTCTCATGGGAGCGGGAGGAGGGTTTTCCCATGACTGGCATTTTGTAATCTCTCTCTGAAAGTGTCTTTTTCAGTCTTTGTGCCTGTTCTTTTTAGGTCATTAATATTTCTGTTGATTTTGATGTCAGAGGAGCAAGCATCTTTTAGACTTTTTTCTTCTCATAGCAGGGAGGGGACTGCTTAGTTACCATCAAGGGAATTCCTCTCAACTCTTGAATTTTTTTTATTTTCTTTTTTTACTTCAATAAATTGTTTCATTTGTTATTCTGTCTAACACCACGGTTTCTGGTGTCACATAATTACTGATGCAAGTTTTTTTTCATTCTTAGTAAAGAAAGGCTAGAAACTACTATACAAATGTATCCTGAAAGCTGCTATATCTGAGGAAAAAGTGGAACCAAGCAGTTGGTGGTGTGGATATTTTTCATGTTAAATATATGATGAATTTATTTTGGGGTAGAGAAGGCTTGGCTTACATTTCCAGTATTTGTTAACCCTTTATAGATTGAGTTATGAAACTACACATACTTCCTGTTGAGGGAAATGGCAACAACATACTATATAAAGGGAAGTAGGTCATGCCAAAGAAGGAAGATTGCTGACTTCAAAATGATCTTGTTGGCAAGCTTATTTAGCCATGAAGAGCTCTCTGCAAATTTTAGTGTATCTGGAATTAGTAATCAATAGCAAAAAGTCACTGGGGTAGTTGGGGGCTGTAGCACGTGGTGTGTGAGGAGAGGTGGAGGAAGTTAGGCTTCTTCGGTCTGGAGAAGAGAAACATGGGGTGGCAATCTTCCACCAGCCAGAGGGGGTTTATAGAGAAGAGAAGTGAGACTCTTCTCAGAAGTGCACAATGAAAAGGCAATGTATGCAATATCCAATAGGGAAAATCCGGTTTGGGTGTAAGGAAAAGCTTTGTCACCACAATTGCGGTTAAGGCCGGGAAGAGATCACCTAGAGGTGCTGTGGAGTCTCCATCATTGGACACCTTCAAACCTTGATGGAATGGGGTGCTGGAATCCACCTTTCAGGTTAGTCTACCTTTGAGCAGGAGATGAGACTTCATGACCTCCAGAGGTCCCTTCCATATTAAATTGTTTGATTTGTTAAGGATATTACAGATTTGTCCTGTAAGGGTAGAAATTCCTTCCCTTTATTTCCTGCTTATTACTAAAAGCTGAATCTGTAGTACTGAAACCTTAGTTTAAAATGGACAATTTTATTCTGACACATATCTTGTTTTATAAGATGCTGTTAAGAGTCGGGCAGCAAGACGAGAAAAGGAATAAACCTGTCTTTATCACCTGCAGTACACTGGTGAAATTTCTTTTCTTTTCCTTGGAAAGGAACTGTATGGAGTTCTACAAGGTGTAGTGGTAAGGGTTATAACCATCTAGTTTCTCATGCTTCTCTGGTTGCCTACCTTCTGAATTACAGTATGAAATTTGGAAGTGATGTTCAGATTCACTTTTTTCTCCCTTTCTGCTAGGAGCTGGGGATGTGTGTGGGAGGTTTTTTCTCCCCCTCCCTTTTCTTCCTTGTATCTCTCCAAAATAGTTCTTTCTAAACTTTACAAATAGTGCCAGGAGAAAATTTGGCATATGCATATAATTTAACTATTTACTTACTCCTAATTGACAAGAATATGCCTTCAAAAATACTAAGAATATTCTCATTTTGCAGTTTGATGTAAGGTTTATTTTGTATCTAATTTGTGGCTAACTGGCTATAGCATATGGTAACACTATTTTGAAATAAGATGCCTCAATTTTTTTAATTTTCGTTGATTCAAGGGAATTTTTCTGCTTAGCTGTTGGTGTTTTCTGGACACTTCTATTAATGTTTGAGCCTAGTAAGGGCAGGTCTTGAGTTCATAGCTGAGGCTCACTTAACAGATGGCCTTCCTTGGCTAACTTGCTGGTTCTCCTCCCCCTCTCTTCCCTTCTCTTGAGAGAGAAGGTCTCAGCGCTCATGGCTGTTAACTTGTGAAAACTGGATCCTACTGGTTTAAGCCCTTTATGCATCTAAGTTGGGAATACTCATGTTCATCTGAGCAGTTGTCCTGATGCAGTTTTCTTCCCTTTTCAACCTCCTTGTTTTCTTCTTTCCAGGAAATTTTCCCCACCCCTCCAGGTTGCCTCTTAGGCTCATCAAACATCTACACAGTTTTTCAAGAGGTGACCAGGTAGGAGCAGAAACCAAGCTCTGCATTTTAGGATATTTTTTTTTTTTTTAAATAAACAGCCTTTTGCCTGTTTTTCATATCATCTCCCCAAAATTATCTGTGTGCTGAAACTTTCTTACCATTAGATGTAATGACCCTGATATACTTGAGCCTCACTGTTTCCTTTTCCATATTTGCAGTTCCAGATTTCTCTTAAACCAGGGCATAAGTTCGTTCCTTGGAAGCTCATCTTTGCGATCTGGTGGATCGGGGCTTCAGGCAGGGATGGAAGGAGAGGGCTTAGCGGCTCTCTGGGATAGATGCCAAATAGCTTCCTCTGAATCCTCACCTCTTTTTCCCCCATTCCATGGGGTACAATAGATACACTGCCACTGTGCTAACTAGGGTAGTTTCCTTTTTGTAGCTAAAGGAACATGATTTCTAAGCTTCATAAGTTTATAATTTTAGGTGAATTTAGTTCCTTGCTAGATATAACCATTAATATTACCAATCTTTTTTTTTCTTTTTTTTTCTTTCCCTTTTCCGTCTTCCACAATTTCTTTGTTGCAGTCTGGTAATAACACTTGCCAAAAATCACTTATAAAAAATAAAACAGAATCCCTCTCAGTGCAAAATTTCCCACAAGAATGAATCCTGAAGTCCTGACCTATGTCTCATAGCTCAACATAGGTGTTCTTAAAAGGTAGATTAGTCATATGTTCTCCTTGGGGTGAGTACGTGAAGTGCCGATGCTGTGCTTGGGCACATTTGGGTTCAGAAACTCAAAGCTGACAAGTACCACTTTAAGAGGACAAACTTCTTAAATGAAATCTTAGTGGTCTGGAGGAGTTCGCGGGACTTGCTTGCTTTAGTATGCTTGAACAACTCTTTGCTCAGTCACACCTGCTTCACACACCAATGTCCAGCTTCGCAGCAAATGGCAAAAATCTGACATCCTGAACTGTATTGAGCAATAAATTCCATCCTGTTTAATGAAGTACGAATAGAGATCTCCTGCTGATCATGGTTTTCTTTGCTTGAAATTGTGGTTTTTTCTGTTTATTGTACAATACTTGAAAGCATTGGTTTTTTAGTGAGCCGACAATCTAACTACTTTACCAGCCTGGAGTGCTCTGAACTATTTAATATTACCCAAACTATTTTACAAAAAGTGCTATCTCAAAACAAACTCAAATATAGCTTTACCCAGGAAAGCCATGGAAACCTGTTTATTTTTTTGTTCTTCAGCTGGAAACAAATGTTCTGTTCTCATACCATGTGAAACTGGAATAGATTCAGGTCAGGCAATGCATATTCATTCCTTGAGACTCCTTGACAGTTTTAACTATAGTCACTTCCCTCTCCAGCCCACTCCTTTCACTTCTAACTATGAGAATGGGAATTCCTTCGTCTTTTGGGAATTGCGCTTGCATTTCTCTGAGCCTTGATGGATAAAAATCTGCTAAAACTTTGTCTAAGTGGAATGCGTTTAGTATGTGAATTGCATTCTTGGGTGTTGCAATATAAAAATATCAGCATTCACCAAAAATGGGATATTATTTTTTTCTGGGTTATTGTGGGCACTTTTATACTTCTTTCTGTATTACTAAATTTGCTATGGGAAATATTAGTCTGGGTGAGTCATGGTAGATCAGCAAGCCTTCCTTGGCTATGATCTAAAATGTCACTGATAAAGCCTAAAGCCTTTTTCTTAGACAAATGCAGCTATCCACTAGTCTGCAGTGGATGCTAATTAGTCATGTGCAAGCAGACATGTAATGCCTTCCTTTCTGACCTTCACCGAACATCTGATTGGAAATCTGTTCAGTACGTTAGCAACTGTCTCTTTTCCTGGAAAGCCAAGAAATACCCATAGGGGGTACTTGTATAAACTACCAGGCGTGGAAAATATTACATAAAAGTTTTTACTGGCCCTTAAGTCGGGATGTGGCATTACACCCACAGGAGACTAAAATCAGTTATTTGCTTTATTCATTTCAAAATTGTCCTTCTCTCGCCTGTATACGACTTGAGGGTTCAAGTGGCAGTGTAAGAGTTGAGAAGGCTGTATTGTACTGAACAAAATAAGGGCTGTTCTCCAAAACCCCGTTCCCTGCTACACAGGGTCCATCTATACTGAAGGAAAAAGAGTAAGTAACAACAGATTAGTTGTGCAGGGAACCACAAAACACATTGCCTATGTGGAAGATTTAGGTCTCTTCTCAACATTGAATTAATCCGCTGCTGAAAAGGTCTCCCCTCCTCCAGTGTTGTGTGAACCAACACCTTATTTTTTTCCCCTTTGTAATGTCTGTTCCAGAGGTTTAATGTGCTGGAGGTGGTCAGATATTTTTCTCATTAAAATTTATGTTTTGAATAGTTACCAGGTCAGCAAACTGGTTAAATAAAAAGAAGGAGGATTTAGCAGAGTCTGAGCCAGCCATTTACAAATAAATCTCTTGGGCTCTCTAATCACTAGCGAATCTAGCCATTGCTTTGATTTGAAGGGAGATTAAGGATTACAAATATTTTATAAATCTATTTTTAACTTCAGTGCCGTTATACAAAAGCAAAGGATTCAGTGCTACTTTTTGACCCTTTTTTTCAACCAGATTTAGCTGGCTAGTCTGAAAAACGTTAAGTGTTTCTACTGTGTCCATACCCACTGCATGAGAAAGCTGTCAGCGGTGTGGCCAGTAATACATTGGTACAGAAGTAAAGAAATTTGGGTATCACAGAGTGGGGCTGTAGAAAGGAAGGGTTTGCCTGGTAAACTTTTATTCATACAAATCATGGAGGATATTTTCAACTTTCATGGCTCTTTGTCTTAAAACAAATCTGAATACTTGTGCCCTGATTACCACTGAGGAGAGAGTGGCCTCCGCAGGATACTGCAAGTCCTTGACTTGCTCTTCTATCTGGTAGGGAAACATCCCTTGCTGTGGTTTGCCATCCTCCTCCTAGGCACAGGGATTTCAAATGATGATAGAATTTGCCAGGGTGAGTCTATGTAGGAAGAATTAGGTGTTTGAATACAAGGTGGTAGACCTGCTTTCTTCTGAATGTGTGTTTTACCTTTTCCAAACTTCTGGGTAGCCTGTTCTGGCAGTGAGTAACTTTGCAGGAACTCCATGAAACTGTCACAGAAAAGCACTGTGGATGCACAAGCAGCATCCTTTAGTTCCCCAGTGTGTTACACCTTTTCCTCCATTCCTTTCTTTGTCATCTGCACCAGCTGCTTGAACTGTTTTGCTCTGCCAGGTAAATTCAATTCAGTGACAAAGCAAAGGTGGGGGAGGAGGCACGATGACTCCCATTTCTCTGAAACCATCATAATTTGGTGCTTTTTAAATATTAGAAATAAAATCCTGAAATGATAAGTAAATTATAATGAAACTTAGCTGGGCTAAAGTCTTTGAGGTTTGCCTATAAATGCCATCTGGATATCTGTCAGTGCAATGTTTGTTCTTTGTATTATTCTTTCAACCTGCTGTAAACAATTTCAATGGCTTCTGGATTTCCCCTTCATACACAAATGAATCTTCAGTGCTGATCCTCCCTTTGATTCTCTGTATCAGTTCTGATGCCAAAAGAAAACAAAACTCCTTTCTGTGTAATAGCTTAACTGCGTCTCTGCTCCCGTGGGACTAGTCCGGACAGGGCAGGAAAGGCAGCCCCAAGCCTCTCCCTGCCACCAGCCTTCAGGAGACTTTGTTGTCAAGTCAGAAGGATGCAGAAAGTCAAGCTGGAGACCCGATCCTTGAAACCTGTCTCCAAGGCATCAGCTCTGGCACCCCAGGCAAGGAGAAAAAGCAGGGAAGAGGATGAATTGCAGCTGGCCCCTTCCACTGCTTTGTGTAAAGCCTTTGAACCCTTGCCCTAAGGGGAGCCAGGGTGCCCCTGCAAGGCAGGGGGCTTCTAACAAAGCACCCCTTGTGCTGGCTGCCTTCTCTGAACGCTGCAGCATTTAGGATTAGCCTGTAAATTGCCTGGTGAAAAGGGACCCCCTTCTGGTGTAAGAATGATTTCCTACTCTTGGTGATGGATGAAGCTGAAATAAAGCAGTTTAATTTTTAGAAAACTGTCAACCTTGAAAGGATTGAGCTGTTATTTTAATTAGTGTAATGAGCAAACACTACTTGGAAATCATTAAAAGAACATATACACAGCTTCAGATCCTGCTGTCTGATGTGTATTGATGAAACTTTTCTTGAACCAGAGGGATGCAGGTTAATTTTTTCCTGCTGAATTGACAGCAGCGTGGGCAAGACATTTTGCTGTTGCTTTGTATTGCATTTCCGTCACCAGGAAATTTGTAGTCAAATACAGGCTATTAAGGTAAGTGTGGGTGAATGTTGCGAATGAACATTCATAATGATCTCTTCATAGCAGTTTGAAATTAGAGTTGGCAGAATTTTCAGCTGTACCATTTTTCCTTGGGAATGCTGACCTGTTGAAACTATTGCAGGACCACATTGAGTTCAATCTGAAGGTTGGGGTTTTTTTTATTGAAAGGCTTCTCAGATCCACCATGGAAATAGAAAAGTGTACTATACAATAACTGGTGATTTAAAACTTTAGCATATAACATATAAGATGTGTATGCTCATGCATTTCTTGCCCTGCTGGATTTGAAGCAGTGGCTTGAAATTTGCTTCCCACATTCACGGTTCCCTGACCATATAATCAGCTGCTCTGCCCCAAGGATTATATTTGGAACAGTTCATTTTTCTTATGTATATACAGTTCTGACTGCAGCAGAAAGATTGATTTTATAGCAGGGATGTGAGATCCTGGATTGAAATTGCTAGCTCAAATGAAACAGAAGAGGTGTAGCGTGAACTCAAGTTGCTCACCAAGATGTAGGGTTGTCCAACCCTAGTTGGTGACACTGAGGGAGCGTGCATGTAGGCATCCCTTCTGTGGGCATCCGAGCGCTGGGAAAGTATCAGAATAGTTCTGCTGCAGAAAAGAAATAACTCTAAAACTTCAGATCTCTATGAGGGGCGGGAAAGTTTAACCAAGTTTCTGAATACAGAACTATTCCGTACACTCCATGAAATAAAGTTTTCATAGAAAGTTTAAGAGCCTTTGGAAAGAGGCTGCTGAAAAAATGGGCAAGCAAATTGCTAGCATAAGGTAAAATACAGATGGAATATGCAGGCTTGCATTCCTCCTTCAGAAAAGCACATTTTATTGGTGTAGCAACTTTGTAAAATAACACTTACAGCAAGCATTTTTGGGGTTAAATTCCTACTCATATGGTTCTCCTTAGTATAGATGTTGTTCAGCTGATAGGAGCTGGAACACTGTGCATTGCCCAGATCCTCGTGATGGGTAGGTTTGTAAAGATCACCATGCTTCACGTTGCTCAGTGACAGCAGGCAGCAGGTGTTGATGGCAGATGAGCTGATCCAGCAGAAGCATTGTGTCATTTGTCTTTTCATTGCATATGTGTAGTCCTTCTATATGTATTTCTCAAGGAGACAGCCAAAACTAGTGAGATAGCACTACAGTGTCAGAGGAATTGTTTAATGAGGGGTGAGACCCTGACTAATTGTGGACCTGAAGGGAGAAATTAAAGAAAATTTAGGATATATTTGGGGGGGGGCGGGGGGGGATATGATTATTCTTGCATTGCCCTATTGCCTTCACCTGTAAAGAAAGAATTGTCATATTTTAACATTTTTACGATTTAACAGTTGAAGTCTGCTATAAAGCTAGGTCAGATGACGAAATGCTTGCTCTTTTTCCTGCACCTCTTTCCATCAATGCTGCTTGAGTTTGGCCATGGAGATGGAATCAAATTTCATAAGGGAAACGAAAATCTCATTTTCAGACAGATGTTGGATATCAAAAGCAGAAACATGTTAGAAAGCTTGATCTGATGAGCTATACATATGGTTTAATTTTTCAGTAGAAAATGTAATTAAATTGTCTGGCATTCCTGGATTAGCCCACAGTGCTTCATGCTATAATCTTGCACAAAAATCTTAAGTGTGTGGTTTTGGTATTTCTGGTGTACGTAAACTGCTAATATTGTAGCTTTTCTGTTGTGAAGGATTGGTATCTGGCTCAATTTATTTACTAATTAACCTTCCTTTTTTTGCTGATCATTAGAGGGGTGCGCTATGTGGTCATAGATAATCTCATCCTCTGTTATTACTCTGGGAAGAATGCTTTTTAACTTTCATTTCTCTCAATACTAATTCTAAAGCTTTTTTAAATGGTAGAAGAAAAAAAAAAGTTTTGAGTAGCATAGATTTCTTTGCTGTACATTTCATACATTTACTATGAAATTTGGGTCATACTGATTCCCGGCTATACTGCTTCCTAGAGGACAATCACAGAAGGTATTTTTAACATACTCGTTGGCTTGCTTTTCCTTTTCTTCAGAGGAAAATAATTCTGAGCAAGTGAGAAGAGGAGCAGGGAAGAACTGGCACACGTGATGTTTGCCAGGGAAGGAGCAAGTAACTAAAATCCAAAGGGCCACACTAAGCCTTCAGCTTTGCACAAGGATGTGCGTAGGCTTCACGGATCAGCTGTCTGCCATGGCCTTAGACTTTCCCTACAAACCCTGGAAGTGAGGCGCGTGGGCGCACAGCACCATGGACGTGTAAGATCACAGTGTGTACTGCCTTGCCTGTTTAACAATAGCGGGGAAGGAGCAGCAGCCCAGCGTGTGACAGCAACCCAGGTCTGCGTGCCGGGCGTCCCTGGCAGTCATCCTGCGCTGCTGAGGATGAAACCCGGCGCTGCCATACCTGCCTTACTGCTGTCGGGCGTGCTGGTTCAAGGAAGCAGGTGTGTGCGATAGCGCACGTGACGCTTGTATGCCTTTGTTCTGTTTGGATGTAGCACTTGTCTTCTCTACTGTGGAAAATGAAAAATAGCTACCTTCTTATCATATTGCAGACGTTCGTTGCTTCATGGTGTTTGGCTATCATAAGGCTCATTTAATGTGAATCAGATGGAAAGTGTGCAGAGTGGTTTTCTGACACCTTTCCAAGAAAAATCTTGGGTCAGCTGGCATACAGCTTTCTGAGTGTTGGCTCAGCTGAGTCTTCCCGGAGCTGGCAACTGAGCTGCCTGGTCAGCCATGTAGAAGGCAGGAGTGCAACACTAGGGTATGGTGAAGAGTAACATGTAGGTAAGACATTAAGTAACCCTTAAAGGTATTTAGACTCCCAGCCACTTGGGCAATTCAGACTGAGGAGTGGCTAGGGAGGCCTGCATGTTGTGCTGAAAGCAAGCGGAGTGATTGCAAGGAAGAAAGGTGAGGACCCTGGAATTGACCATTTTGACATCCCTCAGTCAGAGACCCCCCCAGCAGATAAAATGACACAGATTGTAAACCGGATTGTATCTGGCTTGGCTTAGCTGGTCACAGTCTTTCTAGTGATTTAAATAATCGTTTTCCTGAAAGGAGCATTTAGCTGTTGGGAAAACTTTTTCAATACTTTGTGATAATTCTAGCGGAGACTGATCTTTTGATGGCTTTTTGCTTTCAAGTTGCTTTTAGCTTGGGATGTCCCTGTTTTTCTGGTCCACAAGCATCATCTATCTCTCTAAATACCTACAGTAACCAATTTTAAGTGTCTGAAACCCTAATATCCATTTTTTCCATCCATGGCATCCTGACATCCTTAATCTGTGTGCTAACACAAACTGCCCAGTATTGATTTAGTTTCATTATTCAAGGAAAAACTTTTCTTTTTTTGAACCAAAAATGTTAATAGCATTTCTCTTAATCCCAGAGGCAGATTTAAGATCACCTTGTTTTAAAACTAAAGTTCTTTGGCAGAAACTTAAAGCACAGAATTTCTCTGGAGTGTTTGCAGCTGCTAATGTTAGCTTGTGTACTTAGAAATCAGTATGTAATAACATATCTCATAATAATCTAGCAGCTGGGGAAGTCCATGTGCATTCAAAGACAAATAGGCGGCCAGCCACTCTGATAATTACCACTTCATAGCCCTTTCTGTGAAAGGCTACAAAATGGAATTGGTGCAAAAATGGCTTTCAACCGGAGATACCCCAAACCAATATTAGCGAGAAGGTTTCACCAGAAACACATGTAGGATAAAATATTCAGTAGCATTTCAGAAAGCATTAGCGAGGCATAGTACAACTCTTTAAATCCATGAATTATCATTTACATGGCGAAAACAAAATCCCCTAAGTGGTCTTCTAAAAACACTTTTGAAATTAAACCACCCCATGTGTAGTCTGTAGCATTTATTTTCTGTTGAGCTGTTTTAGGTTAGGCTGCCTCTACTAACTGGTTTTGTTTGGCTCTCATCAAGCTGGCAGACATCTTGCAAGAGGGAAAAATTGGCTGGGCATTCTGTTTCTTCATACCTTTTGGACTCAGCTATGATAATCTGAACTGCCAGAGAGGAGTTTAGATGGTACCCACCTTATTTAAGGTAATGAAATAAAGTATGTGTGACAGAATGCGTTCAAGAGAACTGAGGCAAGATGCGTATCTTGCTTAGATCTGAATTTTAGATTTGTCATCTTTGTTGCCTTCTTGAGTAGCAGTGAAAATTAAATGAAGTGGCAGTGCTGAAGCAGCATGCTTTTACCCACCATCTCTATTCACCCACCTTTTCAGCTCATCTCTTCTCCTTTTTTTTTTTGTGTGACAGTTTAGCACACACTGTGAACATATGCCAAAATGCTCACTCTTACATTCTTAAGAGCTTCCTTCATTCATCTTGAGCTGTTATCAAGAGCTTTGTCTGCTTCATAGATGAATTGCACAGTGCTGAATCAATGTCCTCTTGTACTGGAAAGCAGACAAATGATTCTGAGAGAAACTCTGTTGCATTTGTACACAGTGAGTGAAGAGATGGCTTACCTCATGCAGAATATGGGTATCAAAACACCTTCTGCTTCTCAACTGAGGCGATGATATAAACGTGGCTGCTGATCCTAAACCAAAAAAAATTAGAAATGTTTGCTTGCTGCAAGTTACTTTGCATGCTTGATAGATATTCCAATGTTATGGATGACAATTTTTGGAGCATAAGCTACTACATATATTTCATTAAGGTGATTTTCAGATCATGTATTATTTTGGCTCTACACTTGTTTTAAATTCTCTTTAATACAGTTCTGGCTGTAGCATAAATGTACTTAACACTCAATACTCTCCTTTACAGGAGACTTTAGCTGAATAAACCAGACCTATTGTGTAATTAAGGAGTTTCTTTGGAAATTGGCTTCATTTCAGTTTTAAATACATTGTCTAATTTGTTCCAGAAGTAAAGTGAACTTGTTTTTCAAAACTTGCTCATGATTGCTGGTGGTCAGAGCTATAATAAATTGAATTCCTTCCTAATTTAAACATTTTGCAAATGCGTAAGCTAAGTTACAGTCTGCACCAGCCATTGACAATACAAAGTGATAGTACTTATCCCAAGAAAATTGTCTTTTTAATCATATAGAAGAACAGCAACCCTTCCTTTCCATTGCTGATACACAAACGTTGGAACTATTTGAGCAACAGGTTCTCCAGTAATTTGAGTGCAATACTTGAGTAGATTTGCGTTGAGGGAGAGGGGAGGAGGTAAAATACAGCCTCTGCTAGAGATTGTAAACTATATGTGTATTCAGCAAGCAAATGAGATACGAGCTTTGAAACAATAAGCTGCTCTATAATGCACAGACGGTCTTTCAGGATAACAAGCCCAAGCTCTGAAGTCTCTCTACACATTGATAAAAATGTCTAACGAACTCTGAATGAAATATATTTATTCTGTCTCATGTAAAGCCCTGCAAGCTACTAAGAACTGAGCTGCTGACTCAGTCATTGTTCCTGGTTTTTACAACTCCTCCCATTCAGTTAATTAAAAAACCTGTTCCTGAACAGGAAACAAAAGCACTTTTTATACAGAATTGATCTATGTACATTTTCAAGATTTCTGCTCCGTGAATGCACTTTTTCTTTAGCTTTGTTTATTGCAGCGCAACTGCCTGCCAGAGGCAATACTGTTGACATGACTGTCCTTCTTGGGTGGAATATTTCACTACACACCGTCCTACACTTGTGCCAGGGCCCATTGAGCATGGGATGGGGTCAGAACCTGAAAGGCTCAAAAGGCCACTCAGTGAGCAAGAAAGCCATGAACGACACTAAAGTCGGGCCATAGAAGTGAGGATATTCACGTGGGAGTAACAGGAGGAAAAAGATCTGTCAGCAAAAGAGCAGAAAGCATGAAGGGTGGTGGGTTTACGATTGAAGAAAGTGTCTGTGCACTGTGGCAGAAACACTCAGAGCTTGAGTTTTGGTGAGTGTGGACTTGGAAGCTTTTGCAAAATAAATAAATAAAAGCTGTTAGTAAGGCAGAGTTAAGGATTAAGCTCAGCAGTTGCTGCTGTTATTTTAGCAAAAGCTTTGACTTGCCAAGAAATAGAAGAATGTGTATGAAGTTGTTTGGAAAAGCCACTTTCATTCTGTTAAGTTTATTTTTTAAGAGATGGCTACCAAATCCAAAAAGTTGTCTGGTGTAAATCCACAAGTCACTCCTGGTTAGAATCTCTGCAGTCTATGTTATGACCAAAAATACGCTTCTTCACATCTTAAATTCCTTCCTATAATTGCAACTCTCTCCATTTTTTTTAATCAACAAAGTGAAGTAATACAATTCACAGCAGGCCTGATGCAGGGGTTGGGACCTGGTAGTTTCTAAATTGCAAAAGTTTGCTTTGTTCAGTGCAATCAGATTTTGGTCCCCTAAAATGATTAGCCTTCTTTCCAACCTCTGCTCCTCCTCTAAGAATGAAGCCTCTTTCATCTGTCAGTGTAAGATTTCTCTGTTGCCACTGGTGGACAGGATTTCTTTTTTGAATTCTGTCTGGTTTTTATCTTAACCTCAAATAAATATCATAATTTACTTGAATCCACAGGTAATGAGGGGATAGATTGAACTACTCTCTGTAAGTACAGTCTATGTTTAAAATACTTTTTATCCGTGCAAAAATTGTCTTCAAATTTTGGAACAAATTTAGACACCAGAATTGGAAGAATCTGTTCAACTAGAGCTGCACTGATCTCAGGTCCTGAAAAATTGCTGCCCTTAGAAAACACTCCAGTTTCTTTCATTGACACTTCAGTTGCGCAAGAAACTAAAGTTCACTATTTAGCAACCAAAATGGGGAGAGTGAGAGGGAAGAAAGGCTTCTTCCCCTGTGGATTTCCCGTGAGGAGGCATCCGCTGAAGCAGGGGAAGCATGGAGTTGGGTTTCTGTACTCATTCGGTACTTGGAGTCAAGCAAATTACGAACTACAACTGCACTGTTGCTGGTGGGGGCATCAGCCCAGACAGAACAAAGTTGTGTTACTGTGTTTTCTTCGAACTAATGACGACAAATTTTGTTTTGATAAAAAACGGGATTTTGGTCTTTCTGCATTAAAGAGGAAATCTTACACATTCATAATTTCTACTGAAATCAGTGTTAATGAGGTGAAGGAATCCATGGTGTAAAGGCAGAATTTTTTGATGCAGCTGTGATAAAATCCCAGCATGCTTGGCTAACCTTCAACAGGTATTCTAATATGGTCTGTTTGAGCCTGCTTGAAACTGTAATATTAATTTCAGATGTTAACCAGGAGTTTATTCTGTTATTCTCATCTCAACTTTATTTTGTGCTTTAATTAAATGTTAATCTGTTGTAGACAACCCTGTTCTTTTAATGTATGTACGTCTTGGGATGACTGTATGCTAATGATTTGGGAGATGATCACCTAGTTAAGAATAGATCCAAAGGCAAATGAAGTCTGTGCTGCTTCTTAATTTTAAATGTATGTGATGTTTTTCACTAAAATAGGAAAATCTACTTGGGAAGAACAATGTAAGGTGCTGTTAAGGGACTTGGCTGCCATCCAGCGCAAGGTTTGATGTTCAGTTTGCATTGACATACCTAAGCTGGGTCTCCGGTCCTTAGGATTGATTTTTAGCCCTGAATCGGTGTTAATGTATAAATGAAAGCAATGTATTTGCTTAGTAAGACAAGTGATTCAAAGTACAGTAGGAATGGTAACCATGTACTTTTTCACCTTTAGTTCTACCTCATTTTCTTTTTCATCTGTTCATGCGGAGGACAGCAGTTTTTGCTAGAGGCTCCTGTTAAGTGAGGGATAAGTTGGCTTTACCTTCTTATCAAATCTTCCTCTCTGGTGGCAGGCAGTTCCAGCAGATGTTCTCATAAGGATCCTGGATGCCGCCCTAGTAGGTCAGAGCTATAAGCTTTCAGTGACTCTTACCATTTTCATAACTGAGGTCTAAGTGGGTATCCACTCTGGTACCAAAGGAGCAGTGCTAGTAGTCATGTAAGAAAAGCTTCTGTCATAGGGCAGCTGCTGTTAAATATAGTTATTTCAACACTGTTTCATAAAGCTCTGGGTTGGTTTAGTTTGGCTTTCTGTAACTTTTCTCTCTTGATGCCTTTTTGTGCTGTGATCCAGGTAAGCTCTGATATTCACCAAGAGAGCATGCCATCTTCATGTGCATGTCTTTATACTCTTACTGTTCAACAGAAAACTAGCCGCAGCTTTTGTTAATAGTAATTTGGAAAGTCAGACAGTGCGGTAGTCATCAGAGTCCTCTACATGGTCACTTGAGTGTGTGAACTAACACACTGTCTATGGAATATTCTTGGTGTCTGTTGGCAACACGTGGGAAAGGAATAGAACCATGTTAATTACAAGTTAGATTGACGATAACCCAGTGAGTAAGTTAAATCTAGTTAACTTACAGTCCAGACACTAAAACATGTGACCCCATAAAATGGAACATTTCATTGTGGTAATCTTGTATTTGTGATGATAATAACTTGTGAAACAAAGGTTAGAGGTTAGGCTTGTTTTCCCTGTCTGTCTTTTTACATCATCTGTAACCTAAAATTCCCTCTCTTGCTGTATCTGTGAATTAAATCTGCTTTAAGCTATCATCAGTCACCATTTGAACTGATTTTTCTTTGTTAGGCTGCCAACAGAATCAAAATTTTTTTTGTTATGCTCTTTAATAGTCATAGAAGTAAGATAAGAGAAAAGAGAACGCTAGGCTGTACCATCCCCTTTGCTTTGCCAGCATAGGATTAGAGGTTTTGATTAGCAAGCATTGCATTGCTGTGTGGGAAACTTGGTTGGATTCCCTTCCTTGATCTCTCGAACGGTGTCTATGCATATGCACAGGTGATGTGTCAGCGTGCTGATGCTCCGCTTCGACATGTCTCACCAGGTTGTGATGCCTGACTCATTCTGTCGTGGTTGAATGGGTATTTGTACCGCAGACATAACAGAGAGAGGAATAAAGGCATTTAAGGCTTCAAAATCTTCATAATACTTCCGAGAAATAAAACTATTCATTCTGAAGGGCTCTTTCCCTATGAAGTGTTGCGCAATCTGTGCTGACTGAATGTGCCTTTGTGCCTTGCCCTCTGCTTTGCAGTGCTGTAAGTTTAGCTCCAGTACACTCGATGAATTCTACTTGTATTATGTTTACTTAGATATGTCTCTAGTTCATGTTTCATCTGTTTTTTTAATACATTCCCAAAATTTCCAGAAGATTGGGTACAGATGGGGACACGGTAGTTCCCCTTCTTCAGCCCTCTCCCCTCTCCTCAAGAAAAAGTACTGACAGGCAGCTCTTAAAAAACAGAAGCAGTATTTCAAAATTTGTTTAATAGCTGTTTCATGGTGATTATAATATAAGAATCAATTGTAGCTTTTCTAGTTTGTGGCCCAGTTGTTATCCTTTGGAAGCTGTGTACCTAAGACTCTTGTGTATTTTCCTGCTGTATTCTCCACCCTTTTATAGTTTCGTGTATGCTTTCAGCACGTTACAATATGAAGATAAACAAAGAAATTCTTATTAATAACTCAGAAAAACTTCCCTCTGCCCCTCAAACCTTTTTCTGCATAGCTCTCAGAAGCTATCAGTGTGGCAGATAAGGATGAACCTGTACTGTTGGGCTGTCTTGCCCTTTCTTTGACTGAGGGGATGAACTTGCCATAGCATGCATCCATGTTAGTTTGCTGCCGGGTCCCAACCTCAGGTGAAATCAGTAGCTCCTTCAATGGGGAACCCAGAGGTGATGGAGCAGTGATTCGCTTTCCTGTCCTCTCCGTGGGCAGTAGGGCTGTGAGCCTGTCTGCACTAGTTCATTTGCAGACTACTGTCTGCTCCTGCTGTTGAAAACAGCGTTCTGTGATTCCATTTATACTTGCAGTTTCTCTCTCCGATGAGTCTTTTCCTTCTGCAGTGGGGACCCAGCAGGACTGCAGCTCCAGAGGACCTGAGCATGCAGGCGGTCTTCTCTTCTCTGGAGAGCTGTGAACAAACACTAAGTTTTAACAGGCTGGAAGATGGCAAAAGTGAAGCAAGGCATTTATTTCCCACTTGTTACTTCCGCATGTCTGCCAAACCTTTTCATATTAAATTAGTGATACGTCCCTGAAAGAGCTGCAGTATTAACTTTACACCTTGGTTCCAGTTAGTCACATAATAGCTGTATCAAAGATGTGATGGATTCTTTTTTGTTTGGCCTTTTTTCAGGTCTAGACACTGCCATGACAACACTTCTTGCAACACTAAAATGCCACATGTAGATTCTATGCAAAGACATATTGGCAAATGTCAATTTAAATAAAAAACTTATTTTAAAAAAAATTACATGTAGGCTGGAGTGTTAGGATTATGTCTTAATCTATTATTTTGGAGTCTTTGGTTTGCCATGCTCGCTCTTGACTGGCTGCCTTGTCTAAGGATTAGATAGGGACAAAATAGCTCTGCCGTATGATCTAGTTGATGGGGTGACAAGTGAGACCATAAATTGAGATTTCCTTCCATTGTACCCCACTGAGATGAATTTATTTCTGCATCAGGTGTTGAGGGGCAGTTGTGTACACTGTCAGCTGAAGACTATACAGGTCCATCTAAGAACTGGGTGTGCTGAAGTGTACTTTCCAATTCATGCAAACGCATTCTCCCTGATATCTAGAAAGCCACCTCTCTGTGCCCTTTGTTGTTACATCTTATTTATGCTTTAGGCTTACGCTCTTCAACTCTGCCCAGTTATGTCAAGGATCATCTTTTGGGGGAGGAAAACAAAGTTATTTCCTATCAGCTTGCTGCACAGGAATGCTGAAAAATGTAGACAAAAATTGTCTTTTTCCAAAATGGTGTTATTCTGGCAGGTAGAGAACCTTTTCTTTTCGGGTCAGCTCTGCTGTTCTTTGAAATACTGAAATGCAGTCAGCAGTCAACAAATAATATGAAGCATAAACCTCTGCAGTACTTTTGCTACCCTGCTGTGCTGTCTGCGCATTCTTGAGAAATGCTGGGCTTTGCATACAGTCTCACATAGAGAGATGAGAGACTTACTAAATAATCAAAGCTGCTGTGAAAGACAATACAACTCCTGCCTCCTTGGAGAAACATTTAACAGCTAACGCAATTGAGCAGATGTTTCAGTGGCCTTCCATGTTTCCTACTGATGACATGCAGCTACGTTTTCTTTTTCTCTTCCCTTCTTCTTTTTCTCTTCCCTTCTTCTTTTTCTCTTCCCTTCTTCTTTTTCTCTTCCCTTCTTCTTTTTCTCTTCCCTTGGGATTTCTTTTTTCAGATTTTCTTTTTGGTATATGAGCATATACGTGCTCTCATCCTTTTATATCAATGAAAGCTTGACTGTTTGTTCAGCCTGTGAACCCTTTCCCTAGATAAGGACTCCCTTGGTCTAGGCACAGTACAGGCACAGTACAGACACATTACAAAAGGAATGTTTCTGTCTTGGAAACATTCTGGACTGTTGGAAATTGCTGCACTATTTGGTGGTGAGGTGTAAGTCACTGCGAAGACCAGTGGATCCTACATTACAGAAATAACCTGTATGAGGTGGCTTAGAGTTGTGAAGGTATGTAAGCCTGCAAGAGCCTAAGCAGGAGAAGCAACATGAAGGCTGGGACAGAAAGGGCTGGTTAATGCCCCTGCTTGCAGATATTGCAGGGCCAACTTCTGGCAAGAAGGAAGATGAACTGATCTTCCTGCTCCTACTGGGTTTTAATAAATGCCTCCATAAACTGGAGGATAAGCCCTGGTTTAGGTCTTTCCCTGCCTTTTTATCTTTCCGGACTCATTTCCAGCAGTAGTGGATTTACTGTCTTTGCTGTAAGTACCTTCACAGGGAAATAAGAATTCATATTCTGCAGAGATAATATATACTAGAATGAAAGTGTTGCAATACTGTGCCTGCCAGAGGCCAGATTGAAAGGTAAAGAGATATAAAGCTTGCAGTAGTTGTTCATTACTCCCTTGCATTTGGCTGCAAAGGAGTAACTACACCTGCTCAGTGGACCGTGTAGGTATTACAAATCTTTGATCTTTCTGAACCTGTAATGATTTACTAGAGAAACATTTCATTATTCTTTTTGTGCTAGTAAGAGAGGGGTGAACTTCTATAACAGTACAGTTTTAGCTTTAGATTTTCTTTACTTTTTTGTTGAACTCCTAATTAACACACAGTTAAATTGCCTTGTGATTTGTTTAAGCTTGATGTCAGTTTTGTAAAGTCTCCCAATGAAGTCGTGCCTCTTGTGAAGTGTAATAAAATTCCACTTTAACTTGCAGTCAAGCTAGACTTACGTCCATTTAACTTGTATTTCAGCCATGCTGTCTTTTTTTTATGGCAGCTTGAATAGAGACCAGGGAGAAACATAGTAAGAAATTGTCTCCTTCCTCCCCATTAGTTAGTTAGTTGACATCTGGCTCAAATGTGTATTGCAGGCCCCTCTTCAGCCCTTCTTTCTCCCCTTCCCGTAAAAAAAGTCTGTCTTTTTCAATGAGGAAATAAATTTTTAAAAACCATCTATAGAAAATCTCCAGTTATAAACCATCTTTTCCAAAGGAGAGGCATTTTAACATCTAGCCCTGACAGCTTCCATGCACAGCATACTTCTTGATTTCGTAACAGGAGGAGATTAACGCTGCCCTTCTATTATATGCTTTGGGATCTGTATGTACTCCTCTGTAGTCAACCTCCTCGTGAACTGCTGCTTATTAGCAGCGAAAGCACAGACGGCTTTGTGTTTGCACGGCTTAGCTGAAGGAAGGGGAGGATGGCACAGATAGCGACATAGACGGTTCTGAGCATCTCTTTGTACCGAAGCAAAGCTCCATCCCAGTTGCACACAGCCTAAAGCATTTGTTCTGTGCTGAGGAATTTGGGACTTTTCTGTAGAAGTTTGTATTGCAATGGGTAACTGGCTTTTTCTTGCCACCAGACTATCTATTGTTAAATATGTAGCAGTCATAGTAAAATAGTATTACTATGCTTCCAAACAGAGTAACTAGAGAACCTAGAATTAAAGACCACTGTCTCATTCAAAGTGGTGGATGGGTATTGTTCATATAATGTATTATTATTCAGTATGTTGTTTTCCTTCCTTGTTCATGTGAATTCATGCTTTGTTACTGTGCCCAACTCAATTCCCGCTCTGAAGTGAGTTTTCAATTTCTTTCTGAACTAGCAAGATTTTATCACTGCAGTATCTCACAGTTTCAAAACACTATGTAGCTTCCATGCAGTATCATATTCAACTCCATTCTGTACATAAGGGGGGAGTGTTAAATCAGAAGTAACCCCACTGGACTTAGATCTGTCTGAAGTGACTCAAACTTGCTGTGGTTTTGTTTTTTTTCTTTGTGGAACTTAAAAGTATGAAATGCCATTATAAATTGTAATCACAGCTTGCCTCTAATAGTAACCACAGCTGGGAATGCTGCAAATCAGACCCCTGGATCCCAATTTGGGCAATCAATTAGAGTTGCATCCAGGTGGCTGTGTCAGTAGTCAAAGAGGACAGCAATTGAGAAGTAAGCAGGAGAGAGGAACAGCCTCAGGTCAGCTCACAGTGAACCAACACTGTGTGACAACTTCTGTAAAATTTAAGAACATCTTGCCCTTGGTGGCTATCTGTGAAATATGGTCATTGGCTCTATGCTCTAGAGTAGTAGTTTTTCTGTGCTGTCAGGTGCTCCCTGGTGCAACTCAGTCTCTGCTGCTGCATGATGTCCTGGCACATCCTGGCTCCACGTAGGAGGAGGTCTGACTTCACCCAGCTCCCCCCTACTCCTGAATTTCCTTTGCAGGAAAGTGGGGTGCCCGCAGGGGGAAGGACCTGCGGTGCGGGGGAATGCACCTTCCTCTTGGTTAGGCTGTGGCTGACAGGGAAATCCTGAAACCAGGACTTACATGGTCTGTATGGCAGACTGGGGATTAAAAAGCACAGTTCTCCCCTCTTCATCTCTCCCTGTCTGAGCCTCGGGCATCAGTCACAACACGCTTTCCAGTGTCAGTTAACTGTGAGCACCTCCCTGCTAATTGTCCAGATTCCTTGAGCCTGGAGGTGCCGGCTGCCTGGCCCCTCTATCACTTTGCACTGAAAGGCGCTCAGAGCGGGCAGGCTGACAAATTCAGCTTTAGGATGCTGGCATGTTTCTATAGAGTATGTGAAATGTTTTTCCAAATGCTTGTCCACTGTCAGTTTTCCTGTAGCTACCCATAGTGTCTGCCAGGCATAGCTTAGTCACTCCTAAAATTTCTACTCTTAATCCTGGAGCTACTGTAAAGTCTGTGGAAGAAGAGGTTGCCAGAATTTTTCAAGATAGAGGGTGTGTCTACAACGAAAGTTTTAGATAACCTTCAGTAAGCAATTAAACAAATTTACAGGGAAGAAAACCTCTGGAGCTACTAAGCCCAAAGATACCTCTTCCCTGCTCTGGGCATCCTTGAGCCATGAGTTCCTCCTAGAGGTGTGGAGGAGATTCTGGGTGGTATTGCTAAATGTGCTTAAAGTCCTCCTTATACAGCTGTCGTTTGCTCCTGTCTAAGGCAGAATGCTGCACGAGGCAGACCTTTGGTCTGACCTGGAGAAGCCATTCCTGTAGTCAACTACGTTGCTGTAATATATGGGAATGGCTTCAGGAGGTCAGACCAAAGGTCCTGCTGCTTCTACTCTAGTGTTGGTCTTTGAAGTACCTGAATTGTCTTGGCAGAACTTCCAATAATAGCATGTCCTGAAGCAGACATGAAGTTAGGAAAACTCCAAGGCAACTGATTCTTGAAGTGTGGTGAAGCTTATTAAACACTTGCAAAATACGGTCTTGCATTGGGAAGTACCAGCATCTTTAGTTACCCTGCTGATAATACTTCACAGTTACTGAGGTCACTTAGAAAGACAAAACGTATGGAAGGGAGTAAAAGGAAGTCTTCTGTCTTGTAAGTTGATACTGAGGCTTACAACCACAGCACTCGAGCATACTGATGAAAAGAAGAGTGTGCCTCTGCCAGCAGGGTTGTTGGGGTTCGGTGGAGGAGCTGAGCCTCTTGGTCTTGCACCTCTCTTGGGGTGTGTGTGTGTACACGTGTGTGCACACACCTGGCAGGGTGGCGGGACAGGTCTTTTTCATGGGGTGTCAGGAGTTGCTGAGCTTGCATTCTTTTCCTCCTCTGCTGCTAGGTGGCCTGAAATAGTTTAGTGTGGGTGAATTCTCTGAACATGTCACAAAAGTTTCAAGTCTGATGGGATGTATAGGGGCAGCAGGGTGTTGTGCACAAAAATGCTGAAGGAGTGAGAAAATATTTCTGTAGGTGGCTGACGTATTGATGTGTTGGATGTATTTTAATGAGGTTGAGCACTGTTTGGGAACAATAATCTAGTGGCTGCGTGCATTGCTAATTTTAAAATATGATTTACAGGAGATGCACTAACCATTGATTTTACTCAGCCTTTTTCTCATTTTCTGGAGTGGCTTCTTACATCAAGTCTAGCCATGCTATTGTCTGGCTGAGACCAGCCTTTAACTTAGTAGTGGTTAGTGTTTCTAAATTTAGGAAGATTGTTCCACTGATTTAAGTTTAAGTCATACAAGCAGCAAATGTGCCCATCTAAGCTTTCGTTATCGCTGTGTTTATAAAAGAAAGCTTTTAAACTTTGTGCTTGTAGTGCAGAGAGGTGGTTGATGTACGTGGCTGTCCCTGGCAGGTCTGCCTGGGGCAGCTGCCTCCGTGTTAGTTCTTGCCTTTTACAAGACTTAGAAAATAGCCAAGGTTTTCATGCTGGAGGGAGGTAAAGTCAGCAAGAAACACTTCTTTCTAATGCTCTTCTGAAGGCGACCACCTTCAAAATGTTTTAAACGTGTATGGTTTAATTTCTTATGTTAGCTAAAGTTCTCAAAGGGCTTAATTTATGATTAAGGAAAGTTAGGTGCTATTCCACTCTTAGGGAAGCCTAGGGGGAAAAGGGTTTTAGCCTAGCATTTTTTAATAGCTGTTTGATGATGCTAAAAACAAAAACAAAACCCTTATGTTTGTTGTTTTGGGGTTTTATAGTAATGGGTGTGTTTTCTTTCTGTAAAACTTCTAATATTAAGGGCTAAAAAATGCTATCTGTACAGATACTATTATACTGAATTACGTACACAAACACAAATGCCTCCATAGTTATTTACTATTTCTAGCGAGCATGTGACAAAAGGATCTTTTTTTATTTAACTTCAGCACCCACATGTTCTTTTTGTTCTGACCTGGTGAAATGGGGTGTCTTTCACAGCAAGTTCAGAAGACTCTCTGCAATCTTTCGTCTTCATGTTTGGCTGCTAATAACCAGAAAAATTGACTGAGCAAAATGGTAAATAAGTTGAGCCAGCAGTTGCCACAGTGACAGTTGTCCAATATAAATATCTTACAACTCTTCTGTTTATCATCTGTTTTCAGGGCAGTTTAAGCTGCTGGAACAAGACCGAGATATTAAGGAGCCAGTGCAGTATTTTAACAGTGTGGAGGAGGTGGCTAAAGCATTTCCTGAACGAGTTTACGTCATGGAGGAAATAACATTCAACGTTAAGGTAGACCCTGAATAAATATTTATCCCTGTTTAAGTGATTAACTGTTACAACCTTTATATACATGGCAAGTGAGCAATGATGCTGTGTGGGAAGTGTGATTTTTTGAGAAAAAAAGCCTGTAGTGTTCTGCATTCAGTGATGGTGCTCTTCAGGATCATTTTTGCAGTCTTAAATCAACATGACCTCTAAGGGCTCTCCTGTCCGATGTCACTTTGGGGAGCAGTCCTGATGATCCATCCAATAATTCGTCTAATTAGGATGCTCCTGCCAGATTTTAAACAAATGTTGTTTGTTGCCCCCTTTCCCCTCCCCCTCCAGCAGTCTGAATTTTATTCTCTTCTAAGCAGCAGCTGCTCAAATCCCTGTCCAGAAAGCCTTATTCTCAGGGAGCACGCAGGGTGAAATGATGCGGTTGCTTGTCTCAAAATTACTGCGGCTAAATACCATTGTGAATAAAACAAAAAAAAAAAAAAAAAAACACCAAAAGACACACTTGTTCTCTGTGTGTGTTTGTTTGCATGTGCATGCCTCTTGGGCTCATCAAAGGGTCAGCAATGGCACCCATGAGTGTAAGAGGGCTTGCTATCACCAAACACACTGCAGTGCAGTGGCATGAAACAGTGAAGACAGAACTTGTTCTTCCTTGTCCTACTTATATGTGTGACACTACACAAGGTAGGTCAGCTCTGCCAACAGAGCAGAGGGGTCTTTGGGCTCGTCTGGTTTGCTTCAGTTGATACGCCTCCTAAGACTGGTAGAAGAGCATTCTAGAGCGGGGCTGCAATGGTGCAGATCCACGTTGTGTACCCTACGGGGGAAACTGGTTGATACTGCTGGTGCAAAACCAGTACAGAGTTTCCTGGTCCCATGTATAGGGAGGTGGGGTTTGTATAACAACCTTTTAGTGAAGAAACCTTTCCCTTTCTTTCACTGTTAGAGTTGGGGGACACCAGCCAGTCTGCAATTTTTATAGGTGTGAAACAGGATTGCTGCAGACTGCTGTAAGTGCGAAAGCTCGTCAGCTAATTCATTTAGGGACACAGACTCATGCCTTTCAAGACAGTAGGTTGTTTTCATCTATGCTCTCCATAAAAGAGAGCCTTTCGTGAATGAAGGCTACATGAGAAAGTTGGAACACTTTTTGTATGTTTAGGACTTACTTAGGCAAATCAAGGCAACAAGAAAATTTCATTTCTACCCAGGAAAATCAGTCTTACCTTGGGACTGCTGACCTTATCCAGTGCTGTGCCATTATTTCTCAGCTGATCAATGACCAAATCGAGAGAGTGGCACAGTAAAATGTGCAGCTTTGATTTTTATAGGGAGAAAAGTATTCGTCTGCAGGGTTGTTTAAATGTAAAATGTTGTATCTTGAATTTAATGAGTGTTCTTAAAACTCTGTCATATTTAGCAAACTGAGAAATGAGCATAGCTTACTGTTAGATATCAAATCCATTTTTAAAAGGTACTATAGTGATACTCCTTAATGTAAATAACAGTAATAATAATCCAGGTTTAACCTAGTTACACAGTTATCTTGACAGTATTTCTCTTGGCAGTTTTTCCAGTTTCATAGAAGTCTATTCCAAGGTTATCATCTTCCAAAAAATAAATGAACTTAACAGGATTTATTAAAGTGTTTAATAACCCTTTACATGCAAGAGAATTATGTACACTAAAATTTTAATATAGGGGAGATCCTGTCAAACTGATTAGAGGAAAGGGAGGAATACTAAGTAGGGTTGATTTCTGTCCAATGCAGTGTGCCTGTTTAGCTACCTCCTGATGTTCTCTTCTGAATTTAATCTGATATAAAAATGAAAAAAAAATTGCCTAAAATAACTGATGAAGCATTTAAGATGAGGAAGAACTTTGAAGTCTGGGAATTCTTTCTTGTTCCAAGCACTCAAGTCTTTCATGGATAATTTTTGAAGAAAGAACCTGTAGAGTTACAAGGTGCCACTAGACAGTCACTGCATGGTTTTGTCTGTGCTCATTGAGGTCTGCCTGCATGTGCCAATATGCCATGGTTATGGTTCAACTTGGTTTGAACCTTGCTCCTCCACGTAAATCCTTTGCTGCTCCAGCAGGATTTTACAGCTAGCACTGCTGTTCAGTGAACTGCCTTCTCTCTGTGATGGGCTGTGGAATCTTCTCCAAGGGGGTTACTTCATTTTTACTCCATGTATTAGTTGTTAAAGGGAAAAATAAGCCACCTTATCCTGGGGGAGGCAGGGGAGATGGGTGTCCCTTCCTCCCCCACGGTTTCGCAGCTAGGCAGGCTTTCTGGGCAGTGCACTGAGGCAGACCTGCTGGGTGTTTGAAGGAGGGCTGTAACACATGCCATCAAGCATGGGAGTGGAAGGTGGAGTCACTGTTCACAGAATAGCAAACAAAAATTTTAGATTAAACCAAACTTTTGTAATGGCTAAACCTACTTCTGGTAACTTCTTTGGATGTACGTACATATCAGTACTGTGCTTGGATACCCTATCGGTTACCTCAGGTACCCAGTGGCCAGCAGCATCTACAGGCACAGCAATTTAGAGTGTTCTGGGGATAAGCCAATTTCACTCAGTCAATAGGTATTTAAGCTGTTCCTAATTGAAAATTAGAGGCATTCTGTCTTTTCTTCACTGACCAGATAGGTGATAACCTTTTTTGTATTAATATTCAGTGCATAATTGCAGAGAATTTTATTTATGTAACAGCATTATACTACAAAGATTAGGGGTTTTTTGACTCTCTATGCTAGGAAGAAAAATATTAAGGAAGTTGAGCTACCCCAGGGCCCTAGCTTCTGCTGAAGCAGCAGCAATAGATTTCTGCAGTGAACTGCTCTGGTCCCATACAGATGGCAGTCTGTACAAATGCCCAGGAAGCTATTTGCATTAAGACTTAAAAACAAAACCAGGAACAAAAAAACCCATGGCATACTGAGGACAATTCACAAAAAGTTCTCTTAAAAAGCAACAGTATTGTCTGATAGATTCAACATTAGACAAGCCATGAACTCCTGCACTCTAAAAACCAGCCCACTTAGTGTTGCAGGACCCTTCACATCTTCCAGGATATCATTTTTGTCCTGAACATACCACTCGATCTCCCTGGAGAGGCTATGAAGCTGTTTGCAGAGCCTTCCAGGATGGAGAGGCTGGTTAGTTAGTTAGCCCCATAATAATTCTTTTCTTTCCTATCAAAGACATTGTTTGACTGGTGTGAACTTTTGATACCTGAATTGTTGGGGGTTTTTTTTAACGTAATCCTCTTTTCACAGTGGCTTAACTGTATTGGGCCATACGGTGTGCATTTTCGCAAAAATAAGTCTATAGTGAAAACTTTGCCTTCTTTTTTTTTTTTTTTTTTTGACAAATGTTAATGTAGTACAGTTAAGCAAAATTGATCTCGTGATTTGATGGCAATTCTGCTGGCTCTGATAAACTTGCCCTGAGTTTCCAAAAAGCACATATATAGAGGGTTATAACCTACACTGGCATTTTTAAATGCTGCAATAGCAACTTTCTTGAAATCAGTTAGTGTGTAGGTTTTAGCTCCAAATTTCCAGGCAATTCATAGTACTTCACCTTGAGAATTAGTGTTTAGTCCCCTCATTGCCTTTGTGGCTTGATGCCAGCCTTACGAGGCTGCAAGCCTCAGCTCCAAGAAGGTTTTTCTTCTTCTCTTCCCCCTCTGTCCCCAGTACACACAGGCTGTGGCACCTCCGTGTCTCGCATTGGCAGTGCACTGCTGTGGCTGCCTCTTTGCTCCAGCATCTGGTGCACGGCTCGAGTGAGAGAGAAGCAGACCTGCTGCTTCGTGCCTACACTGAGCACCTGCTAGAGGATTTCTGCTCTGAAAGGAGCCTGGATAGTGAGCGCCATTGCCTCACAGTGGCCTCATGAGCTGGCCTTCCTGACATGCCACGTGAAGAGGCGCTTCGTGTTGGAGCTCTGCGGTATTACCGGTCACGTTTTGTGTCATTTTTTGAACACTTTGATTTATTTGAGACATCCTTAAACAGCATTGAAGCCAGCTTTTAATGTAGCAATCAGGGCAAGGTCCCTCTCAGCTGAGAGGGAAATGCGTGTATACTAACATGAAGAGTTGCACTTGCTGATTCTATGTCTTGGGAGACAGAGGTTTATAAAATAAAAATGGGATGCTGTCTCACTGAATTAAGTCAACTTCTTTGAAAAAGGGGGAGGGGCTGCTAATAGCTCTTTTGAAGACTGTTTGTTTTATATTAAAATATCTTTATTTGTTTGGGGACACCTGTAAAAAATAAGATAATTTTTTTTTAAAAAGTGCTCTTATAGGTCCCTTGGGCTTAATAGTAAAAACTGTATGCAGTAACTATGAATCAGAGACCTCAGAGTTAAAAAGAGCTCTACCAAAAGAAATCCTAACTGTGAATTTTTACTGTGAATGTAATGCTTGCATTACTCTAATAAGATCTAGCAGGTATAACAAGCGATATGAGGCCACAAATCATTTTTATAAGGAGTTCATATGTGTCCAAGTGATTAAAGACTTCTACTTCAAACTATAACAAATTAGAACAGTTGGAGTCCAAGACAGGATATTGACTCAGGTGTTATCAAAATCTATTTTTCTAAGTTAACCTTTCATTAAGCAAAAGAAACAATGTACTTGAGCTTTCCCAAAAGAACATGTTTCCTAAATAATCATTCATCATTTTCCTGATGCCTGTCTTCTGCAGTAGGTGTAATTGGCTTCTGAATTGTTATTGAATTGTGGGACTCTTAAAATATTGTAGTGACTTAACCCACTGCTGTTTTGCAGTGTGTTTGATAAGATGTCTGTAAGCCAGTAACCTTTCTGGTCAGCATCCCGGCATCGATAGTGAACAGTTAATATGGATCACCATCTGGCAGTAGGGAGGTGGGGGCAAGTACAGCATGGAGTAGGCTCTGGTTCTCTGCATTAGGAGTTGTTCAGTTTCAGTTTCTAGATGGCTTTGGAGTATAGTGTGACAAGCACTGCCTCTTCCACAGAGCAGGGAGCACTGATTATTCTCACCTATTAACAGAAAGTGAAAACTGGCTGGGAAGGGCAAAAGAGGGGCGAGGGGGAAGTAAAACTGCAGGAGTCATTGTTATAATGCGTAAAGCATTGTTGTTATAATGTGTAAAACGGAGAGAGAGAGCAGCCATGAAGATAAATGTGTTTGGAGAAGGAGTTATTTCAGAATGCTCCCAAGGCTAGCAGTTTAATAACTGGAGGAGACTTTGTGCTTATCAGGTAATGACAGCAGCTGGAGGTTTGGTGGTTACTGCTGCAAGTTGCTGTACTGGAACTGTCTAGTGAATAATTTCTGTTTTAAATAAAAGATGTGAGGAGGGGGCACGCAAAAAATTAAAACATGGGGGCACAGTCCCACTATGGAGATGACTGAGGAAAATGTATTGTCCTACCTTCCTTCCCCCGCTTCCTTCAGCTGGTCTCAGCTTCCTACCAGTTGCAAGGCCTTCACACCTGAAGGTTCAAAACCGAACCTGACAGAAGTCCCAAAGGAGGCAAGAGCATTGCTCCAGTGTGGGCAAAGCAGCAGGGGGGAAGTGAGCTGAAAGTGTGGGATGAAGTGGAACCCTGCTGGGACTGGAATCAGCCCTCCTGGGTGTGTTATGCAGCTGAATGAAGGCTTCTCAGGTGCTTTCTGCCTTCTGTGGCATTACCTGTTTTCCAGAATTATGAGGAGATTCTAACAGTTTGCCATAAAAATATATCATTATTTCTGCATCAGTCTGTGTTCTGGACTACCTTAATTCTGCTGCTCTGAGATCGTGCACTGCTGTCTTCTCTCCGTCATATACCAGTGATATGCCATGTCACATGCATGGGCTGGGACATGCCACTGGAAGTTCCAAGCGTCTGAAATAGCGTAGGGCTCTGCTACACCCCGCTAGTGATTTCGTAGTGGGAAGCTGGGGGTGCATGGGGCATCCTCTCAGCGGGGGTGTGAAGGAGCATAGGGGTGCCTGCAGGTGCAAATCCTGTTGGGTCAATGCTGGAAGCTTAGAGGGTAGAGGGAGCCGAGTCTGGTGTGGTGTCACCCATTCTGCCTTTTAGGAATCATTTCTGATATGTACTTTCTCCCAGGTCGTGTTGTCTTTAAGCATACTATTTGGTGTGAATGAAATCTGTTCCGAGGAGCTGCTGTCCTTGACTGATTCCCGGGGTGATGGGAGCCCTGCGAAGCGCAAAGCCCAGCGCCTGGGATGCCATAAGCCCTGCAACAAGCTGGCGGGCTAGAAAGTGGCTCTGTGGAAAAAGTCTGAGGGGTACTTGATAGACAGTAGTGGTGGTGCAGCAACGGTGGCCAACAACATACCAGGCAGAATTAGCAAGAGTGTAGCCAGCTGGTTGAGGTTGGTGATGATTCCCCACCATTTGGTGCTTGTGATGCTACAGCTGGGGTATTGCTTCCAGTTTGGGAAACGGCTTTTTTCCAATGGCACACTAATAAAAGGAAGACAGACATTGACATGTGGGAGCAAGTCCAGTATACTGAGATGGTCAGGGGGCTGTAGCAAACTACCTGTTAGGAGAGGCAGGGAGAACTGGGGTTGTCCAGCCTTGAGAGGGCTGAGGGGACCTAGTGGGAGGGTACAAAGAAGACCGACAGACTCATCTGAGGTGCCCAGTTGGAGGACAAGGGGCAACAGACATGAGTTGGAACATGATAATTCTGCTCTAATAAAAGAAAAAAAAAATTAATGAGGGTGGTTGAACACAGAAAGAGGTAGCCCAGAGAATATGTGGATTGTCCATCTTCAGAGAAACTAAAAATTTAACTGGACGTGACCCTGAGCACCCTGCTGTAAGCTGTAACTACACCTGCTTTGAGGACCACGTTGGACTAGATTACTCTAGGGGTCCTGACCAACCTGGAGGATTCTACAGACCTCACCTGATGTCCTGTGCTAAAATCCACAGCCCTATTTGTTGATGTTTTCGTAAGTTTTGTGGCCATTGATAAAGTGAAATGTTTGAGTGAACAAGACAGCAAGTTTGATTTTCGTAGGTCATTGCTACAGGGGCAAAGTAAAGTTCATTTAGCTATGTAATCTGGGAAACAAAAAATACAGATATCTGTGCATGAGTTTCTAGATTATTTTAGAGTGATTGCTACATATGGGATGAATAAGAGATATATTTGTTGCTAATGTCCTGGAACACATATTTACCCACCATGTATGCTTTACAGATGTTAACTACCATGGGGTAATGAATGAATTAACCTAACATGAGAAGAGGGGAGTTACCTTTCTTGACTTTTAGAATTTAAATTTTAAAATATACTTAGCCTGCTGAGGTGTACCAGCAGCCTTAACTTCACCATAGTAGGGTTTAATGGATAGGGATAAAGCTGTGCAGTCTTAGACTTTCAATTTCACTTTTTGCCTTTTTTTTATTACAGTTTTGGACAGCAGCTGATATCTTATATTTTTGTTCAGAGGGAAGAGTGCAGAACAGTATTTTTCTCAGAGTGCCAAACTAGAACCATGGTGTGATTTTTCTTTTGTTGCAGCACAGTGAAATTCAGCCTTATTTTGCCTATTATTATCCTGTGACTATGTTTAAAAAAAAAAAAAAAAAAGAGAGAGAATATTTTCCAAATTTTTTAACTGAGAATATTTTGTCTTTAAACATGCCTGTCAAATCTAAAACTCCATTTGCTATTTGGCTGGTTGAAATGGATGCCATTAATAAGCAGCTGCTTCGTGAGACCTTCGTTGTGAAGCTTGGCCAGTTAGTTACCTCTGTGGTTTCACATCTGACCCGCTGTTTCCTTCTACAGTGGCTTGTTTGTTTGTGAATCACCAGGGAACTGCAAGTTGGCCAAGCAGGAGCTCCCACAGCCGTAGGCTGTGACACCTCCCTCGCTCCGGCCGGTGTCCTGCAGGAAGTGAGAAAAAGCTGTAACCATACCGTCTCGAGTTAAAATATCTGACAGCGTAGCTCGCGTTGTCCAAAGAAGCCATTTGTGGGGACTTGACAATGCTAGAAACCGATATTCTTACAGAACATGGCCTCAGAAGGAGAAGGGGGGAATTGAACGGTACATGCACAGAGCCCTGTGCGTCCTCAGCCCTTATCGGCTCCACCACAGGCGGGGCTACATGGCTGCGGCTCAAAAGCAGCGCTCTGTGGCGGTTTGGAGGAGGAACCAGCAATGAGCGTCACATCGGTGTTACCAGCAAAAAACCCGAGTGCTTTCCTTTCATGTCGTGACGTTTCAAAATACGGTCTGGCCAGTGGTGTGAACTGTGAATGAGTATTACGTACCATAAATCCTAGTAGTTTCCTGGATTAGACCAGTTAGTGTTTGTTTAGATAATTCAGGGCTTGAATGACTTCCTCTCCGGAAGCCCTGAGACTGAAGTGCTAAGGCGGCACACCTCGGCTGAGCTGCCTGTGTGTTTGCTCTGAAAGGCTTGCAGAAGATAATCACAACTTCACAAATACGGGTGAGTTGCAGATCACGTCCTACAAGAGGAGGCGTTATTCACAGCACTTCTCAGTTATTAACCAATTGGAATTACAGCACTGATTTCATGCAGTGGCTTTTCTGTGATGATACCCAAGTTTGAAGCCTGGAATTTGAATGTCACACAGCTCTATGAAATCTTTAGGGGTTGCGGAGGTGAGGAAGGGATATGCAATTTTAACATACGTTTTCATTTGCAATTTTTTAGTATGTTCAGTATTTCCAAATGAAATGGTCTATAATAGGCCAGTAGTGTTTATCTGATGCACCTTCCTTTATAAATAGGTATCCACTGCTGCTGAGGAAGAGCTGGGTGGGTTCTGTTAGGTCCCTGAAAAGGGCTTTTCACGTTAAACCACTCAAATACGAAGCAGAGCAATCTTGTCTATAAAGAGTTATTCCAGTCTTAAGGAAATAACTTCAGGAACAAATGAGCCTTAGACATCTGGGTTTTGCCTTTTTTTTTTCCTTTCCAGTACAATTTCCATACTAGAAAAAGCACACACATGGCTGTGCATATGTTGTTTAATCTCTTAAATTGCAATTATGATCAAAAAATGAGGAAGGAAGTCTATGACTAGGCGAGCAAAGCAGGGGGGGGAGATAGGCATATAGGACAGACTGATATTCTTGACTTCTCCTTCAGGGAATAGATGTCATCTGTCATTCCCCCTAGCCTGGAAGAGATTATATCAAAGGGATATGCTTCATCCATAATGATGAGATCACCTTTTCTGCTCCTCTGGGAGCTGAAGATGGTGAAAGAAGAAGTTTGCTTCCCTCGTGAGCCTGGCAAATAAGTTCTAGCAAACAGCAAAAACAAGGGGGTGGGAAAAACATACCCAAGAGAATCCAGATGTGCTCTGTCATAGCTGTATGACACAAGTGGCTATTTGAATTGCTGGGATATGAGGATTTGGCCTTTCTTTAAAAACTGGTTATGTTTGTTCTCATGCCTTCTTTGGCAGTTTCAGGTGGCTGTTTCCCCTCAAGTAAGATGCAGGAATGTGCAGAACAATAAAAAAAGGTTACTTGGTTACTTGGCCAAGCTTCAGGTTAAACACCTTGCACTTGACTACTCAGCTGTTCAAGTAAAGTTAGTTTAGTTTCTCCCAATATATAGTCTTGTAAGTTCAGTCTCAATAGATTTGATATGATTTGAAGTATTATCTTCAGCTGGGGAAAACCAAATTTTTTATTATTATCTTGCAGGTGGCTTCAGGTGAATGCAATGAAGACACCGAGGTTTACAACATTACCCTTAGTACTGGGGATGAGCTCACTTTAATGGGGCAAGCAGAAATTCTTTATGCAAAATCTTCTAAGGAGAAGTCACGACTCAACACCATCTTCAAAAAAATCGGGAAACTTAATTCAATTAGTAAGCTAGGTAGAGGCAAAATGCCCTGCCTCATCTGCATGAACCACAGGACCAACGAAAGCATCAGCCTCCCTTTCCAGTGTAAGGGCAAGTTTAGCACCCGCAGCCCGCTGGAGGTGCAGATGCAAGAAGGTGAGCACACGATTCGCAATATAGTAGAAAAAACCAGGCTGCCCGTTAACGTGACTGTGCCGAGTCCTACACCAAGAAACCCTTACGACCTGCATTTTATCCGTGAAGGGCACAGGTACAAGTTTGTCAACATTCAAACCAAGACTGTGGTGGTTTGTTGTGTGCTTCGTGGCAACAAAATTATTCCCATGCATTTTCCCTTGCACTTAACGCTTCCGAAATTTACTCTACCTGACAGTCTGGTGAAGGGGGAGCTGTGGCACGAGTCCCTCATCCAGCATTGGTTTAATATATGCCAGGAACAGTTTGACATAGATGAGTATTCCCGTGCCGTGCGAGATGTGAAAACTGACTGGAACGAAGACTGCAAGAGCCCAAAGAAGAGCCGATGCGCGGGGCACAGCCACATGCCGAACTCCCTCAGCTACGCGCGGGACGAGCTTACGCAGTCCTTCCACCGGCTTTCGGTGTGCGTCTATGGAAACAACTTGCATGGGAATAGTGAAGTGAACCTCCACGGCTGCAGGGACTTGTGTAACGAGTGGGCCCTGTTCTCTCACGATGCTCTTCAGTACCAGGAGTCTGGTGACAGTAGCAGTGATTACCTTTTTCCTGAAGTTAGTGAAGAATCGATGTTTCTACCTACAAAACCAGAACTTCCTTACGAAGAGCTGTGGTTGGACCAAGGGTCTGGAAAGGCTGGCGACCAGCCTCTCACTCGCTCACTAAGTGAGAAGAACAAATGTGACAACTACAGAGGGTCTTTCCGATCAAAGTGTGGTACCGCATCTCTTCCTGTGCCTGCGACTGTCGGAGCAACCACAAAGTCTTCAGATGTTTCCCTACCTCCACCTCCAGTGCCTCCCAAATCAGAAGCAGTAAGTCGGGGTTCTTTTTGTTGGTTTGTTTCTTTTGTAGCTGGTGAAGAGTCTGCTTGGGGATTTTTTTTTTAGGGAAGACTGAGCAGGGCAGGGCGGCACATGGCGGGCAAGGAAATGGTGAGGCTTTGTGAGATGCACAACTTCAACTAGTTTCCTACAAAGTGTAAGTCATGTCCTAAAAACCACCAGAGTATCTTTAATATAACTGATCTAATAGCTTAATCCTGATGCTTTAAGATGATATTGGGGGGTTTTGCTCCCACAAACAAGGTCTAAGAATTGCTGGGACACTTCCTTCCCTGGCTTTCCACATGATCTCTTCACATGGCTTCCATGTTTTCTCATATTTTCTGTGGCCAAAGTTTGTGGGACATGACCCCACTTGGAACTGCCTTGGATCACCTTAGTGTGTGTATCTTCAGTTAACAGGCCCCAATAATGAGAACAGCTAGAATTTTTATGGATTTGAAGTGTTTGTTAATGAGAGATTGTCTTCTCTGTTATAAGTCTATGGCAGATTTTGAAGGATATTAAGTGTCATTGACCTCAAGGAAACTTTATCAAACTAGACCTGAACTAATCGCTCTGTACTGCTTATTGAAAGCAAACATGTTTAAATAGGAACTGTGCAGAGCTGATAAATGAGCCTTCTAGAGGACTCAATTTTAAACAGAGCATGTTTCCTCTCCTAGGGTTTCTAATGAAAACTCATGGGAGAAATCACTTCTCCAAACCTGAAATGTCATGGAGACTTCAGAGGAAAAAATACAAATATGTTTCACCAACAGGAGCTTATGTGGACTGGATGGAAAATCCAACAGTTGCATGGTCTCTTGACATAGTCCTAAACATTATTTTTTTAAAAACATGAAGGAACAAAAGAAAACTTCCCTCAGGAAAGAGTGTCTAGGAATCTTTAGCAAAATTTGAATGATAGATACATATGTCATATGAATCCTGACAGATATTATAATTTAACAAACTAGTTTTGCAGGGGTTTTGCTGGAATTTAAATAAAGAAAATACTGTTCCATTTGCAAGTCCAATGATATTTTCAAGAGCATGGCTGCACAGTAAGCTGAGGCTAATCTAGGACCAAACTGCAGCAAACCATGGTGATCCCATCCTTTCCTGTTGCCATCTAACAGCCATCTGCAGTGTTGGCCGTAGCCATAGCCTTTCCATCGTGAGCCAGGTCACAGTCTGGTTGAAAGCTAAGTTGTACTTATTTGTGCTGGGTTAGCCTGCAGCGGATTGCCGTGGGGATCCCCCTGGCTAGGCTGTGCAGCTGCTGGGGAGGTGCAGCGAGGAGAGGGGAGGAGAACGCCAGCGCAGGCATGAAATGCACAACTGCAGCCCTTTGACTGTATCGCCAAAACTTCCCCAAAGAGCAGTCACAGCAGCTTCAGCAAAGACAGGAAAGTCAAGACATTATGTCTTCTTAGCAAAGAGTGTTTACCTGTAACGTCTAAGTGCAGGAACCTGAGAGCGCTTCCTTGCCTCCAAGGTCAGGTATGCACCAATGCTTTGTCCAGACTCTTTCGGACAAGTGCCCAGCAGCACCATATCCGGATGAGGTTCCCTGGCAGCCTACGCTGATGTAAACCAACATGGGGCTGGTCCTACCCTCCTCTTCCTCCTCCTCTTCCTCCTCCTCCTCTTCCTCCTCCTTTCCCAGCCACATGGTCCTGGCTCCTCTTTTGTGCTGGCTCTGGCACTCCTGCACCTGGGCAGGCAACCAGGTCTGGATCTGGAAAATGATTAGTTTCCTGCTGATTTCTGTGAGCTGAACTGCTTCACTACGGGGTCAAAGGACTGCCGGAGCCAGTGCCGGGGAGCGGGCGAGGGGGCAGTGGGGGAGGAAGGCTGCCTCCACAGCAGGGTGAGGGCAGCCCTCCCTGGCTGGGGGTGCCCGCCCCCCAGGTCATGCCTGGGGAGTGGGCGATGGGATGCTGGGAGAGCCTGCTGTGATGCACAGCATCGGTGTGGACCCTCACACTTGGGGAAACCTTGTGGCATAGCAGCTCCCTTCTGGGGGGAGCAGGGTGGCGTTTGGGGTAGATATGTATGTTCCCTTTTAAGGTTGTTTTGAAAAGTGTACGATGTGTGTCCTACATTACTGAGGTAATGTGGGAGAGCTGTCAGCAATTTTGGTATTGCTTTCTAGCCATGTAGGAGAAATAATTTCTGCTAAAGGTATTAGCCTGCATTTAGAGGTGGGCAGGGGGTGTAACCCCATAAAAAATAAAATAAAAACCCTACATCTCCATAGATGATAAAAATTTAAACTCAGTTTTGTGGCGTCCTGGAACAGCTTTGGAATGAGTATTGGTGACCTACTGAATTCATCAGTGGGCTGGGGCCGAGGAGATGTTTGCATGGTTTCCATGTAGGGTATTTATAGAATAAAGTAGATCTCTGAGGCTGCTGATGAACATGCGGTTTAGTCATCACTCTCTCTAGAATGATACTCCATAGTGTTTCTGTATAAAGGTTGGCTGGCAGTTGTATTTTTTCATGCACTAAATTTAAAATGTGTGTACAGGAGCTGTTTGCAGGAGAGAAAAGGACGTTTGGGTATTTCAGAAGCTGTTCTGGTTTTCTTCTCTCTGGCAGGATGAAGCATTCTGATACATCATGTGTATTTTCTAAATACCTTTCAGAAAATCAAAGTAGCATGAAGGCAGAAGGGGAGGGGGAAAAAAATTATCTCTGAATTAAGGCCTGTAAATTAGAAATTGCTTCAGTCCCCAAACGCTAATTTGCATAAAATCAGAGGCTGTTTTCCTGATTGATTTAAAGCACATCCCCGATGGAGTGTGCTGGAAGTTCAGGCTCCCATCAGCAAGGAGCGTTGAACGGCTTTGTGTTACGCTGGCGGTCATGCCGGCGACGGGGTGGGTTTTATCCAGGCGGCCTCGGAAGTGGTCACCGCGACCCCCAGATTCAGGAGCGATACCCCAGGGCCCAGGGGGTGCTGGCGGGGCTTGGGCTGGCACCAAGGAGAAGGAGCAGAGGTCTTAAAATCCACCTCATGCCGTCAGAAAGGGGTCACCATCCCCGGGTCACGGGAAGTGGTGTTAGAGCATGGGAGGGCTCGGACGGTGACAAATAAAAGTCCCAGGACATGCAGCGCAAGTGCACTTTATGTGTATCTGGCAGCCACGCGGCATCTAGTGCTTCTGGGCAAAAGAGTGTTTCCTAGTAATAGCAGCAGCCATTGAGGTGATCGTCATGTCGTGCCGTGGCTGTTCCCCTCCTCTTCTGCATTTATTTCATTGCTCTTTGCTTGGGCCTAGTGAGGGGTAGCTCTCCTCTGAAGTTTCCCCTTGCTCTTGTCAATTTAACCTGCAAAAATCTCTCCTTTTTATTCCTCTGCTGGGTTTCCTGAGGGCTGTGTCTGGCAGCTGTAATCGCGGTCTTGTGACAGGGACCAAATGGGACTGCAAACCGGTATTATTTACGGCCTTGTTCTGATGTGCAATCTAGGTCAGCAAGGGAGCTTGGCATAGTTTGTTATGCCAGCACCTTTGAATGCCGGCAGTCTTCCCAGGAAAGAATCCCTTTAACCCCTTGACCATCTGCTGTGCTCCAAGAGCTCCCCTGAATGGTCTCTCTAACCCCATGGGTATGTATTCAATAGCATGCAGTATTAACTTTTCCCAGTCTGGCTTGGGGGGGGGGGGGAAGTGAAGTCCTTAGGCATCATTGGGGCACAGCACTAAAATGGTTGAAGAGTTTTATGCCCGAGTTCAATAACAAACATGAATAAAATTGATTCTTTTTTTTTTTCTTGAAAGAGCAAGTAAGAACCCTTAGAACAAGATTTATTTCAGTGTTTTATGCTGTTGGGCATTTCCTGTAATTTTGACTTGTTTTGAATTAGGGAAAAAATGTACTACAATGTCCTAGTCCCCAATTTTCCATTTCACAAAAGTACTAAATGGGTTGTTGCATTTTGAAAGCACTGAAGTGGATTGCAAAAGGTTCCACATTTATTTTGTTTTTAAATAAATTAAGTCACTTTAATTGCTAATTATGTGTTGCAGAACTGCTAAGATAACTTCTAGTTCTGCAGTGGTGTTAAATTTAAAAATAAACTATAACTTTCAAACACAAAGAGAATTTCCTTTTTCTGGTGCATCTAAGACTGTTTCAGACAAGGAGAACATAGAGGTCTCATCCTGCCCGGAGGGAGGTGCTTAGTCCTTAAAAATCCTGCCTGGCAGCCTAATTCTCAGTACCCTTGCTCACCTCTAGCCCTGCTAAATGAAATTGCTCGCCCAAATATGGACTGATGAGATTAAGGTCTTAATTCCATCATTTTTTCTATGGAGATGGATCCTGATATTTTGCTTCTACCTAGGCAGACCAAACTAAATTTCAGATAAGCAGTGCTACAGTCATGTGTTTTAAGCTGCAAAGTTGGTTGGCTGCAAAAAGTAGACCTATTGGCTGGGTGTGTTATTTGAACAGGCTCTTCTGCCCACACCTTTCAACTTGTAAGTTTTGTAGTTATTCTTATCCTGGGCTGCTTTGGCAGCTACAGGAGGACTGAAGCTCCAGGTTTGAATCCCAGCATCTGGTAAATATGAGATGCATGTACTATTCCTGGAGGAGGAAGGCTGGGAATTATCTTAGAGCTGCATGACTGAGTATCACTGGTGAAGTAAGTCAGGAAACATCAAAGTCTGTTGAGATCTCTTCATTACGTAAGCTTGGTTTATTACATCTAAATAAACAACACTAATGAAGTTTAAGCCTAATGAATTGCTCCTTACAAAATGTAAAATATCTGGAACAGCCTGTCTGATTTTATATGTTACTGGAAGGTTCTTTTACATCATTTCATTACTGCTACTCTCTGAATGAGTAGATATCAAACTACTGAAAAGCACCCTAAAAAAGATTGCTAGTAGCTCTACTGGTAGCAAGGCGTTCTTTTGGACTTCTTTGTGACCGCCACATACTGTTGCAAATGTATATACTTAGCATCATTTTTCTCTTCTCCTCCCTTTTTTAATTATTTCCTTTCACAGAATAAGGCAGAACCAGATGTGTTTCATCTGGTTGAGAGTGCTGTTGCCCAGCTTTTCTCACTGCTTACTTAGATGTTCTTCTTTTGTGCAGGTAAAAGAGGAATGCAGGCTCCTGAATGCTCCCCCTGTCCCACCACGGAGCTCAAAGCCGTCGTCCACCAGCCCTTCCATCCCTCCTCGTACAGTCAAACCTGCACGACAGCAGACCCGCTCTCCTAGTCCTACACTGTCCTACTACTCTTCAGGACTGCACAACATGTATGTGTTTCAGCTGTGAGAGCCCCGTGCTAGCACTTTTTGAGAAAGTTAAATTTAGCAGTGTTCTTTTTTCAGGGTGCTTGTTTATAAAGGCATGGTGCTGTGTCAGAGTTGCTGACTTTTTGTGAAACGGGCTAACCCGTTAAGTTATTTTTAAAGATTCAAGAGGAAGCAAAGCTCCAGCAGAAACTATGTTTTACTAGATAGGACGTAGCAACTTATATTAAATACGTGCACATATTGCTATAGGTAATCTCACTGTAAGGTGGCACCAGCTGTCTAAACGGAAAATCCCATACAGTTCTGTATAATTCTTGAAAGGCTTAAATCTTCAAACCAGAACATCTCCAAGCTAGTGTTCAGGTGGGATTTCAGTGCTACATGCATGCAGTGCAGCCAGCTCTGATAAGCGGGGGCACAAAAGGGGCCTGGTAATCCAGAAATGTCTTGTGCCAACTATATGGGAACCTATGGGGTGGGCATGATGGAGAACAGAGAGGCCAGCAGACACCACTTAGTGCAAAGTGAGGTGTAACAGAAGGGGGCCAGACAGCTTCCAGATCAAACCCACTTCAGCACAAACCTAACCCACAAACTGGAAAATTCACTCAGGCTAGTCAAAAGTTGACAGGAAATTTTGAATTAAGTGGCTGCATACCTTTTTCTAGCAATGTAGTGTTCTTCCTTTGGCTTTAGAAAGTGCATACACCTTTTGAAGTCTCCCCTCCTTTTTGCCTTGAATGTCTTGTTGCCATTATTTTTGGTATCTTTTCAATGACAAGATACTACCTGTCTGGATATTACAAATTGATCTGAAACACCACTGAAATTGTTTCAGCCTAGATGCAACGGGTATAGTAACTTACGCTGGAATTGCCTTTCTAAGCTATACTGCACATTTGCAGCTTAGTGTAGTGTATCTGGCAATGATCATTCTAGATCAAGGCTGCTCATTAGTTTTTATGAAAGCCTGTTGGGTAGTTCTGTCAAGGTCTATTCCACAGGAGGCTGAGCACAAGACCTCCCAGCATTCAGGGCCCACCAAATGCTGCTTTCTCTCTTTGTAGCCAAGAATACATCTGCCTCCCAAGAAACCAGGAAAACAGTGAGAAGTGAAGTTTCTCAGGAATGCAAGTGGTATTATTTGACTTGAACTTCATGATATTTGCATGAAATTCATCTCCATCTTGGGTCCAGACCAGATATCTCCATTTTGGTAGAATTGACCTAGTGCTGCAGAGGAAGCTGCTAGAGGATTGGCAACGTGTGGAGTAACCGGATTGCTGGTGAAGTTGCTTTTCAAGTCTTGCCATTTTTATCAATGATCCTATTTTCTGGATCGTGAAGGGTTGCAGCCAATATTTTAAACATAAACAAAACCAACATGATTTGTCCTTATCTGCCTATGAAAATGCCTGATGCCTGACTTCAGCTGTATGGTTTCTCTTGCATCCTTTGGCACTGAGTCTCAATGAGTTAATTTTGGTGAAGGACGAATATGAAGCACTTTAAAAATGTTACTTTATCAGTTTTCAGTAGTTCCATTAATCTTTTAAATCATTAAATGTTCCCATTTCTAATACTGAATTAGAGAACAGAAACAGGATCAATCCATTTAATTCCTCTGTACAGTTAGTTGTTTACAATGCCTCACTGACTGTCTTCTCTGAATTGAGCAGCCTGATGGCTTGGTTTGTGAAAAATGCTTTGCATTGTGTACTTTATGCCAGTTGGTCTTTAAGCAGCCAGAAATGACCAGTTGACAGTGTATCCTTGGTGAGGGGGAGAAAAAAAAAAAACATCTCTGCTATTGTAAACATCCAACTGCTTAACTGGCAGACTTGTATTAGTGACATAAACAGGAAAAAAGAAAAGTTTGGAGGGCATGGAGTGGAGACCAAGAGATGGTTAGACAGAGGGAAACTGCATCTGTTGGGGCTGAGTTTTGTAACTAATTTTCCAGTGATATAGATTAGAGCTGCTTTTATGCATCTGTGCTTTGTGTTTGAGCTGGGCAAGTCCAGGTTGGCTTCCTCTCTGACTCACTGTAAGCACACGGGGAACGAATTTTATGTCAACCCATTCAAAACTATGCTGGTTTTTTGAAAGCTGCTGCCTTCTTCAAGCAGTTTTCACTGCGTAGTCACAGAATGACTACCGAGTTTCTTTCTTGAGTAGTTAGTTTCCAGGAGAGAGAGGTGAGTAATTAAAACAATTTTTTCAACTGTTAGTTTCCGTCAGTTGTGTTAAGTAAGGATTTTATAAACCTGCTAATTGTTTTTCCAGTGTTCTGGCTTAATTGGCCAGAATTCCAAAGATCAACCCAATCTTTCAAACTTTCTTTTAGAAAGTGGCATAAAAGTGGCAACATTTGCTTTTGATAACACATTGCATGGTTTTGTTGGCATCTCTGTCTCTCGGGAACATCTGGATATAAACCATCGGTTCCCTCGGACAGGCTGAGCTTAGTTTACCACCTGGAAGTAGGTCAGGGTAACTTTCTTTCTTTAGGTGCCTTTGAAAAGCAAGTGTTTTTCATCATAGCTTTTTAAGGAAATGGACACGCAAACAAGTTACTGTGGGGTAAGCTTAAGCCTCATACTTCAACACGTACAGCTAGGTCTGCTTACCCTTCCAGGTAAAACTCTTCCTTTGGCAGTAAGCAGTAACTTATTCTGTGTTATTGTACTGTGCACTGGTGCATTTTTTGCACCAGTGACCAGTGGGGAAAGATCCTGTGCACATGCAAGTGCCATAACAAATGAAAATGTTGGCTCCAAAAGGGCTTTTGGTCATCTCTTATGTCAGTCAAGCTTGGATGCAGTGGTGACCTGCCCCCGTTACGAGCTTTTGCATACCATGACACATCTGTGTTACATAAATATAAAATACAGGATTAGAACATCTTCTAGTATATGTGAGGCTGTTCCTCTTCCAAGGTGGTGTCCCTCAGGAATTCGACAGTGGAAAAACTGAGTATTCGGGAGATGACACAGAACTGAATTGAGACATCTACTTTTTTACAAGCTTGAAAAAACAAGATGTGAGGCTTTTGGGTATATCAGCATCTTGTCAGGCTTGCAGAAGGAGTAAAAGAACTGTCAATGCATTATTCAAATGTGTTGTTAATTCAAATCTGAAAAGTTCTGCTGGAGGAAAGAAGATTCTTTCCTTGTGACAGCTACCCTCTGACTCTGTCAAATGATTTATGAATTTATTCAGATGCCAAATTTTTTTGTTCTAACGACATCCTTTCTGCTTTGTTCCTTAAGCAATGTCACAGAGAGCGACAACACCAACCCAACTGAGAGCACACCTGTTTCCTGCTACCCTTGTAACATGATGAAAACCGAATCCAAAGAGCCTGAGAGCACGATGCCTTTGGGAAGCCCCTCAACTGAAGCTCTGCCTTCGAGGTTATCTTGGCCAAACCATTTTTCAGGAACTGCTGAAAGCCTGAATAGGAGTGATTTCCTGCTCGATCCAAGCAGGAGCTACAGTTACCCCAGACAGAAGACTCCAGGTACGCCAAAGAGAAACTGTCCAGCACCTTTGACTTTTGACTTCGATGGGTGTGAGCTCCCAGTGGGGTGCTCCCCGCTGACCCCAGCAGAGTTCACAAACACCATCTCTAGCTGTCCAAAGTCGGCAAGTTACTCTCTAGACTGCACTGATGAGAAAACTCTGGGAGTCAGCAACGCAAAGCAGAGCCATTCGTGTCCTGCCTTACCTCCTCGGGCACCAAAGTCAAGTGAAGAGAAAACAGTCACAGACACGTGTCCCTTGCCACTGAAAATAGATGGTGCTGAGGAGGAGTCGAAAACTGGTTCTCCAGACCTCTTGGAAGATCAGTATCTTGTTAAAAAGGGCATGCAGGATACGTTCTCTTTGTCTTATCCCTTCTCGTCTCCCCTCCACCTCCAGTTAGCACCAAGATCTTGTGGGGATGGCTCTCCCTGGCAGCCACCCACAGACCTTTCTGGACTTTCCATAGAGGAAGTATCTAAATCGCTGAGGTTTATTGGTCTGTCAGAAGATGTCATATCGTTTTTTGTTACAGAGAAGATTGATGGCAATTTATTGGTTCAGCTTACGGAAGAAATCCTGTCAGAAGACTTTAAGCTAAGCAAATTGCAGGTTAAGAAAATACTACAGTTCATTAATGGCTGGCGGCCCAAGATGTGATGCCGACTAGTTATTAGTGAAACTGTATGAGATGTGCTCAATGCACTTCAGCTAATACATCACTTCCTGTTTTTTGCACTAAAAGCCCTTCCTGTAAATAGTAGTAGAAAAATTCTTACTATGCAGATAAACGTTTTTGAGTGGTGAACAGATTTTTTTTTTATGTCAATAATAAAACAGAGAATCTGCAGAGGCGTGCCTTGTGCATCCCTGAACGTTCAACAGCTGCTAAAAACTGGACACTAAGGGAACTTTTACTCCGTAGTCTCTTAAGACTTAGTTGTATTTATTACTGAACAATTTGATGCTGAAAGACACACACCGATCCAGTTTACAGTTTTGTGTTAACTGCAAAAAAAAATGTATTTCTTACAGGATTATTTCTGTTCAAATAATATTTGGCAACATGCTGCGACCTTCTTCCATTTCTGTTAACAAAAAGCATGTTTGGATATACAAAAACGTTGTTTTGACACTACATCTGAAAATGTTAAGAATTGCTGTGAAGTGCCACTAATACACTATTCTTGCAGCATATTTTTATTAACAGTATCTTCCTGACTACCTGTAGTGTGGATATGTTTTCCATGTTACTTTGAGCAAAAAGAGTTAAATGTTTTTAAAACAAGAGTCTTGCTTAGCTCACTGCCCAGAGGGGAGGGAGAAGGGGGATTTTCCTACTGAGCCACTCTGCCCTGACCAATTAAAAGCTTATGACCTGTAGATTTCAAAAGTTGCTTTTGTAGTCAGATGGCTGGAGTAAGGAGCATGACTTCTGGTCATGCAGCTTTTTCATGGGAAAGACAGCTCAGTGCACAGACTCCTCTCGGCAGATCCTGCCTGCCACAGTAGCCTGCTAACACACAGCCCTTGCAATAGCCTTGCTCTGGCGAAAGGCAACCCTTTATGTTTCCTCTGCTGCTGTTACGATCATCTGAAAATGCACTCGATGTGCTATCCTATTCCTGCGGTCGGATCTGTGTGGGAAGGCAACAGTACTCCTATAGGATGCCTTTGAAATAAAGCATTAGCGAGGGAGGGAACAGAAACAGCACATGGCACGCTGGTAAGAAGGGGCCAAGTGAGGGTTTGGGCCATGCCACGGGAAATGCTTGTGATGTTTTAAGTTCACCTGTCTTGTTTGCAGTGGGCTAGGAGGATGTGGGTGTCAAAGTGGGAGGGACTGTAGCATCATAAGATGTGTTAATTCAGTTGCCCAGCTGCAAAAGTCACTACAATAGATGTCACACGGAAGTAGCAGTCAAAAGGGAGCACAGAGATGGGAAGGGGGCATTCGTCTGCCCCTGGAGACCTTTCAAATTTAACTGCTCAGAAGGCTAGAAATAGGATTAACTTTTGCTAGTCTGTTGCTGATTTCTTGTAGTTGGCAGAGCTCTCCGAAATGGGTCTAAATAACCCCAGGATCCCCTACCTTTGTAGTACTGAATGCAAGGATTTGTGGAGGTCCTCAAGAAGCAGTCTGTGGTGTCCATCCTCAACAAGCGTGCGTGCCCATGATCCTCAGGTAGTCAGAGCCAGGGATGCTGGAGCAGCTTCACCTTCGCCTGCTGCTGAGCAGAGCCCTGGCCAGGGTGACACCATCACCTGCCTTTCTTACCTTTCTGAAGTACAAAAAATGTCTCTTTCTCTGTTGTAGGGCATGTAGCGGGAGCATCAAGAGAAAATACAAAATGGGACGCTGATTTTGCCTGTTTTCTCAACCATATTGACTCATTTAAAATAATTTATTTGCAAATAGAGTGTTCTGTTGCCTGGGCAAATTTCATGTCATGTCTCCATGCCAAAGCCAAGATGCATCATTTGTCTTGCAATAATGCAAACCACCAGTTCCCAACCAGAGAGCAAAGCCCAATTGATGTGGGTACTAGAAAGCAGGGAGCCAAAAAATATCCCAATAGAAAAAACCCAAGACTTCATAATCCTACTCTTTTTCTTAATGTATTGACTTTTAGCAACAGATCAATAGCTTCCTCCGGATGCTTTTTAATTAGCGTCCTAAAATATTTTAGCTGCAAGTAAGACTAAATCAAATTCAAGTACTGTTCAGATATGTATGTGTGTTAGTAGGCATGTGCAAATTGAAATCAATTGCATTTTAACCCTCACTATGTCAAATGAGTATTCAAATTGGAAAGGGACAAGTTTTAAATGTCAGATACTTCTCTTTGTTTTGCTTGGCTTGTTAATTCCAGGTAAAAAAAAAGTAAAATATCTCTCTCTCTCTCTCCCCCACCCCCTCCCTCTCCCCACCCCCACCCCCCCTCAAAAAGAGGAGATTGCAGTCTTGGGAATATTAATATTAAATATTGCTAATGCCTCCAAGATATTAACATCCCTGAGAAAATAGTGTTCTTCAGCTAAGGAAGGAGACCTATTCTGTTATCTCTGCTTACCTGCTTGGAATGGTTTTTCTTGCAAGCAGCCTGGTGGAATTTGCATTCGTGAGTGTGCTGCATTAGCATCACATATGCATAGACCAAAATACTGCTGGCCTGTTGGAAGGCCGAGAAATGTGCAATGATGTCAGAAGCAGAGCCTGTGTGCAAAAGTACAGCTAAAACCTCTAACTGCAAACTTGCTATTGATGTCCTTCCAGTTGTTTTGTTCTGGCCTGGCACTACCTACTTATTTTTATGCATAATATGTTAGCATTTGACCTTTTCTTTTGCCCTTAGCCGCCCATCACCTTAATTTTCCAAGCCCTTTTTAGTGATTTAGGTGTTCCTAACCTTTGTGTTGTGTGAATTATATGACTGCAGCATTGAGCTACCTGCTGTGATGCCCAGGCTGGACTGAAGCGTCTGCTCTGGTAAAATCAGGAGAGTGTTGAGGAAACCAGGCAGCTGGAGTGTGGTGGCTTGGCCTCTCCACCGCTGTGTAGGTAGCCAAGCTATGGCAGCGCTGATGCCCATGGGATCTAATTGACTTGCTTTCCTCTTGAGCTTCGCTGCTGTGGTGTTAGGGGGTCAGGACTGTCCTTGGCGCTGTAGAAGGTAGTGTGAACAGGGCAGACCGATGTGAATGCGTTGGTCTCACGGGAAGTCCCTGGCAATAAAGGGATGGTGGCACCTTTGAAATGGGGCAGGAGCAGAGGAGAGCTTCAGGCCTTAGTAGAGAACCACACAGACTCTTTAGAAGGATGGGGGTGTAAGACCTGGAGACTTAAATCTGTAAAAGGTTACAAAATGCTGCACTGCTGATGGTACTTTGAGATGGAGGGTTGCTTTAATGTTCCCACTGTGGTTAGGAAGTGTGCGAAAGCTCTGGGGAACATCCCTGTGATACAAACTTTTTACCAGCTGCTGAGAATAGGAGGAGATAGCACTCAGTGTTTGCTAGGACTTGCAAACCGTACTAGCAAACTGAGCAGTGCCGAGGCACGGGTGCTGTCTCGTGGGAGTCGCGTGCTGCTGAACTGTTGGTGTGGGCTCTTGCCTGGTTTGGTGCAACCCAACCAGCCTGTGCAATGGGTGATCCCACACAACTCCCAAGCACAGCTCGGAGGTTAGCAATGGGGGAAACCAGCCTGGTTTGGGGGGTTAATGGAGTTCAACCGTGTTGATGCGAGCTGTGTTGCTTGTCCTTGGGGTCTGAGAGAGGGCTCTGGCCCGTTTTGTCTACTAGCAGAGATGTACCCATTGAGTTCAGACAGCACATGTCGGGCCTAAAATCTCGTACTTTTTGGAGGCAGTCTACTAAAATAGGCCACTCCTAACCCTGGATTTCTTTCCTCAGATTAAGTAAATGTAAGGCCTCTGGTGCTTATTTAGTTATCAGTGTCTCAAGTTGTGTGTTATCCTTGGGTTTTTTGTTTGTCCGGGGCATTTGGTAGCATAAAATCTGGCATGTCATTCTGTATGGAGCTGTCTTGTTGTCCTGCACCAGGAAACGCATCCTTTCTATGCAACAGTTGCGTGGTGGCACAAGGACTGAGGCTGCCTTCAGCAGTGAAAGCTTTCATGGGGGCTTTTCTGGAGGTGGGCACAGAATTGGCCGGGGGCAGGGTGGGGAGGAAACTTGACGGAAAATGCTGGTTTACTTTAAATGCTCATTGTGCCTAGGATTAAGATTCCTCGTATTGCTGCCTGGCTGGCTAACCAAAGCTGTATTGAAATCAACTCAAAGCGCATATTTGCGTTCTTATTCTTGCCGTATTGTAAAAATTGCCTACAGCTAGAAGCTTAGAGACAGAAAACATTTGGTCCATCCAAAATTAAAAGGAAAATGTATTTTGAAGTGTTCTTTGCAGCTAGAAGCAAGAGTTTGAAGTAACTGCGTATTACACAGGGTTTTTTCCCATACAGCAGTTTCATTTGCCACTTTAATGGACTTTATTCTGCAACAACAGCTTCAAGAGAAACAGCGTAAGTAGCAATGCTGTCTAAAAACCCACTGTGCTTCAAATCTGTCTATAAATACTTGAAATGTTTTCTCCTATGTTTTCTTCTTGAATCAACTCCTTGATTGTCTCCCCACTAAATAAAGTGTGCTGGCACCAGCTACTTGTGTGCTGCCCAGCGGGGTGCCTGCCTGCAACGGAGGTCAGCAAAGTCCTGCCTGCGGGCCAGGCAGGGGGTACACCATGCTACTTAAAAGCCGAACACCAGCCCTGTGTGAAAGGACTAGGGCTTAGCCCAGCTCTCCTGGGCTCCTCTTTTTGATGCTCTGAAATTGCAGCGTTCCTGTGTGCAAGCTAGAAAGTAGGAATGAAATCTTAATCAAAGTGAGGGATCGTCCTTTTCATTTGTGGTGTTAGGGACAGCAGGGCAGTAGGGAAATGCAGGCCCCTTGTTAAGACCTAGCAATAAATGACTCTTCACTTGTTATGTCTTAAACTCCTAGTAGCCCAGGAGTTGTTCAGACTTTACCATTTCTGCGCGTGATAACCAAATTTTCAGCGTGAAAATCTGCAGAGTGATTCTCTTGACTTGGACAATCTTCTGAATTATAGTAAAAATATCTGTTAGTTCTTAGCTCTTTAGATTCACTTTGGATAGGTCAAAAAATAACACTTGGGAAAAAAAAGCGAAAGCCCTGAAACTTTGGCTTAGTACATTTCCGTTATAACGAAGCATGGTTTTTGTGGAATTCTGTGCTGTTTGGGGCTTTTGTGTAAAAGGCTGAAGGCAGATTATTATTTAAACCAGGTGCAAATAAATATCCCTGTAATGTATATGAACAAATTTAAACTGCATATTGTAAGTATATAAACTGTATATTAAAGACACTATTTTCATGATATTTTCAATGTGTACAGAATTTGATGTACTAAATCGATTGGGTGGCGTGTGTTACATAAAATGGTTGGTTTTCATTTAGCAATTTCACTGACTTACCCTCTTGCTCATCTCAGTATAATTCAGAAATAAGCACTTCTCAAATAGTAAATTCACAAAGTAAGATTGGGATAATTGAGAGGAGCAATCAGGCTTTTGCATTTAACCTCTCAAGACACATTACTTTTCCCCATCTTCTAATTTCACTTGATCCCCTTCAGCAAGAGTATCGAGCAGTGTGTTCCCCAAAGAATTTGTTGCCAGACAGCTTTCCTGTCTCCAGCAGACATTCACCTAAAACATTATTTTCCCAAGGCCTCAGCCTGTTATCTTTGTTTTAGAGAAATGTAGTCAATTATAATTCAGATACGCTTTTAAGTGTAGGACCATGTGCGAGTATTTCTGCTTTGCAAAAAGTCTCTGAAGCATTTATTGAGTGGGGAGAAAAACAACGTTGTGCTCTAGGTTGCCAGTTCACGTTTCCTGTGATGTTGGCAACAGGGGGAAATGTCAGCTCTACAGCCATCCGCATGTCATGCAGATAAGATGCTGTTGTGCCAAATTCCCCTTGGGCTGAAGCTTCGTTCACTGACGCTAGGCCAAAAGAAAGTTTACTCCAGCACAACAGTAGTTGTGGAGGGTTTTATGGAGGGGCTCATTAATACATGTTCATGAGAAGTAAAGCAGGGCAGAATCTGCCACAGTGGTTGCCATTGCATTTGAGACAGATGGGGTTTGCTTTCCTCCAACCCTCACATCCAGGTGAAGGGAGAAGCATGTCTGGAGGCAGGATGTGCACGGCTGGGGGTGAGGGGGGGGACGGGACGGGACATGACAGAGAGAAGCAGAACTGCTTTCTCAAGATAAAAATCTCATTTACCATGAGCAGGGCTGTCTGGGGCACATCTCTGCTCCACTCTCCAAAGAGGGGGAAAGGAAAATATTTAATTTTTTGAATGCTCCAGTTGGTTGGCTCCAGGCTGGGCAAAAGGGACTGTGGGAAAGCATCTGATGCATGAAGGGGAGGGGAAGGGAAGGGCTGTAGCCCAAGTCAAAATGTGGCCATGTCCCTATCGGGAAAGTGCTGCTCTAAGGCAGGCATTTTCTGTTTATGTGTATTATAGTAGTCATCAAGCCTGACATAAATCTCCTGTCTGACTCCAGTCACCATGGCTACCTATAAAAAAGAAAGAAAAATACAGGCAGGGGAAGGACCTGAAAATGCAGCTCTCTTCTCTTCAGGAAGTGCAAGCTTAAGGTTCATGGATGTGCCACTCCTCTTGGTATGATACTTCGCTAATTAGAGCTCCACTAGATCTGTTAAGTCTGCATGTACCCTGTTCTCCCTCTCACTGGGGCTCCTGTCCTTGAGTCAGGTTGCTAGGGGTTTCAGGATATTGAGAGAGCCTGACGTGCTGTCTCGTGACGCCGGTGACTAATCACTGAAGTCCTTCGTTGCAGTAGACTGTGCTAGCTCGGGGCACTCTACACCACGCTCTGTTGCCCAGCTATAAACATGCTTTATGTCACCAGGTACACGCGTCATACGCAGCCACTTTCTCCTGTGCACGGGGTGACCAAACGCTGCAAACCTGGGTGAAGCTCTCCTTTTGTTCCATGCCATCAGCAGATGATGGGATTTGCCATTGTAAAGTGAACAGAAAATCTGGGCTGCTTGGGCGGTTGCCCCAGGTGATTTTGCCCAGGCCCTCGGTGCTGCTGGATCATCTCCCTAGCAGCCTTGCTCCCACGGCAGCATGATTTTTAGGGGTTCCCTTGGCACCCCTTGCTAACTACTGCCTCTGCCCCATGGGCGGCTGTGGGAATGGCAGCTCTGGTGGTTGCGCAAAGACTCAAGATTAATTATATTCTGTATATAGGGGTTCGGTTTTTTCCCTTCTCTTGTCTGTGGCTGTCATACCCAGTGAAGATCAATTTTTGTTGAAAGTTGACAGTATTTATATTTTTATTCAGTTGCCTGGATCCAGCATTTCTCCTTTCCGAGGATAAAGCATTGCTATTCATTTTCACTCAGCACAATGCAGAACTGACGTGAAGAGGGGCTTTGAGAAGGAGGTGTCTTCTCCCCATTCTCGCCATCAGATTCCAAAGGTGGAAAGCTCAAGATGGGTAACCAGGCCGCCACAATGTGAGCATAGAAATATGACCTAAAACTTTATTTATTGTTCAATGAGACCTCAAAATGCCCTTGACTCCTGGGCGGGACAAAAGGAATCTGGTGCCAAACATGCTTGGATTAAATGAAAACCATTCCTCACAGGGAGTTGGGAGTAGGAGGAAGAAGAATAAAAGGAAAAAAAAAAAAAAACGGGGGGGAAGGAGGAAACATTTAAGATGCCAAGTCTAAGGAGCTGGCAACGAAGCGGAGGGACGTGTCCTCTTGTTTTGTGTGGCAGTGGCTGCTGTAGTACTTGTACATGCCACACAGTGTCAGACTGGCACACAGCTGGCGAAAGATGAAACCAGCTGTAGGGGTTGCGGGGGTTGATAAATGGGCTCAGGGATCTCATTAGGACTCTCTGCCAATCCCATAAAAGCTCTGCCACGACAAGGAGCTGTTTTAATTGCGCTGCTGCTATTCCATTATACAGTATCAACAATTATTCTTAATGAATATGGGGGTCAGTGAGGCAGGTCTCCAGGGCTGGGTTTCCAGTGGATTAGTGCAAACAGAAAGCAGGAGGAAACTCTCTAATGGATCAACAATGTAAGACCAGGTCTGGCAGAGCCCTGAAGAACTGCATATATCTTGGCTAATCTTATTTATTTAACTGCAGCTTGCAAGTGGGAGAAATGTATGACAGCTAGAAACTATCCTAAATAGTTGCCTAGATAGGAGTGCTAGTCCTAGATAGCCTCTGCTCCTGACAAATGAAGTATAGGCCGTCCTGGTAACCAGCCCTCCAGTTTCCTCCTGAAGAACATGGGTATTTTTATCCCTCAGAAAGGCTGGAAAATCACCCTGGATTAGTATTTCATAGAATGATAGAATGGTTTGGGTTGGAAGGGACCTTTAAAGATCACCTAGTCCAACCTGCCTGCCAATGAGCAGGTCCATCTTTCACGAGACCAGGTTGCTCAAAGCCCTGTCCAACCTGACCTTGAATGTCTCTGGGGATGGGGCATCCACAACCTCTCTGGGCAACCTGATCCAGTGTCCCACCACCCTCATTGTAAAAAATTTCTTCCTTATGTCCAATCTAAAACTTACCCTCTTTCAGCTTCAAACCACTGCCCCTTGTCTTGTCACTACAGGCCTTGGTAAAAAGTCTCTCTCTGACTTTACTATAAACCCCCTTTATATAGAGAGAAGTTGCATCATGATCTCCCCGGAGCCTTCTCTTCTCCAGGCTGAACAACCCCAACTATCTCAGCCTTTCTTCGTAGGAGAGGTGTTCCAGCCCTCCGTCCATTTTCATGGCCCTGAAATTTCTCTTTTTACTAATAAATCAGTGAAACTGCAGCAGATAGGCACAGCCCTCTGTCTCCATCTGTCCCACATAGGTCTGCGGTTACTCTTGCCTTACTGTTGATTTCTCAAACATTTTTCTATTCTGCTTCCTGTAATGAAAGGCAGTGATATTTGAACAGTTTTCTCTTACCTGTCTAGTAAGCTTTGCAATAACCTGTCCTTCCTGACTTTAAAAAAAAAAAAAATCTAGGGGCACACATTGTTTCTTTGATTCTTCTCTGCTACGGCTGATTTACTGAAAAAATAAAGTGCCATTTCACAGGGTGTCCAATGTTCATTTTTTGCTTTATAGAATTCAATCTGGGCTTCTTGTGCAATGCTAAAAACTAGGACTTGGAAACAGCCTCTGGCAGGAGTGTGGCAGGCCAAGGATAAAAAGCGCACTAATGAAAAATCAACAAGAAATACAAACCGAGGTTTCCCAGCTTGACCTACAAACCCAACCCAGCGTATCCTTTCATTGTGTCCCCCTCCTCTGCTACCTTTTGGCCTCCAGAGACTGACTGGGTGCCTCTTGCCATGGGTGACGGGGCAGTTGCAGGGGGTGGGTGGCTGCCTCTGGTCTCCTGCTGCTATGTCCAGGCAAAACAGCCCATCCTTTCCCTGCCCTGCTCCTGCTGTCTGCACCCCTCTTGCTCCAAGAGCTTCCACTGCAGATAAACTTGGTCTTGGCTTCCACCATGCCTGCAAACCTTGAAGGAATCTGGTAGGGTGTTATCTACATATATAAGCACGTAGCTAATGTTTATAAAATACCCTACTGCTGTTGAGCAGTGAGAACTGTTTTGAGGACCACAACGCTTTCAGTTGGTGGAGTGTTTTTTGTTATTTTTTTCCCCAGTTCTTCACATGTGAAATGACCCCATCCCCAAGCCCAAGGTATGGCATGATATTCCTGCTCCAACTGCCTTGAAAGTGGTTTGGATACTTCCCCCCTCTGGGGATTACTGAGATACCTCCAGCTACCATCTAGGTGTACAGAGTTCAGTTTCCTAAGCATGTGTAACGTCACTTATGTTTGATAGCTAGCAGCTGGAATTCGATTTTTGTAGCTTATCCAAATGGCTTGTATTCGTATTTCCTTAACCCAGTGTTTTTACAAGAAAATTGAAATATCTACCTGAAGTAAAACTATATAGATGATCCATGAAAATTGGCATCATCTTATTCCTATTGATGGCTTTAAACAGAAAAAACAGAGAAGGGCAAAGCACAAGTAAAAGGAGTTCTATTTAGCCTGCAGGTTCTTAGTCTTAAGCTTGAAATTTCAGGGCTGATCATGAACCTGCCTGGAGCCATGAATTTCCATATACAAAATGCAGCTTTGAAATCTTTTTCAAAGTCTTACGTTTGAACTGTGGAAAACCAGAGATGAGAAGGCAGTTCCTAAAGGAGAGAGGAGAGGCCTCTCTGTCGCACTGCGCCTTTCATCTCCAAACACAAAGGACCAACATACAGGAAAAAAAGCAAGTGTAAGCTGAGCCACAGCCACTCAGCCTGAGGTTGCAGCCTGGTATCATCTCCCTTGCAAAGAGCATGGCAAGGGAATGGGAACAGGTTACATCAGGATATTTCTTGGGACTGCTTTCCCCATCTCCAGTGATTTACATCTCGGGGGCTTTCAAAGACAGAAGTGGTGTTTTGTATTTAAAAGTCACTGTCTTCACTAATGAGTTTCAAAGTTTCATGCTAAAATGCAAATTTTTACCTGCAAATCGTGTTGGATTTTACTCAGAAGTGCTAGAGCAAAAATCAAGATTTTAGGAACAGGTGCATTTAAAGACCCCAGCGCCACCACTAAAACAATATCAGCATGTTGTGTTTGTAAACCAGACATGACTCTGCCTCTGGTATTTTTGTTCTTGCATGTTTTTCAGAGGTGTTAGAATTTTCTGTTGGTACTCCCAGAGCTTGAGATTCATGCAGTAACCTGTGGAGCACCTTGAATTAGGGGATGCTTGTTTCTGACTAGGTAAAAGAAAAAAACTCTCCCAATTCTCAAGGTTTGAAGTTTGAACCCACTCATCCATGGGGATTTAAAGGACATGTGCCCAAATACCAAGGAACAAAGTAAATGTTGTCTTGGACCCCACACTTCAGCGTTTCTTAAGTTCTGTGTGAAACCAACCTTACTGCATGGGTTTCTGTATTTATTTCTCAGACAAAATTTACCTTGAAATGAAATAGGATTTTTAGAAGCCAGAGGGGATTTCAGCCAGGAAACTAAGGTAATGTTCATCAACAAAATTTGACCCAAGGCATTATTGAGCCTCTTCTGCCTGTGTTACATATCAGAAAAATTCTTCCCAGAGAGCTGTTCTCCATAACAGCCACCGCTTATTGCTCTTGATTTTGCTGTAAGCCAAGCTCATAAATGCATTTTTAATTGACTTAATGGAAGACTTGGAATTTGGGGGGAAAAAGGATTATAATTCCTTCAATTATGCTGAAATATTTGTGAGATAATTTTAAATAGGTGTCTTCTAGAAGGCTTTGCTACTTCATTTTTAATACTTACTGTAAGCTATTTCAGATGGGAGCTCTTTAAAAGTTAGAGCATCAATAAAAGGTTATTAAAAGCAGGCTAGCCTCTGGTTAGCTCAGGTTTTTGCTAAAGCTATGTTACATGACTGAATGCAGGTGTGTGTATGCACCTGTGTGTCTGTGTATATATGCATGTAACTAACAAAAAATGCATGAATAAAAAATCATCTGCTACTTGTCTGCTGCTTACTGTACAGCTGAAGTGCTTCTGCAATACTGAAAACATGAGTTTTTCTGGCATGTGAGAACAAGCAAGTGAACTTGCCTGACAGACAGGAAGCAAAATCTGTTCATGAAGACAGACTGACAGTTCAAGTGCAGGGAAATGGGAAAAGGGTAATCCAGGCTCCCTTTTAAGTTTGCTTAATAATAAGGTTTTCTTCTCTTCTCAGAAAATCAAAGATTACATTCACACAGGTAAAGGGCTTTTTAATTTGATTGTTTTAACTGAGTTTCTTTATGCAATTTTCCATTTGATTTAGTTCTGTTTAGTATGATAAATGCTGCTCAATCTGAAATTCTTTATTTTCATTTTCATGTATGAAAAACAGAGATGAAAGATTAGCTTCTAGCGACCTGCATCAAAATATAATTTGGCTGGAAATGAAATGAATTTGGATTTAGCTGTATCTCCTGGATAGTTTTGCTGCAACAACAAATCTTCATAAAGTTAAGCTGCCTCTGCTCAAGGAGTGGAAGAGGTGTGTTCAGCTGAGCTGTGAGAAGCTCCCGCGGTCTCTGCCCTGCCTCTGTGTGTCTGACTGGAGTCAATGCCATCAGATCCTCAAAATGTAAAGGAATTTAGGATTTTAAAGTAAGATTACTGCAGCAGCTTTTCATGGTTTAATTATTTTATATTGGAGGCTGCTGAATGATGCTTTTGGTGAGCTGATTGCTTTTCAGAGAGCATTAAAAGATTTAGTTGCTCCCTGTTTCGAACATTTGGAAATTTTCACACTGGGATTGAAGGGAGCTGTGGAGCAAATCGTGTCTCTCCCTGGGTGCTGGTGGCTCGCTTCCTTGGTAGCTTGGGCTGTGTGGAAGGAGTTGTGACAAAATGTAATTATTTGGGGTTTAAGCTTTGTTGTAACTTGGTCTGTGTTTTGTCTCTCAGCTGTATAAAAGGCAATACGTGCTGGTTGTTGGGTTTTCTTAATCGGCAAGTATTAATACAGCATTTTCCCCCCACTCTGCTGGTGGCACCAGTCTCGCTGGGCGCCCGCTGCCTGGGCTGGTCCCGGGCATGTGGCTGTGGTGGGGAGCCGGCTGCCCCGCAGCGCAGAGCGGGCATCTCCGGGCGGACGTCTCTTCAGATCCCCGTGTCCTCATTTACCTCGAGGCGTTGGCTGCAGCTCAGGGTAACGCAGGCACTGGAACAGTAATACAGGCAAAGTATGGGCCATCGCATCCTCGCCGTACCGTTGTGTGACCATAGCTGCTGGAGTTACCATCCATCCTCCTCCGCGGTGGGGAAATAGCCAAACACCGCCTATCCCAAGAGCAAACGGTCCTGCTTACAATGTTACACATACCGCGTGAAAGGTATTTACAGAAAAATTAATTTCTTTTGGATAGTGCGCAGGAGGAACATGCAGCAGTTGTAAAAATCTCCTTCCATCAAGGCACCAGTGTCTGACGCCCCCCCAAGTCGCTGCCAGCTGGCCCTGCAGTTGGGCATGGCAGCAAAGGAGGGTGGGTGCCTGTCAGGACCGGCTTGAGATGAACTTGGCGTCAAATAGGAGGGACTGGCGTTTTACTGAACAGTTAAAAAATTCTTGCCAGCATGCCTTCAAGTGCTATGAATTCTATTGTCATTTTCTTCTGTGCTGATTACAAGAGAAGGCGGTCGCTTTTCCCTGAGGATCCACTCGGAAAGGCCCCATTTGTTCAGAGCCAGAAACAGGCCTCGCCTGTGGCTGCTGCCCCCGCTGCTCCCCGCGGGGACGCCTGCCGTGCCGCCTGTGGAGCTGGGAACAACCGTTTCCACCTCTCTCTGTCCCTTCTTTGCCAAATTTCCTCCTGCTGCCCGGCCCCGGACCCTCCCCAGGGGCAGCTGAACGCCCCGAGCCGTCTCCCTGCTCCTCCACGAGCCCTCTGCGTGGGCGGCAGCCGTGGATCGGCAGCTCAGCGCCCGCCTGGGCAGCGACAGGCTGGGCCGCCGGGAGAGCTCTGCCTGACCGCCATGGCTGAGACGGGCTCAGCAACACACAGGGGCTTCTCAGGAGCCTCCAGAGGCAGTCCGAGCTGGGATTGGATTATTTTTCGATTTAGTTTCCGTTCAAGTCCTCTTACCTGGGGGACGCAACCGTGCCCTGGGGTGCTTGTGTTGCTCACACGCAGATCTTGGGCTGCATTCGCTTCTTGCTCTAGATGGTTTCTATCAGTTGCACTCTCCCCTCCCCGAAGCATTTTCTGATGGCCCTTCTGAAGCATCAGCCGTCTCGCCAGCGCTTCCCTACAAAGCCTGTAAACTTACAGAAGATTGGTAGGTTCGTAAAGTAGAAGTTAAGGTGGTGTTTCCCTGCTTTCTGCTTTAAACTGTAGGTTTCTGAGATGATTGCTTTTTCTCACCCTCTTGCAAGAGGTTTGCAAGGCTTGTCTGATCGGTCTTTAGAAGAAGCCCAAGTGTCTGACAAGCCTATTGAAAACAAAGCAGCATATGACTTGTCCTCTCTCTTTCCTTCAAAGGTAGCCCTAATGCCAGAGCATGGTCTTTGATAGGATGTCACACCGTACTGCTCCACACCATACAGATATCCCACCCATTCGTATTGCAGGGTAAGGAAGAAATGAAATCCCCAGCTGTATGATGTGTTGCTAGTTCTTTTGAATTCTGATGTTGGAACTTCACTGAATCCTCTTTTACTGTGGATTTCACTTGCTAAGCCATAATAAAATGGATAAATCCAATAATTTCTTTGAATTTGATTCCTTTTGTGTTGTGAAAACAGTGGTCCAGTATGTATTTAATAGTTCATCTATTCAACAGTTAACCTCATAACATTTCTCTGCATCTGGAGCAAAATACTCGGGACAATAATGCTGGCTAATAATATCAAACTGATGAGCAAAGAAATAGCACCCACATTCTCAGCTGATGATGTGGCAAAGATCAAGAAATTCTGCAAAGCTCAAACTAAAGTAAGTTATAAATTGCACTAATAGTGGCTAATGGATAATGAGATTCCATTCTAATGTTGGTAATGTGCAATGTAAGTATTTGCTGTTTCTTAAACAGGGTATATTTGACCATTTAAGCAAGTCTTTAGCACCAAACGTTCATGGCCATGAGTATATTAAAAAAGCCATTTTGTGTATGCTACTGCGGGGTAATGAGAAAGTTCTCAACAATGGGACACGCATTAAAGGAGACATCAATATCTTATTATTAGGTAAGAGCATGTAGAGTTAATAGTGCATTGATAAGTTATTTTATTATCCCCCCTCCTCATCATGCCAGTGTAGTTCTGTTATGCAATATTAGCGAGAAAATAAAAGCCAACCCAGTACAAAGACTCATTTCGTCTTATACAAGAATGTTTGTTAGTGTCTTAGGATCAATTTATTTTATCCTTGGGCACATTTTTACAATTATTTCTGTTTTGTCCCACACTTCCCTATTTACTTGACATCTGTTCTATGTTTCTAACTAGTGCCGGCATGATGCGCAATCGAGTCTAATCCTGCACTGCTCATTCGGGCGAGACACCCACTGATTTCACGAATGGGCTTCAGTTTATCGCTTAAGTTGATGGAACTATTCTACTTCTGTCACTTGTAGGCACAGTGGCTGTTCAGTTGTGACTTCATTTCTAAATGCTTTGTTTTCAGTACCCATAATTAAGTTACATTAGCCTGACAATGCTAAGCTGCTACATAACAACTCCTGGCAGAGCTGTCAAGCTTCCTTACATAAATCAATCTTTTTATTTCTCTACAAAGCTTCAATCAAATATTTGATAACTTGCTTTAAAAATAGATTAACCTAAAACAATAATCCTTTTCAAATCTTACCATTAGAGTATGTCTGTTCTCTCCTGAAGAGAGCGACTTGCACACTTAACTTACTGGCAGCACTGAAACAACGCTTCATCGGCACTGCACTACTATGGCATTTTAACCATGTCACTGCAGATGGCATCTGTTATCCAACAACCCCTTGTCAAAAGCACTTGCCCAGCACCTGAATTACCTTGCTGTGTGCCCAACTATAGCACATGTGGAGCCACAAAAATTCAAAGCAGTTGTATAATGGCACTCAATGACATGCTAATGGAGCTGCTGTGCTTTGCAATCCAAAGGACTACCTATTAAAGCTTTAATAAACCAAAAATTGTTCCCTTGATAAAACACAAAGCTAGGTTGAAGATAGGCATACTCCTTTGAAATTTGGAATGAGATCTTAAATTAAAAAAAAGAAAGATTTATTCTGGGAGGATTCTGAAGCAACAACTCTAATAACGGAAGCATAGTTTGAGCATTTCTATCTGATTTATTGAAACAGTAGGACTTCTGAGGATGTCTTTAGTACCTACCTGTGTTGCAGTAATGTCTGGAGGGGTATTAGGTATGTAATAATAGTATAGTAATATAAACTTTTCCTTAAGAAAACAGTTGAGGTTCCTTTATAAAAAAATAAATTTACACTCCTGACCATAGGAATGCCAGCTTCTCTTTCTTTTCTTTCCAGTTTGAGACTGGAATGAACAATTGCAATCCTTCTTGTACACCAATACTGTTGGTGTAACCTTACAACTAGCTAAAGCAATTTAGAAGTTAATTGGTGGTGCAAGATTTCTAAGTTTGCTAAGACTCGGGAGCATTCCGGATGGGAAATGCTGGAAAAAAAACCAAACTAAAATTCTATAATGCAGAGGATTTCTTACCAGGGCCCTTCAACTTTGGGAACTTTAAGGCTCAAGGACATGTCTCTGTAATGCTTTGCCTTCTTTCAGTTGCCTGAACCTGTGCTTTTGGACATGCTAAGTGGAGCATGGCAGGCTCCTCTACCTGGAATAACGAAAGATGTTGATTTGATTTGCTAACAATTTTCTCCTGTTAAACTGAAGTTGAACATTCATACATCTCATGACATTTATATGGAAGCTGTATTTTTTAACAACATATGAAATAAAAAGCTGCAAGCTTAGGAAAAAAATTGTACTAATGATGTTTCAAGGTACTTACAAGGTTCAAGTGAATGTTTTAAAATTTGGAAGTTTTGATCTTAGTTACTTGAAAAGAGGAAAAACTTTGACACTTCTTAATAGCCATCTCAACTTACTCACAACATACTTGCAACACTGTCAGAGGCATCTTCCTCCTTTCACGGGGAAGGAGCTTAGAAAACACCAATAAAAAATAGTTACTATGAAGATCAAGTGGTAGCTTATAAAAGCTGGCTGTAACCGCCCTTCAGCTGCCTGGCAAACTGCATTTTTTGAGACCACAGCCCCGGGCTCCCCTGGAGTTAGCAACATCAAGGTTATCGTCCCCTGACCCATCAGCAGGGACTCCTGGCTCTCCCACTCCCACCACCTTCATCCAGCTACTGAGGGCTGTCTGCCAACAGTGACAAAGCTGACGGCTGTCAGGTTTTGGGGGCTAAGGGGGAAGAAGTGTCTTGGCGACAATTACGGCCATGCTGGAGCAGTGCTGCCAGAGGTCCTGGGCTTGCTCCCACTGAGCGCCGTGTCCCTGCTTGTGACTGCTGGACTAAACCACACCATCGGGGCAGCAAAACATCAAACCAACAAACAGGTACCAGTGGATCACCTTTTCTCAAACTGATTTGACAGAAATTTACTCTGTGCTCTTACTTAAGCCTCCTAATAGTCCTGATTTAACAGTCTTTCCAATAAACTGAGGAAACTGATTTCCTATTTCCCAGGAGTATTTGGGCAATTAATTGTAAAAATACTTCGTAAGTGCAAGAACATTTATCTCACTCAAGTTCACTCCCGCCAGAGCTTGAAAGTACCAAGATTCCAGTTTACTGGAGCAATTAGCTCGTAACATCATCAGCAAATATTTAATGACTATCCCTAACATCCAGCTCAGAGGTCTGGGCCGGCATCCTGCAGTCCCTGGATCTGAAGGGGGTGACCGTCATGCTCCTGCTGCCGTCATTTCTTTTGCACATCTGTGGAGAGGAGTTGGGGCTCTAGCTGCTCGGACCCACAACATCTCTGCTTCCGTAAAAGCTTTGTACTGCATACCTCTGTATTTGCATGGGGTTGCCGTGTTGTTAAACATAACCGAAGTTTGAGGTTTAATGACAAACAAGCCCTGTTGTAGCTGGGAAAAAGACCTTTGGCAAGAGTAATCCTGCTAATTTGTGGCTCCATCTGAGATGATCCAGACCATTAGGAGTGCATGGCTAAGCCTTAGAGAGTGACTCTTGGGAGGGATGTGCAAAAAATATTCTGTCTTCACCAGTAGCTATTTAAATTTCAAATTCTTTCAGCACTCCTTGTGACAAAAGCCAAAAGTGGTGGAGAAGGAGAGGATTTTTATTGTACTCCTGTTTAATAAACTAAGGGAAGGCACGTGCTCACAGATACTATACAAGTTATTCAGCACAAATTGATCATTCACATATATGCTGAATAAAATGGTAGTAAAGAAAGGTCAGGATTTCTCTACTGCTTATTAGGCTATTTAATTTTTTCCAGTGCTCTAAAACCAGTGTGCAAAAATGCTTTGGCCCTACAGTTGAAAGATAGCAAAAAGTGCTCTGCTTTCCCCTTTAAGAGGTGATCTTTGTATTGCAAAATATTCCCTAAACCACTTCCACCATCAGCAGGGGGTTGCCAGGAAGGCAGTTGACAGCAGCTGTAACTGCTGATTAAGAAACTGATGCTCAGCCTTGCATTTCCGAAGATATCAAACTTTCCGTCTTTTGAGCTCTAAAACCCTCCTGTTGTGCAACGGGCCCCGCACACCCGGCTGCACGCTGCGCGTCTGTCTGCGCATCAGCAAGCACCCACGTACCCAAGCTCCTGCACCCCAGCCCATGGGGTTTTTTGATAAGAAAGCCTTGAAATGGTCTTCATGCCACCTAATAAGAAATGGGGAAGTGTTTTATAGCTGAAGAATATTTGTGGAATGGAAAAAAAAAAAAAATCATTTTTAGCCCACCCAGTCCTAGTCTACCAGACCAGTGAGATGCTGTGGGAAACAAGGGAGAAAGCAAATATGCAAGTAAGCCCAACCACAGCCAACTTGAGAGTGATCTGACATGCCTGCAAAGTGGTTTGTGCAATATGGGTATAAATCAAGGCAAGTGAAAGCCAAGATGACTTGCTCTTAGGAAAGCACCACCTAATCTAGGCAGTCAGGCATGATTATGGTGTAAATGAAAGCATTTCTATGACTTTGCTAGCTCAAAGAGCAGAGTGGCTTGCTCATTTGAACCCTGGGGGGAAAAAAGGTAAATAAACCTCTGGGGAAAAAAGGGTAAATAAACCTCTGTTCCTCCTTTCCCCACATTTCATTTCAGAAATGCCTTTGAGGTTGCTGGCACCGCATTCAAAATGGATGCATCTGTGGCTATTTGTATTTCTCAGAAATTCAAATTTGTTCCAAAGCTCAAGCTCACTCTTGGGGGGGGAAGGTGGTTGCCAGCCAGTGCACTGCAAGCCTTTCATGGTCGGAGTGTAGCTGATGAGGAGGCTTGATGCCAACCAAATTGCTGTGCAATCACTCCCACCGCATGACTGCGTGGGGATGTGGCCAGGGAAGCCAGTATGGGGCAAAGCACCAGGACAGGCAGCCTCGCTTTTCCTGGCAAGGAGGATTGGGTGCAGGATGAGGACTTCCCTCCCAAGGGAAAAGGACAAATATTTGTATCTATCTGGTCTTTAGTGGCTCAGTGAAACAGTGTTGGGTTCCTCCAACAAATCGTCTAAGGCAAGAACCGCTCTTATTTATTGCCCCTGGCAGCAACCTATGCAGGGATGAGCTCTCCATAGGGACAGTGGACCCAGCACCACAGGGTACCACCACTGGCTCTGTCTCTGGCAGAAACCGTGGAAGGGGTTATGCTTCCAAGTTTTTATTCAGTCTTCCAGCTTCCAGTGATGAAATATGGTTTTTGTGATGCTTGCGCAGCACAGCCTCCACATCACCCTGGCTGCCCATTCCCCATACCTCCCCGAGGGAGAGAGCTGCCCAAAGAGGCTCGGCAGCGCTGCAGCTGGGGCAGCCGGAGGTCTCGTGCTGCTTGTAAGTGAGAGATGTGCACATGGCTATAAGCTAATGGAAATAGGTTTTAAAAGAACACAAGTAGTGGCGATTGATCTTGCTGTGAGCTAGGAACCTGGGAAAAGCAGAGCAAATAGGTGGGCTGCTGAACAGAAGGAATTGTTCAGGCTTCATGTTGCAAAGAAGCATCTATCTGCTTGGGAGACGCAGCCTGTAGGCTATCATGCAGTGGCCCATAGTGGGTATTTGTGATCTCAATTTAATTTTATTTTCTTTCCTTAGAGCTTTTTTTCCTTAGAGCTTTTTTTCCCCATAGGGAAATTCATATTTCCTTATCCCAGCAGCCTTTCTTTTTCCCTTCCTCCCAATCACACATGCTAAGGCTTAAGCACAATCATTATTCTTTTGGCCAAGGCAAACCTGCAGTTGTCCTGAGTGCCTGCAGAAGTTGATAGATGCCAGCTGAGATGGTAGATACTTTCATTTTCTGTTTCTCTCCTTACTTTCAGCTTACTTGACAAACCTTTTCTGGTGACAAAGGCATGACAGTAGCAGCTAGAATGAAACCTGACTCTTCTAAGGATTAAGAGAGACTCCTACTACAGTTAATCAACAAAGTTTATTAAACAACTTAGTAACTACCAAACTTAATAAACTAATAGCTTACTTAACAAACTAAACTGAAGTTGCAATGTTATTTAATGTAATTTATAATGCTCTGTTCTGAACAAGCAAACATCATTTATATGAGCGAAAGCTGCCTCCAAACCCAAGTATTCACAACATGATGAGAAGTATGAAAAAAAAAAAGCAATCACAGATGAAGAGGGAGACGTGCTGCTGACAAGATTTAATCTGGCTTTTTGTAGCATAGACTGCATGGATCCAGATGGTGTTAAAAAAAAACCTCAAGGGCAAACGCACATACATAGAGCTCTAGCAGAACAAGATGGCTGGTTCTAGTTACACCTGCGAAGCAGAAATGCTATCGTTAAGAAGTTAATCAAAATGTTCCATCAATTGTTTAGAGATAAGATTCAAATCTGATAAAAAGCATGCAATCTTTTTCTCCCGTGAGTATTGCATTGGAAGAGCAATCATGTTTATGTATTGTAGGATTGCAACCTTGGGAAACAATGAGGTTTGATTTTGTTCTTTCAAGTTCCAGACATTCAAGTTAGGCTTCTCTGATGCTATTTTGTTTTCACAGAAGGTGAAGTCAAAGGCAGAGATCAAGCATGGACCATTTCATCTCAAGTGGAAGGAGTTTAGGAATTCATGAGCAAATGAAAATGGAAACCTGTCTGCAACCTTTATGATACCAGATATAATGTTCATGTCGTAAGTAATAAACTTGCGGGGGGGG
>NW_010972864.1:5152527-5189966 GCF_000737465.1 Haliaeetus leucocephalus | reverse complement strand
GGGGGGGGGCAGGAAAAAAGCATTCCATGAAAAAATTGAAAAAGGTGGCACTGGTGATGGTTTTGAAGAAGTTTAATACAAAGGAGACTGATCCATATGTACTCCAGAAAATTATTAATTTGGGAGTAGGAGGGGTGATCAGTCTGAATTGCTGTAGTCACTGGGTTTTTTTCCTGGTTCATTCTGTTGATGTTCAGAAAGGGGAGAGGACAAGGAAAGCAGCAACATGGAATCTGTCTGCTGCAAAAAATTCATAATCTTCTTCTTGCACAAAATGAATTACTAAAACTTGACTTTAAAGCTGTCTTTTGCAAAAAACTAGAACATATGTAGATGAAAGAAGTGGGAAAATGAGAATACCGTATATTTAATTTCTTCATAATTTCAGATATTTGACCATTACTGCATTAAATACTACAAAAGTCTCTAAGCAACAACTCTAGATTTGAGAAACAGCAATTGACCGTTCAGAAAAGGCAGTTTATTTGGTGGTTATCTGTCTTCTCCTTTTGAGACATGACCATCTGTACTACCAGCACTGAAGATACAGCTTGAAAATGCAGCCCAAGTAGACAGGAGAATTAAGATCTTATTTATAAGAATCAAAGGTACTTTAACTGGCAGGTGGCATCTGTGTCTTAGTAGAAGTCCCTGAGCTCCAGTAACAGTGGAAAAGGAGAGCTGTGGAAAAAAAAATTGAGAGATACCGCTTCTCTGTTCTGATCTGTACCTAAAAAAAAAAAAGATAACTCATGACTCCTGCCCTGCACCCTGGAACCGTGTCTGCCTGGCCTGGGTGGTACAAGACACCTGACATGCTTAGCCGAAATAAGAGAGCTAGTGCCTAGGGTCAGTCCTTTTTTTTGCATTTAGACAATGCAGTGCCAGCCATCTATTAGACATTACGATTCAGTTATTTTCTACTTGTGCTAAAGCTAGACTGAGCGAGCTGATCCGTGTGATGCCAATAGCAATGAAATTGGTGTAGTTTGCCTATATCAGGAATATGAGGCTGTGTATACTGTTTAGCATAGATATTAGGTGGCATGCCTAAAAGATTTTCTGCAATGCTGAGATTCTTGAAGAAAGACCGGTAAGTAGCTAGAATAACAGCCTACCTTTTTTTTTTTTCCCCCAAACCTGAGCCACTGACTTGAATATTGGGATTATTTTATTTTATTTTAAGCCCATGCTGTGACTCCTGATAGACTCAGCAGTATGGAATGAGTCATGCACACATCTCGAAATACAATGTGCACATACTCTGCTGGGTCCAGCTGTACAGCTAGTCCGGAGCCCAGAAAAGGAGGAGCAAAGAAGACAACATTCACTTAAGCCTGGGTCTTTGCTAGCAGGGCTAGAGGAGTCAATGTCCACAACTCAAGCCCTTGTTCTGCACATTGTGGGAATCCAATAATAGGCTTTTTACACTAGTCCTGATGTGTAGAGTGGAATGTGCCTAACCAGGGATGCAAGCAGAGCAAATCCTTGTTGCAAATTTTAACCTAAATCACCACAGTGTGAGAAGGACAGGAAAAAGAAGTGGAACCTGGTGCAGATTTAACACTGGTAGGTTTTACTACCATATTAGTATCTCAGTAATTTCATACAGAGAAGTTTATTAAAGATTTTTAGTAAAACTTTCTGTGAATAAATCTGCTTTAAGAACGTAAGGTAAACACTCAGGCTGCAACCCCATCTACGGCTCCCTGGCTGAGCAACACAGTATCTGATCTGTGATGAATACCCATACTATCTGCAAATGTGTCAAATGTACATCTCCAAAATCAAACTGTTTCATTAAAAATAATAGATGCGGTCCTAGTAACCATGTAGGAAAAGTCTTTGCAAAGCAGGGAAGTCAGCTCCAGAGGAAAGCTGTAGGACCTGGGCTGGTGAATCTTCATTGCTGTTTTTGCAAGAGGTGACCATTACTGAAGTGTGGCAACTTTAACCAGTTAAATTACAAATCCAAGTAAAGCATCAACTCATAAAGAAGAAAACTCCAGTTGAAATGCTTCATTTCCTAAACCATGTACGTACTCATCTCCTTTTTTCACAGAAGAATACCATCACTGTAAGTCAGTTGTGCTACAGCTTTTTAAGAAAAATTATTTGTTCAGGAACCTGAGCTAGTAGTATAATTTTTGTGGTTGGTAGACAATAAAGTGCAATATTGAATCTGATGCTGGACTTCCTGAGTAATTTTTCTGCATTGTAAATTGAAAAAACAGTATTTTCTTCTTGAGTATTTTTAGGTCAGTTAATGACATTAGTAAAAACTCAGTCTCTTTTGGCTCTATGGAATCTGCACACCACTGAAAAGTGAGTTGTTCATACTCACTGACCCGGAGATTCATTTTTAAGTTGTGCTCTTCACTGATTCCTATTTGAAATGAATAAGCAGAAGCTTAAGGTTCTTTCTCATGGAAGTTTCCCATTTCAGGATATACCCTACAGAATTTGTATCTTGCATAATGTATTGTAATATATTGTTCTGTGTATTAAGCTCTCTTCTGATGAAAGCACAGGTAAGTTTTTATGCGATTTCATGTAATCTGGATTTCAAAAGATATAAATTATCATTGCAGTCACAAATCTGGTAGTTCACATTTGAAATGATGAAATGCTCACTTTTTATAATGTTAAGTATTTTAGCCAGGGTTGAATTTATGAACAGTCTCATTTGTGTCTTCTTAACTCCATGTAAATCTATGTGCATATCTTAATTGAAGGCGCATTTGGATGATTATTTGCATGAAAACTGCTGATGAAGACATGTCAAAATAGGAAAGTTATTTTAAGACATCTATAGTAGGATATCTTCCTATCCAGGATGTTTGTTAGCTCTGACAAATCTTTTGTTAATTTTGTCTGGCTGTTTTCATGAATCTTTGGGTTCTGACAAAAGCTAATAAAACCAGCTATGAATGCTTTAAATATAACTACATTTCAGAGAATATTAATCAGAGGAGGACTACGTATGTAATGTTGGTACAGAAGCGTACACATTTGTTGCTTTGTGCCATGCAGTAGCATTCAGAGGAAGACTAGTTCCCTCAGCAAATTTCCATACATTTGAACTGCTTTCGCCCAGAGTTAGGGTAAATTGCATGACAAATGTTATGATCATCAACATCCATTCTGGGGAATCAAAGTAGCTGCTGACCTTTAAATGTGAACATATTCACATACCAGTCTACCAACCATCTGGTGTGACCTGACATTTCTATTACTGGCACTCCTGTCTCTTGCAGGCCCCCTCCAAAACAGTGCAAATGTGATGATCTGTGCCCATGGTGACTGCCATCTTCCTCCGCAAAGTGTCTTCAGTGAAGCACACTTTGCTTCCTCTGGCCCTTCTCCTATTTCCATGCTTACTTTGTTCTCCAAATCCCACTGAGTTGTAGCCCTCCTTACCAAGGGTGTTAAGGGAGACACCAAATCCAACAGACCTGGGATCCTTCCTCCCCAGCCGATGTGCCCAGCCAGGAACGGTCCCAGGTGATCTCTCCATCCCAGTCCCAGGGATGCAGCTGCTGCTGTTCCTGCTTGCAGGTCTGGCCTGTAGCAAGGTTGAGTGCGTATCCAAGAGTCACACTCTCTCACACACACGCACACACAGGTCCCTAATGCGGCTGGCCGCACAGACAGTCTCACACACACAGAGCAGCGCAGGTAGCACAACCCACCTATAATGCTGCCCAAACTCACTCACACAAGTGCAGAGAGCCCCATCCTGTTCCTCCCCTCCAGCCGATCAGAATGGTGGTTCTCTGGTGAAAACACGTATGCCCTCGATCTCCACATCCATAAGCGCACCCACATTCACAGCCCCCTTGAATGTGGCTTCTAAACCTGCTTAATATCCATGCCTGGACCCGGGGTCCTTTAACTGGTATGCAGGTCACCTCCTACTTGCCAGATAGAGCAACGTGATGCTTGCTAGCAAAACAGATGCATACGCTCACACACTCATCACATAAGCACTCCCACAATAACAGATCCCTTGAATATTACCATGGGCTCTCAGCTCTCAGTCTGCCTAATATCCATGCCTGGACCCTGGCCTCCCTTACCCCAACCACTGGCTCAGACCAAGTCCTCCAGATGTGGAAATGTTTCCTCCAACTCACCAGCTAGTTCAGCTTGAAGTCTGCTAGTGAATTATACGTATACACACAGAGGATTAAATTCACTGAAGAAATATAAACACACCCAGGTCTCTCCAGTTGCTGGCACTTAGATCTCTTACACATCCACACACAACCTGATCCCTCCAATTGCTGCCACCCAGACCTACAGACCTGGTGCCCATGGCCTCTTCTCCAGTTGCTGGCACTCAGACCTTTCAACACACATACAGCGCAAATGCACCAGTCCCTCTGGTCACTGGTGTTTAGACCTACAAGCCCTACAGCCCAAGTCCCATGGTCCACAGTCCCTCCAGTTAGTTACTGCATGCCAATCCTTCCATGTGCTAGTACCTAGACCTACAAGCCCTAACACCTGTGATCTCCTCTGTTCATTGGCATACAGATCTCTTTTCAGGGCAGTCTCTCCAGTTGCTGACACCGTCTTCCCACACTAGCTCCTCTCTGATCCACCGTGATCCTTCCCCTTTTCTTTGAATCCTTTGGCCCTTCCCCTAAACACCCCATAGTCATTTTTACATGAGTCCACAAGCCTCTTCTGATAGCTGATATCCCAATCAGCCTCCAGTATCCCATAATACTCATGTTAATCATGTTTCCCCCTTCCTATCAGTAAAAAATTGTTCTTCACATTGACATTCTTGAAGGCTCTGCCTGAGTAGTTCCTTTAACGGACCATCAGTCAGTGGCTGAAGTGTTCTGGGTCCTCATTATTGTTTCTGTTGTGAATTCCTCATTAATGTTTGTGTGTCTGTGTGGCTAATTTACCACTTTCATCATTACTTGTGAGTAGATCACAACCAAATAACTCAATGAACCAGATGCTCCCACACTCCACATACCCTCACACGACTGACTGACAGCTGTTGCATGACTCAGAACCACTGGGTACCCCACGATTACAGGGTCCAGCTCCCTTTTATTATAGACATCTGTATCACGATAAGATAGCAAACCTAGACTTCACTGTGTTGATTGAAAGTCAGGGTGCAGTTTTACACATTTTCTTCATGTTCAGGTAGACTTAAAGGACAGGGCAGGCACATCACACAACATATTTCCATTTTTCTCCACTGCATAGTGATATACAACACTGTCGGACACTTCACTGACTTTAGCACAGTATTTTACTTTACAAAACTTTATTGTGATGGTTGAGACAAAAATAATACAAATAATGATGATGTCATTGTGGTTTTCCAGTGATGTTCATCTTGTGTCATTGATGCTTGTTTGCATTATCTTCAGAAGGATGTTTTATTCTAAATGGGAAGAACAAAAAAATACCAAACCCACATTTTAAAAGTGTGTAGGGAAGGGAAGTATGTGTATAATGTAAGAGCGTTACTTGCAAAGAAACCAAAATTATTTATTGGAAAGTCATAAAGTAACAGTGTCAAGTATCTGGCATTGCACAGAAGTACTGGACCTCAACAGGATATCATACAAAGAATATTAGTACAAAATTAAAAATGGAACTCTGCTGTCTGGAAGGCCATTCCTCCTCAATTTGCTTACAAAATTTCTCCTGGGCCTTGTGAGTCCCTCTAAGCTATGTCACTCTTGCTATTTCCAAGTTTAAGTCTCTATTTAAACTAAGAGTCCATGTGCCTCGGACTTTGTGAAATTTCCTATCAAAACCTGCCCAAATGCTGCTGCTATTCACTACATGGCCTTTCTGATCCATTCATTCAGATAATTTTAACCTGCTGTCTTCTTTTACCTCTCCCTAAGTCATTATTTCCATGGCTGATTTGTTCCTTGCATAAAAAATGGCTATTGAATAGGGAATTTTTAGATTTGCTTTTCGTTTTGACATTTTGGGTTGGGTTTTTTAGCACCATATCCAGGTGTTTTAAGGGGAGATCTTTAGTAGAAAATGCAGTAATAGATGAGCAGAAAACACAGTTTAGTTACAAATTGAAAATGAGCCCCTTTATTCTCCCACTCAATGTAGGCTACCATTGGGGCACTAAGATTGGGGGGAGTGAAGGAGGAGAGCAGGTTTGGAATGAAGTGGCTTTTTGGTGTTTAATAAATTAGAAGCACTTAATGGAGCTCTTTAATTCCTAAGCTGGAGTCTTCAGACTTCAAAAATGTGACATCTTCCAATTTATTTGTTACTGAATTTGATTGTTACTTTTTAGCAAATATAGAGAGATACATGTATGTGTGTACATATTTGTTGAAAGAGGCAAAATACTTACTACTTCTAGAGTCAGGCTCTCCATATCTTCCTTTCCTTGGCTGTATTTCTTTTTAAGGCACACTGCAGTTGTGATAGTGACAATAAGCATTACAACAAACACAGCTATGGTTGAAGAAACAACTATTACAGTATTTTCGTGAGTGGAGCCTCTCCTTTCACACTTTTCTCCCATGTACCACCAGTTGTCACCGGCTGGACATCTAGAAAGTAAAAGAACAAACATGTGCTATCACCTAAAGATTAAAGGCATGAAAAGGTCTACTTAAGAAAAATGGCATCTCTGATGTACTGTTTCTATATCCCAAGGCATAATGAAGTTATCTTAAAATGGACTTCCATTTTAAAGTTGTCTTGAGTGGACCACTGTCCTTACACATCCAGATGTGCTTCTTTCAGCTTCCTGCTCTTTTACAGGTCATGTCTTTACAGAGAGCCTTTGCCAGAAATCCCAAGTGCTATTCTGATCCTTTTGACTGCTTAACGCTTGGCTGCAGCTGATCTATAGAGCTGCTGCTACAGAATGGTTGTCTTTTGCTACCAATAGAGATGCTGTCTGGATCAGTCAGTTCACTTATCTGCTGCTTTTTCCTTGGAGTTTATAGCACTTCTGTTGATAGAAAACTCACTTTCTGCTGCATGAAACTGATACCTGTCACTAGGACCACTGTCATGTAATATTTGCTTCAACTATTACTAATTAGCCTTGTATCCTGATGCAGTTCTGCCTTTTGTCATGCTCAGCTTTTACACAAAGCTCTTCTATCTTCTTCACTCAGTCAATTTAAAAAATCCTTTATAAGGAGTTGAATAAGCTCCTAGGGCAAGTAGTCCAGAAGCTTTACACTACTGTTTTTATCCAATCAAGCCACATTTACCACCCTCCAGAAAACTTCATCCACCTGTTTCCTCATGTGTGCTTTGCTTTTAATTCTAAGCTCACCTTATGCAGCAGTGCGAACCTGTGAGATAAATGGGATGGAGGCCACAGGCCAGACTCTCAAGGCACCTCTGACCAGACAGCAGCTGAACCAAAGTTCAGGTGCAGGAATTCCCCGGGTCGAGGACTGAGCCAGCCGAAGGTGTTCCCACCATATTCCCCTTTCCCTGCTCAGTGCTTCTCCGCTAGTAGATGTGCTATATTCTGATCAGACCTTCTCATTGCCAGAAGGGGCTTATTGTCAAATTTAAAGAACTTGTATGAGCTGCCTCTGCCCTCCCCCAAGAAGACAGTAAGAAAAGAAATTAAGATCCTAGCAGCTGCCTGGTTTTAGGACTAAAAACAACCTCCAAGCCTTGATTCCTTCACCTTATTCAGCATCACAATCAGGTCTGAACCTTTTTATAGTGAGCATATGAGGGTCCCAATGATCTAACTGAAAAAAAATATATGTGCAGTACCGCTGAACACATACCTGTCCCTATCTTTCTAACCCTGGTTGTTTCTTATGTATTGTTTTTCTAGTTCCTAAGCCATTTACTCAGAACTACCCTCAACCCTGAAAATGAGTCCATTTGCAGTGCGCTGCAAAGGTACTGACCATCGGGGGACTTAATGTGATCCAGCTTAAACAGAGTTCTGTATCACATTCCCCCTCGTTTCCCAATACAAAATCGGAGCGGAAACTGACTGCTCGTCACACACTTCTCTAGGATGGAAAGTAGGTTACATAGGCACTAGAGCTTCAAATAGTCCAGAGATGTCAGAAAATAAATGTTCTCCTTCCATAATTTCGAAATCAGGCATAACATTCAGCTTAACTTTTTTTTGTCTTCTTGGAACAGCTTCATGACATTTACTCATATTTGTGACCTGCTTCTGATGGGTTGCACAAGAATTGTTTCTTAAAAGGTTTCTAAATGGAGAGATATAACATTTAATGAATCGTCCTGAGTCTTGTTGCTCTCAGCATTTAGGTGTTTGCCTCACAGCACTCCCCCAGTCTACCTGCCCTGGCACAGCATCACATAAGGTTACTATCTTCAGCCTTAAAGCTTGTTTGAGAGCTGGAACAATGCTAGTCAGCCAGGTGGGTTACATAAATCTATCCACAGCGAATTAAATAAAAGTTGTTATTAATTTTCTTGCAGAGCAAACAATCTTTTTAGTCCTCAGCCTTCATTGCTGGTTTCAAAGGCAAGCAACTACACTCTGGTAATTCATGGTCATAATTTGCACTACATGATATTTCTGAATCAAATTCTAAAATTTCTGTGCTGCTTCCTGCCTGAGAAGTATTAAACATTTTGCCTACTGATATAAATGCTCTTTTGTTTCAACTGCATTTATATTTAACTCTTCTAAATTTTGCTATAGGGACTTCTAAGGAGATGCACAGTCCATTTTATAACATTGGACTAATACATTACTGAAAATGATAAACATGTTTAAAATATAATTTACAGAAAAGTCAAGCAGAGTACTTCAAAATGGTCAAATGCTGAGGTTAGGAGCTTTGTTGCCCAAACTGATCATAAGTTTAGTCTTGCAGTAGCCATTGGAAATATTTGCCTTAATCAGCTATAGTCTTTCCTCTCGTTAGGAACAAAGATTTATTCTACTAGAAACTTTCATTACTCATCCTGAAATTGCATTTGAGAGTGAATAAAGACAGTTACCTGCACACTGATACTCTATCTACTATAATGCAGACTCCATCATTTTCACAAGGGTTGTCTGGGCAGTAGTTGGGAACCTCCATCTCTGGCTTTTCGGTCAGGGTGACAGAGGCTGTTGTGATAGGTGTTGTGGTGGTGGTAGACCTAGTGGTAGGCTTGGTGTTGGCACTGGGCGTACTCACAACAAAGGTGGGTGCAACACTTGGCTGAGTTGATAGTAGGTGTGATATATCTGCATGATAAAACCACAAGAAATAAGGTCTTTACGTCCTGTTATTTTTCCTCTTATTCTAATGATAAGTTCTAATAGTAAAGAGCAAAGAGCCTGTCCACAAGTATAATGGATAAATAGTCTGGTTTACCTTTCAGGAGCATGATGTATTTTGGAAATGTCCTCTAGATTTTTTCAGAAATAGGCAATTTTATTCAAAGTACTCTATTCAAAATAATTTGCACAGGATTAGCATCACTTTATATACCTTCACATGAGATAAAGGAATTATACAGTGCATGTACCTATCCACAAATTTATTCAAACATATGATCTGACTTTAGATACATGCATAGTTCCAAAACTGCTCATCTGCTAAGTACATCATGTGTATTTATATCTACAGCACTAGTGACTTAGTAAGTATGTGACACTCCATGTTTACTGTATCGTAAAGAATATCAGCTATATTTACATACCTTCCATTGTTAAAAGAATATAAACACTGTCTTCTTTAATAAAGTTGCGGCTTCTAAGTCTCTGATGAGTTAAAAATGTACTTGTTCCACTTCCTGGACCTCTCATGAATCTGGTTCCATTGGGAAAAGTTGCTACGGATCCCACTTTATCTGGCCTATCCCAAAAATAATTTGATGAGGAATCTGGGGAAAAAAACCCAAAGCAAGCAACTGAATGTGAGTGTGGGACCACTCTGAATTTCTTTCTCAATAGGGTTCCTTCCTCTCAACAACAAAGACAGACCGCGTCCTACTTTGCCTGCTTCTGCTTAGTTGCTCATGGATTTCATGAATATGGAGAAGACAATAAATTACCTGAAATTCAAAGAGTAGGAGCAGTGCTGAACCTGCCTACAATATTTGCAGATTTTTTTGCCTGAGATTCCATAATGATGAGATGCACAAGATAACGGAGATCTTCAATGGCTTGGTTTAGCCTGAGGTATTGAGAAAAGAGCCTGCTGGAGATGAGGTTACTGGAGAGCTAGTTGACAACCTGTTGTACTGTCTTTTTAGTTCTTTTAAAGCACAGTGGGCAAGAAGATGAATAGCACATGAATCATATGTAAAATGAATTAATTCGGTGCTTCTCAAAAAAGAGGCATCTCTTGATGTGGATGTAGGGCACAGGGTACTTGAACAACCCGAATTGTCACAGGCCATTGATGTCCCCTCTATCAAACCTTCTTCTAAATCTCAAAGCTGAGCCTGGTTGCCTATGGAAGTATCTGACAGAGGGAGAAGAAACTGCCTGCTCCAACACCTCTGCTGGTTAGAGAAAGGATAGGAGTTTCAAGGCTTCTCTTGGGAATCTGGGGCTACTAGCAATATATGAATAAACGAGGGAGAAGGAGCAGAGTGCCAACAGACTGCACGTCCACAGGGTCAGGGAAGAAAAAGGGCTGAGCACTGTGGCCATAATAGCAGAGAGCACAGGGAAAATATCAACCATCTATGGAGGACCTGGTGTGATGCACCTTTCATTTACAGGGGAGACAATTTAGTCTTTCTAGATTACCCACATTGTTTTCATGTAGAGACAGTGTCACAGAAAAATGAATGTAAATCATAAATTTTAAAAATAATACTGTGAATTAGACATTTTTGTGCCTTCCTTCCTTGACTAATGTTATGGTCTGAAAGCCCAGGAAACTAATTCAGTGGTGAAGGTGGTTTCTTTTGACAAAACCCTTATATTGATGCAGAAAGTCATTTTGGCTTAAATCCAAACTTTATCCAATGATGAATATAGGGGGTTTCTCTAATATCTCTCTTTATAGAGATTCCTACCATTTCTCAGAGTTACATCTTTACCTCAACTGCCTCCTTTCCAAGTTATTGTGGACAATTGCTCCTTATCTTCTCATACCTTGAACGAGTACAGATTACATAATATGAATCAGTACTTTGAGCAGCTGGAGATTTGCGCTGACACCACTGTACCTTTTACAAGAAGGGAGGGGATTTAATAGCTGCACTTTTATCTGGTTTGAACTCTGCATATTGTTAATTCAGTATTTTTCCTTTCAAGCTTCCTGGAAAACTTCCATTCTCATTAAAGCAGATATAAATGCATTTTCACAGAGCATATGAAAGAAATTTTAGGAGTGGATCATCCACCTGTTTCTTATGCAAATCAACTTTGAAATCCATGGTCCCAGCTTAACCTACTTGTATGTTCAATTTTTTTCTTTTCTGTGGATCATTTATATCGTTGCTGTAAACAAATGAAACATTCCAGAAGCTAAAGAAACCTGCACTAATGTACACAAACAGAAAATTTGACTCCTTATCTTTTGGCTGAATAGCGCGTCTGATTTTAACTAACCTGATAATTTCAGAGGGTCAGTTGTTATACTTCTTTGGTTTGACATCCGTTGTCGAATATCGGGATGCTGGTCAAGCAGAGTCATGGTACCTTGTTGCCATGCACAGGGCCATTGCAATTGGTCATCATTTGCTCCAGAAATCAAGTACAAGTACATTGCTAAATTAAATGGGTTATTGGCGGTACCATTTACAAACAAGCTGACCTGAAAAGCATATCCTTTACTAGAGTAAAAAGGTGGACTGTATATTCTTCCTGCTGTCCCTGCTGGACTTGTATTGAGGAGATGTGTGAAATTTCTGATATGCCAGACGTGGTGGGGACACTGAGTCTCTGACAAGTTGATGTCATCAATAGAGAGGCCTCCCTTTGATAAGCCACTTCCTCTCATGCCTTGAAACACAACCCGGAATTTACTTGTGACACTCAAAGAAACGTGATGGAGCTGCCAGTAACTCGCAGGTGAACCTGAAAAACAAGGGTAGGGATTTCTGAGTAAGCAATAGAGTCAAACACTGCACAGGTCTACAGATCCTATATCAACACTATGTAAGAATTTCTCATTTCCACTGGTACTGACATGATGGAATATTTCTCCTGTAGATGTTACATTTTCACTGCAAGATCATATTTTCTCAGTGCAGTTTTTCAACAGATTTAATATGCATAGCAGCTCTTTGAGTGAAAACAGTGTTAATGGTTTTTAAGACTGCTTTTTCTTTTATAGTTTTAAAGAACACTGCATTAAACTAATATAAATGTTGTGATAATTAAATACACAAAGATGGCTGTCACCTCTATTATTAAAAAGAAAAAAAAATCAGACAAAAGTATATTCAAATAACCAAGTAACAACATGTCTCAACAAAAAATGCTACAGAGGATTCTGGGAGCCTAGAACTACAAGATTTGTATATTTAAAAGGCTTGTTGGAAGTTTGCCTATGCAGAAGCACTATTCACCCATCAAATGATTAATGGTACTAAGTTCAAATTAAAGCCAGTCGTTTGCAAAACCTACTTCATGTGATAAAAACTCACTGCAAGGCTGATGTTGCATCCAAAAGTGCCTGCACTAGCAAATTCCACTTGACTCCAAGAGCAGTGTACGCAAAAGCAGATACTTCTGCACAGCGACCTCGTAAGGCAGGTGAAGGTAAGACAACCTTCGTTAACAGTGTGGGCAGCAAAACAGTTTCTTTTGCTGCCTGGTTTATGTTCACCAGCATGGAAGACCAGACTTTCAACTGCATTTATGGAATAAGCGGTGCCAATCCCAGGTACAGAATTCACGCTTCACTCCCCTAATGATTCTAAACACAACACAATGGATCTCAGATATAAGTCTTAATTTCTTGCCATTCTTCATTACCGTTATAATTAGGAGGGAAAAAAATAAACCCAGAAACAAGAACAAAACCACCCCACTGGTTTCCATTCAATTGCCTTCTGCATAAACTAAAGGCTTTTTGAACTGCACAGATGATATGCAAGACTGGGGTTTCTGACTCACGTTCAACGAGCAGATCAGCTCCTGTGCTGTAAAATGTCCCGCTCCCACAGCCTCCCCTGCTCCCAGCTGAAGGCAGCTACAGCTGCCACAGTCCAGCAGAAAGGATTCAGGGCTTGTCCCTCAGCCTCTTGAGCATGGGGGTTCAGTGCAAACCCATGAGCAGCTCAGCCAGCACGTTAGATCATGGCTGGAAAGGGCTGTAGTGTCACTGTTTCTTCCAGTTTGTTGACTGCACTGGTGAGGGTAACTTCTCACATGAGAGAAGTGAAACAGCTTGGGGAAAAACTAATCTTAAACCATTCCTGAAAGTTTTACCAGAGATTGTCAAAGTAGGGTGCCCATTTGGACACACATACGAGATCAGAGACTTAAAAGGAAATTATGGACTTGAGAAAGCAGGAATGGGAGATGGGACCTAATATACATGAAAGAGCATTTGTGAAGAAGGCTGAAGTGTGGAGAAATTAATCTTGGCTTCAAAGTAGGGTTCAAAAGGGTTTGGAGGGCTCAGACTGATCGGAAATCTACGTCTGCCTCAGCAGCCCTGATATGTTAAGGATTCCTGACGGCACACAGGGATGATGAAAGCATCAGGGTGAAGAAAAGAGTGGAAAAAAAGAAAAGAAAAACAGGCGTGAGCAGTAGCTGAGCCTAAAGGGACAAAAAGAGGCAGAAGAGTGGACTTGATACCTATTTAGCAAAAGAACTTGCTCAGACCCTTATGTAACCACAAGATTGAACTAGTTGTAGCTGTAAAGGAGACCAAGTAATAGTTAAATATTTGAGAAAGTAATTTAATCATAAGATACCTTTGGCAATTCTAGCTTAAAGAGGTCTTGTCCATTAACTGACCTCAGTTGCTCATTCTGTAGGCTATAGGCTCCTAAAACCACTTAATTTTCTTCAAACTACCACTCAAATCATGATCTGCTGCCCATGTATTTCAGTTAAGTCATTTCAAACCTTGTTTAAAAAGTAAGCTAAATTTTATTTATCTTTTTTAAACTTATATGTTAGGTATTCTGGGGAATGAACTTACACTTTCCATTTCTTTATTATTACTTTCTTATTCATTGTAATTTACTCTAATGACCAACTTCATCTGTTGCTATTGATACCAGCAATTCTAGAACAGTTAAAACGACTACTCATGGAATTTTAGCTATTTTGGTGAGAAAACTATATTGATAACCTAAGAGTCTGTAATTTGTGGTAATTGATTATATTCTAGGAAAATGGCTGACTGAGGATCCATCAAGCACAATTTCACCAGCAGAGAATCAATTACGTAGTTAGAGAAGAAGCCAAACAATAACCCTAGGACATGAGTCACTTTGCTACAGTGTTTTCCCCCAGTACTTTGAAAAGGATATTGCATATAGATTAAACCAAAATGCAGTTTTATTCCATACCTTTTATCTCTTCAATGAGTCTCAAAGTACCATTTGGATGGGCTGAAGTATACTCCCTGACCCAGACATACAGCCGGTCGCTTTCATGACCGCTGTTATAGAAATAGAATTGTAAGCACTGAAAGCCCCTTTTGGGATACAGAATTCGGCTCTCCAGGATAGCTATGCTTCCCTCTGCTCCAGCACTGGTGTTGAAATGCATGAAGTAGCCAGAATCTGTCAAAAGTCAATGAGAAATGAACAGTAAAGGAGAGAGAAAACAAAATTTTCCTGGCGTACTCGTATTCTTAACACTGAACTGTAGTAACACTAGGAGACATGGTCAAGTCAGGGTAAGGTAGTTCCTGTACAAATCCTCAGACTGAGGACTGTTACCTGTTCACATTGTCCCAAGGCAGAACTGTTCTTCTTGCAACTCTTCTCCTCATTTGGCGCTCTCTAGCAATTTGTACTCAAAAGCATGGGCTTGTTCTCTTTACCCTGTGCTAGTAATTCACAGTTGACTCTCTCTCTGGAGGACTGGTTTAAGCTCCTGAACTCATGCAATTTTCTCTGACAGGTTCAGACACAACTCACTGTATTCTCAATTAATTGTTCACCTGAGCCCTCATAATATACATAATTTCTAAATCCCAATCATTTCCAAAGACTTACTGAGCAATTATTCAGAAAAGCAGCAGTCTTTCTGGTGTGCCTGTACTATAGATTAGAAAATGTTATATAGTTCTCGTATCAGGATGTGACACTAAAACTAGAAAACAGATCAAAAGAGATAAGGACATTCAATCTTCTCAAATAAGGAGAAAATCGAACGTATCACATGATGTCCCTAAGTATGTAGATTTATGTTGCTTCGTTAAAAAATAAACTGTAATTTGTCAACAGATAAAAAGAGAACAAGGCCAAGATCGAAGTCAACTTGCATGCCTCTGCAGAAAATACTTCCCAGAGAGATAAGAACAGTTTTTTCCTCATACCTTTGCATTCTCCCATATTAGTGTGATCAGTATTTGGCCCAGCAGGAACCTGAGACAAACGCTGCCAATCACTGTTATCATCTGAACTTTGAATCATGCCACATATATTTTCAAGTTCAAAACTGCATGTATCCATGAAACTTAGGGAGGAGGCTATAACATTAAAAAAAAAAAACAAAAACTCTATTACATGACATACATTTTAATCATTTTAATTCTGAATGTCCAAAGCCAAGAGCAGAGAAAACTAAATGCAGACACCAAATAATCAGTGGCTTCAAATACCATCAATATTCATAGGTATGATGTTCAGAAACTGAAAGCATTTGGCGATTAACACTGACATTAATAAGATGTCATCAGGACCACTTTGGGCACTTAGCAAGCACAGGAGGGTGCCAGCTAATTATCATATCACATCTTTTATTTATAAAAGGAACACTAATACCAGCCCCAACCCACCAACCTTCACATAGTCAAGAGGTCCTGAGACTTCCCACTCATTCCTCTGCTTTCTTTGGGCCAGTCCACACATGGCCACAGATTTTGATAAAAGTTCACTAACATATCAGTTGGAGTGCTTACTCTGAAATATGGTAGAGCAGAAGTTATTTCACTGCAATAAGCAAACCTTGATTTTCAAAATGCTGAATTGAAAAAAACATTGGCAAAGGTACATTTGGGGCCAGTGGATATCTCATCTCATAGAATTTTTTAAAATGTCTTGCATATAACAAGTGAAAAATTAAGTGAAGGAAGACTGTGCAGTTGAATAGGAAAGGAAAAACACTGTATGAAATGTTTTCTCTGTCTAAAGCAAACCCTGGATGGGTGAGGGAAGACACAGTCCACGTTTATCCCTGTTATTAGTTTTGTTTCCCATTGCTTTTCAAACTATGTGTAAAATATTGTGGCAGGTTTAAAGGTTTAACTGCACCACAAAAAGGACCTTGAGTATCACAAAAATCAACCTCAATGGCATGCCAAATGCTTCACTTCAGCTGTAGCTCAGGGAAGCACTTCAGTATGAACCGCTGCCAAATCAGTTGTACTGCTGAGATGTTTTGTACTGTCCTCATAGAAAGTTAACAATCCTCTAGAGGTTGCAAGGCTATCATCAGAAGTGTTGTATGACTGATACCTTTAAGGTACAGTATTGGTATGATGTTGTTAAAAACCAAGAAGAGATTTTCACAGTGAATGTTATATTGACTGCTGGAGAAAGAAAAAAAAAAACCAACCCAGCTAGGGTGTCAGCAAGAAGGCAAGAAAACCAGAGAATTATTAGATGAAAGAGCTATTTGAAATCAAAATATAAAACAAAATATGAAATCAATTTTCCCAAACAGGAAAGAAGGTAGCCTAACTACCTTAATTAGAAAATGCTGGCTGGCATGGAGCGGTGACCTGAACGACCAGAAGAGAAAAAAGCAAGACCCAGTAGCTTACGATGTATTTCTTAGATTAATTCATGAAACTCATGAAACAGGGGAAGAGGGCACTGCTTGAGGCAGGTTTTTAACTCCACCTGCACCAAAAGCCAGATACTTTCTTGGTGAAAGGCTGGACTTGGAAGAAAATACATGGGGATGAGTTCTGAGTACTAACGTCCAGTGGCTGAGGAAAACCTCATGGTCAGTTCTGTTAAGTAATACGCTAGAAGGGGAAAGCAGACTAAAATCTACTGTTGTCATATGCCCTGAAAGACAGTTCTGAAGAAGAGATCAGAACAGCACTGAAGTATCAGTCAGGATTTCTTATGCAGTGGGTTGTTTTTTTTCAATTTGAGAACCAAGTTTCCCATTTTTAATGCAATTTCCTAATCACACAGGCCTTTAGCAGAAATTCAGCTTAAACTTTTCCTTAAGTCATGTTCAACAACAGAATTAATCTTTTGATTCCTCTGGGAGGATATCTGCCATCCAAACCATGTTTGGCATTCTCAGTCTTCCATCTAACCTGAAAGGATCAGTCTAGCAGCCGGGTGGGTGAGGGCTGGGACCTGTGAAGCACCCGTCCTCCCGAGCACAGGGGCCACTTAGGCAAATCATGGGTGATCTGAAGACCACTTATGGCTCTGCGAATATCGTGCATACCATACAAAGCCAAGGGACAGACTGGGGAGCGGGGCAGATCCTGATTGCACTGGAGGTGGTGGCTGTTTTGTCACTAATTTCAACAGGACTGGGGCTTGTTTCACTTGGGGAATGTGCCTACGGGTTAAGAATGAAGTTAAAATATCATGAAGTATTTATGTAATATATGAGAATGCTGTAACGTATATAAGATTAATGGAGGGGAAGAAGGACCCCATCCACTGTTGAAGATATTCTTAGCTGTAAGTACTTCTATAACATCTAACTGACTGTATACCAAGTGCTAGAAGCTAAGGCTGCACGTAAGTGTGTGTTCAGTTTAGACCTATGTGAACAGAAATATTTTCATCAGAATCGGATGCTCAAAAAATTGCACTGTTTTAATAAAATGGTTTGATAATTATTTAAGGTATCTATATAATGAGGCTTAAAATATAATTGTAAACCAGTACTCACTACTTGGGATACTGAGGCAGTGAAGTAAGTTTTCATCTGAGTGCCAGGGCACATTTGATGCAGTCCCAATTATAGAATTATATTCCAGTTTTGTAATAGAATTATCTATATTTCTCTGTCTCTTACTTTCACCCAACTTTCCAAAATAAATCCCACATGAGCAAAATAACTCCTCTGACCACTGTTGAAAGAGACTGGGTTTGAAATTAAAAATACAAATTTCAAAAGCTCACATTTTCTTCACAACAGCATCTGTACCCTATTTGCATGAACACACACACTGTCTCACAGATTGTGTGAGAGCGGGGTAGGTATGATAGCCACAGCAAAGATACGCATTTCTGTACAGTATCTGAGTAACAGCTGTGGAATAACAGGGCAGGGGGGGACACCAAAAAGCTTTGTGCAGCACAAATTTTAAACAGCCACCCAAGGGATGAACAAAAATCAGCTGCTGAGTGAAGCTGGTTTTTAACTAAAGGTCAGATAAAATTGCACAGAAAACTCTGCTACACAGCAGTGTTTCTGCAGGAGGCCTATGTTATTTCTAGCTGTACCGTTATTTCTGGTGTTGTTAACACAATTCACCTCTCCAAATACAATAGCATCTCTTGCACTTGCGCCTGGATGAGTCCAGCATGTATGTATCGCCCTTATTTATTTCAAATGCCAGAAGCAAAAAAAAATTAAAAGAAGTGGAGAAACTTACAGCAATTGTACAGCCGGTTCAGTTTCTGGAGATCATAATCACTGAAATCCATTCGCTGTCCTATTACATCCATGAAGTCTGGTATGTTAGTGATGATGGTGGGTTCAGTTCCATTTCTGAATGCATTTTGGCTATAGTGCATCACAGAAGTATAGTCATAGGGAACATTCAGGGAGTCTGATATTGTATCATCATATTTTATGAAATTATGATTTTTGCCTAAACAGGAAAAATAAAAGGAAAGATTGTTTGTTGTCCAAGAAGACCAAGTTTTGATGTACAGGCTCGAAGTGACAGAGAATCCATCAGATCCCCAAGTATTTTTTTGTAGTCATTCACTTGTACTTACTCTGTATACAAACTAGTTTATTTCTAGTCTAGAGTTATTTACTTTCTTCCTTCAGCCACTGGAACATAACATGATGACTTCTGCTGGATGAAGGAAAGCTTTTTGCTACCAGAAATCTTTTCCCCATGAAACTACCCATAAACTTTGATGGGTTTGTGATACCCAAAAGTGGAGATACTGTTTCAGTACTCAAATTAATGCAATTTGCAACTGTAATGCCTCCCGGTTTCTAATCTTTATTCTCTGATATTTAATTGCTGGTCATTTTAGCTTGCAATAAACAAGTTAAAGTTGTCATCAGATAAGCTTCCAGAATTTAACTGTACAGATATTTTCTGGAGTATGAGCAAAAAAACATTACTAACTACCCAATGGAAGGTAAAGTTTTAAATGTTTTAAATTAGTCAAAATACAGTAACTATATTCTGGTCAGTGTAAAAAAGCTGCAGCAATTTCAAAGGGCTAACAATAGCACAACTTGTCATTAAAGAGTCAGCAAAATATAACGGAAATCAAGTAACAGAGTCTAAGTCATTTTCTGTAATATATACTTGCACGTGCACCTGCCTATTGATCACAACTAAATAAGAATGCATTAGATTTAACCATTATCTATTTTTTTCAGTCTTCTGTGTGTACCTGTGTTAGGAAAGCGTCAAGTCTGCACCTATAACTTTGGTTTTGAACTGCCTGAAGGTGACAGAGACGACGGCAAGCTGAAGAGGCAGAGACCGAGCAGAGTCCCAAGGAACCCTGTGCCAGCTTTCAGGCTTGTGCCAAATACGCCAACACTTACATTCACAAGCTGCATGGCTAAAGCAACCACTCGTGTGGTGGGAAGCCTGAAAGGGGTCTCTCCTGCCTGCACACCCTCTCTGCATGCTCTGCTGTCTCAGCTCTGCTGCCCACACCGGGTGTAGCGGCCAGGGAGAAAGAGGATGACCGGCGTTTTCACTGGACATTTTCTACTGGCTTTGGTCACACTGGGTTTTTCAGAGTGGTTTGTGGTTTTGTTTTTAATTTTGTTTTGTTAAGGGGTCCCAGAGTAACGGTGCTTTTAGAGTATTCATTTAAACAAACTAAATTATTCTCTTCTGCTGCTCTGCTGTACAGCATGTAGCATAACAGGACTCAGATCTCTAGTTAGGGCTCTGGGAACTGCCGTGGCACAAGGAACAACCACAGCAACAACAAAGGAGGCTTTCTGTCCCAGATAGATATTGCTTGATTTTTAATTTATTGATATGCTGGCTTTGAAAAATAAGTCCGGGTAAGAGAATAGTGTGACCACCGAAGGATGGCTGGAAGGGATGTTCCACAGCTAAACCCCCTAACACCAGAGCCTAAAAGGAAAAGCAGGGGAGTAACTGACCAGGCTGAATCCTGTCCCACATGATGGACACATAGTCGTCCCGGTCGAACCGTGACTGCTCATGCCAGAATCCCAGGGCATGCAGGAACTCATGCTGGATTGTCCCGATCCTGTCACAGTTGGCTCCGATGGAGAGCTGCTGCAACCCCTCTTGGCGGTTTCCCACTGAGGACCAGCAGCTAGCATTGAAATAAAATGAGAGGGCTGTCTGTGAGATACATACCATCCCCACACCATGTGAACTCCAGAATCAATCTGTTCAACAGGTGTATTTTTAACTTGAGCGTTGAATTAACATGTTGCTACAGAGAGCCCTTTTTCATTGATCTGTTCCTTACCAGATCCTTTCCTCTCGCATTTAGCTCTGTTTCAATGAACAAGCAGTTCCCCCGCTCTGGCTCTACTATTTTTAATGGGTTTTCTTTAGAAGAAAAATGTTGAGCTATTTGTGACAGAAGAAAACTGATGAGGATTTTGTTGGTTCTCTGGTGAACATCAAAGGCTATGGGCACATAATTTAGAGTAATTAAGTCACTGCAAATTAACAATTTTTAGCTGGACCACAGTATGTGACTGTGAGCGCACTTTGAGCCTGTCCCTATCCTAAGGGCAACTGGGTTCATACACATTCTCGCCTCTGCCATTGCAGCTGCTTCTCTCTTTATTGTTTTGGCCTTTTGCTTTGTGAGGGGCTGTGGCTGCCAGGCAAGGCACACTTCTGCATGGCTGTGTTTACCTTCCAAAAGGTTGGTGGATTTGACAGTGCTTTTCATAAGCTCTTTTCTTTCTAGCTATTTGTGAGCTGCTGCGCTAGGGCACTTGCTGCTGACACACGCTGACAAGAAAGAGCAAAACCGCAACTGTGCTGGAAGTTTTTATTAAAGGATAAAAAAAGTCAGTCAGCTATCTGCACAAGCCAATAAAATGGCACCCCATGTCCACAAACTAGCAAGCACAGAGAGCTACATTTAAATTGATATTTTATGCAGCAAATAAATCAACACTTACCCAATGAAGTCCATAAAATTAATCGGGCACAAAATATGCCATAGGATTTGCAGTCCTATCACCCCAGAAATTTAAAAACACAAGCACACCATGCACTTTCAAACCCTGTAACTTATTAGCGCAACATATTCCCCAGTATTTCTCTTTCCACAAAGCAGCACAGGCCTTGGCTATTGATTACTCATTAAAATCACAGCATGAGACCTGGGAAGGAGCACATGTGGCATCCATAATTTCACAGGCTTCCCTTGAACAAGGCCTCATATTGATTAGGCAGCTTTTTCTTGTGTTGTGCAGAAGTCTAAGAAGTCCATCACACTTCTGGGTCCACCTCATACAAAGCAGCTGCCTCTGGCTTCACAGCTGCTGCGTAGTGCACAGCAGGCTACAGACACATCCAGGACACTTGGCAAAATTAGCATCCAAATGCTGGGGGATGCAGCTTCCCCTTGCCTTCAGACTGCCAAATGCCTACATAACCATCGTTCTGCAGCTGCAGAGGGAGTGAATACGTGGTCTGTGTCGCCAAGCACTGAGAATAAAACTAGGTAAGTAAGTGGGACAGGGCACTCCAGAGCAATGGGCACCTGGAAACCCATATTAGCAGTGTCTTCAGGAAGAAAGAAAATGGGGGGAAGTCCCAGCTTCCTCAAGTGTGTGAGAGCTGTATCTCCTCTGATTCAATGCTTTCTGCATTGCTAGTTCCTCTATCAGATGCTAGAAGAACAGGAAAGTACCTGCTCTGATTAATTCCACTAGCCTTGTTTTTGGAAGATGGGCTGTAAGTAGATAGATGCATGCCATCAGTAGCGATGAAGCCACTTATTTCAGGCACATTTTTATGCTAATGTCCTGCTAGTAAATAATTTCCCACAGTATCAGAGATCACCAGTATCAGCACACAGACACTTTGACTTACCAGCACCAAGCTGGTTAGCCAGGGATCTGTATCAATCCACTTCTGCATGGGTTCTCTTTGCTGTGTGCCACAGTGGCAAAGAGCTGAAGTGCTCTCCCAGGAGAGCTCCATGAAAACCTGATTTTCCATGTGGAAATACTAGAGACAGCATTGATCCTCCCTGGTCTGCTAAGCATTTGACGCTACCACACCATGCTAGTTTTCCTGCTGAATGAGTCCTGCTCTTCATGAGAAGAGTAGGGAGAAATGACACATCCATTGCAGGTTCCCAGACTGTTCTGTGAGCTCTGCAGGCACTTGCCACATCTGATGTTCCTGCATTTCTGTGATTCACAAGCATCCCTCATGTATTTTCCTCAGCACACAGGCTGGAGTCTAGAAGAGGTATTTAAATAGATCCACGGTCTAACCTCTGCTGCAGATGCATAGACCCGAATAGAGGGTGAGGTGAAGGCTGTGCGCTAGAAAACCTTACATGTACCTCTTCTCACTTAGCATTATAAATATACACCTGTTAACATAATACAGGCAGTAGCCAAGGCTTGGCGAATGGTAGATAAAGAATGTGGACACAGAGAGGACTCTGCATGGTGGGGCTGATGACACTGTGTACGTACATCAGAGACTACAAATGTATTTTTTGCACAGGGCAGTCAACACAACAAAATGGCAGCTGACTTCATTTGTATTCAAAAGATAATCTAGATGAGGACTTTATGGCCTACTACAAATCCTTTTGACACAAAGTTCCCCCACCTCCTCTGTCTGTTTTATAGATGCAAGCCAAGATTGGAAAGGCAAAGACTATTTATCAACTTTTTCTTGGTGCAATAAAACTTCATGAATCTGGCTGGTGTTGCCAGGAACTTTGTGCTCCTGTCTGCACTGTACCCTCTGGACTGAGGTCTTTAGTCTGCAGTTAGGAGAGTCCTAGCTGATTAAAAAAAAAAAAATTAGGAATGGCAGAGGGGAAATGGGTTGGTTTACCCACCTTTCACCTTGTCCCATTACATCAGAAGAGAGGAATGGAGTGAAATGAAGGGCAGTTAATGCAGGGTCAGTCATGGTAATTTCTTTGTACAGCCTGAAGCTAGCTCACTGAAACGGGACAGCTGTTTTCAGAAGACCGCACTGTTTAGCTCCAATCTTTTTAAAAGTGCTGCTGAGCGTTAATTTTTTTATGGACGTGTCAGCTGAGATGATAGAAACATTTCAGGGCAAGCGACACACCAGGCAGTGAGGGCAAGATATGTTATCCAGCTAGAATGACTTGTCTTCTTCATCACCATGACTCATCTATTTTTAACAGACATATAAATGAAACATTGTGCAGAGGCCTCTTACTTGCCATAGGCTAAATATTGTGGTTCTTTTTCAGGTACAATTATTAGCAAATTCAATGCATACTTTATGTGACAAAGGACTAAAAAATTTAACTACATGAGTTTTCCATTTGGCTCAAAAAGCCGAAGAGTCATTAGCACAGGAAAATGCATTGCTCCCTAAGTCTCCACTTATAGCTCTTTTAAGGTTGAGTTTCAATGTCATATATAGCATGAAGAGTAGAAAACATAAAGAGCCAGAGACTGAAGAAATTTTGAAACAATTATCTGCTACAAATATCTCAGAACAAGCCAAAGGGAAAGGGAAACATTTTTATTATCAGAAAATCTTTTCCCATTTATGAATGCATTCTCATTTCAGGAAATTATTTTCTGAAAGTAAATTTTCTCACCAGGCTATCAAGCTTTCCCTAATCTCCTTTTCTAAAAGAGAAATTGTTCAGCATAGAGTGGAGAATATATTTGTTCTTGCTGCACTGTTTTGACAGAGACTGTCTTAGAAAGGGAAGCAGCTGGGGCATTTTTGACTTCTTTACTGGGGTCTTATTTTGCAAAATTTAAGGTGGGATAGTATAACTATTCATCAAAAGAGGTAAATAAAGTGAAACCTCTTTAAAATATCTCAGTGCTAGGCAGCATTTAAAAATACTGCTGTTATATCTGAATGCTGGTGTGATGTTGTTCAAATGCAATTCCATTTGTTATAGTCAAACAAATTCATTGTCCCACAGTGACAGCTACCATATTTTTGCTGGGATTTTTTTTTCCTAAAAACTAAGGTACACTAAGAATGACTATTTGAAAGTGATAATCCATATATCCAAAGATCAGTCAAGAAAATAATTGGCCTGTTTCTGATATCTTTTACCATGCCAAGAAAATTACCTCTTAAAGGATTTGATTTCCTCTTACATTTAAAAATAAGTATCAGCAAGAAATTTTTCATTACTATGAAGGTAATACCTGTTTTGGAAACTGCTACAATTTCCAGTTAAAAAAAGACTGGAAAAAGGAACACAACAAAAATACGAAACTATAATCAGATACATGAGTTTTAGAGTAAATACTGGCCATAAAAATAGCCTGAAGCCAAACAGGATGAAAGTTATTTTACATTACTCTTCTTACCCACTTCCTTTGAACACAGATATGTAATTCTTCTCCCCTTCCCAAGGTTTGAAGTCAATACAGGTTTTCAGTCGATACCGTTCAAATGCCTTGAGGATGACTCCCTTAGCATTCATTTCTGCAAAGCAAATAGTGTTCTTGTCAATACTGAGCCAATAGGTCTGTATGGAGCAAATCCTAAAGGTGGGTCTTTCTCCAGCAATCTTTGATCAAAATAATCAGGCTTTTTGCTGGATTAAGACCTGAGTAGGGACCTAAAACCTTAAATTAGGCCGTTGTGACATTCTATCTTTCTCTTGTTCTGTTTCCGTGTAATTTTTCTTTGGTACTTATGTATAAAGTATGACATGATGAGTATATAAAATATGACATGATGAGTATATAAAATATTACAGTGCGTGGTTCTTAATTTTGTAAATTATTTCATTTACTTTGCTGAGATTTATGTGAGTATTAAATAAATAGGGAATGAAGACATCAGATTTTATCTATTGCAGACTGCAGGCTACAGATCTCTCACAGAATCTCTCCAGGACTTGAACTGCTAACATTATATCTGAGTTATCTCATCTCCTCTAAGCAACTTGCATGGTTTCAACCCACTTTAGATCCAAATCTAAACTGGGGGTGGGTGATTTTTTTTATTTTTTTCCCTGTCATGTACCAGAAAGATGACCCCACATTGTGTAGTGAGGGCACAATCTCCCCATGTGGTATACAGTAAGAACGCAAGCTCCCTGTCTCACCACTCGCCTCTGCCATGCAGAGCCAGAGCCGGGTGGACTCAAAGGCACAGAGACAAACTATGATGCGTCCCTGGCCCACACTGGGGGACTCAGCAATGTGCCATTGCAAACTGCATTGTCTGCCAGAATTCCAGTTTGCCATCAGTGCTGTAGATGATGTAAATGGCCAGGTAAGCTTCTTGGCTTTAAAAAGACCTTCAGTGCCCTGTTTTTTCTTCTGCCTAGTAGAGTTGCATGTCTCAGACGTATGCTTTTAAAACCAAATCAATCTGCTGGGCCATAGCAATGGCAGGATAAGAACCATCCAAGAAAGGAGGTGAGAGCCAGCACCAACCCCAAGATGATACATCCTGCTTTTGCACACCCAGGCCCAATCCTGCTGTGGGAAATGGCCTGCTCTAGACTTACAAGAGAAAAGGATGCCACAGTATCTTTATCAACCTGTATTTAACATTTCAATCAACACAACATACAGACATTGTCACGGGCAAATACTGTACCCAGGCTATCATCAAGGACGTAGGGGATAGTGTGGGGCCACCGGTAGTTGTCACCAATGATGGAGTTTCGCTCCTGCATCTGAGAAAGAAAATAAGTATGCAGTCATCAGTAAAAAGTGATTTAGGATCAGGGACTACAATAGTGCTAAAGCAAAGCATGTCTCCTACAAGTCCATGTAAGACATAGAGGAAATCAGAGAGCCTAAAAACTTTGGAAGACCACTCAAGGTCTAAGGCTTGGGTTTGAAATCCCTTCACTCCTTTCTACCGGTGTTTCCAACTTCTGCAGCATTTTCTCCATAGAAATAACCTGAGATTTTGATGCATGTGTGAGGACAGCTTCAGCTCCTGTGGGAAGCGTTAAGATCTAAAGCCCTGAAAACTGTACAGAGATTAATAATTTTGTAATTTTTCATAATGCAAGGGTTTGTTCCTGTGCCCTTAGCAAGTGCTGTCCTTGCTTCCACTGATATGCTCAGGCCAAAGCAATTCACCAAAAGGGAGAGTAAAACACTACCAACTTTCAGGGGTACAAGACACTTCAGGGGTTTCTACTAGATGTTTTTGAAATGTAACTTGCTATGTAAATTTTTTTTTCTTTTTTTAATTGATTAGGTAGGGATACTGGACATATGATTTAAAATGTGGTATTACCGATCTAATTTTTCCATTGGTTTTAGCGAATCTACCTATATAATGAAGGTTTTGCAGCACTGGTCTGTAAATTGAATTGGCTTATAATAAATATTGTACAGACAAACGAAGAATCTTTTATATAAACCTGTCCGGATGATGATCAGTGCTGCTGAATGTCTTAAAAGTTCAAATATAAAAAACATAGTAAAGGAAACAAGAAGCTAATAATACTGATCTAATAGCTAAACCGACCTTATTTTAGGTAATGTTTCTGCAAATGCACCCAACTCCTTCACTGTCTGTGACATTTTGTAGAAATCCATCCCCAAACATTTTCAGTCTATTGGTACATAAACAGCATTTATTGTTAGTAGGAGCGGGATGCATCAATCATTTCCATGCCAGTGATACTTTACATTGCATAAGTCAATGATACATTTATGGTTTTATATTTTATATTTGAACTCACCCCGTCAAGTTTGATGTCTCCCTCAAAAAGGTCTAGTCCTAAAGCTAAAGGCAAGAGGAGATTAACATGCAATTATTGTATTGATCCGTGGCTACCGTAACAAAAATCTCCAAAAAAAATTAAAAGAGAATCTGAATTTTAAAAAAACCTTCATTGATGTCAAAGATGTCTTGATCAATTCCTCCATCTACATCTATTTCTGAAAAATAGAAAGACAAGTGAGGTAGGACATTAGCCCTTGCTGTTATCTTTATGAAGTGTGAAAATTAATGCAATAACAATAACAGTAATTATAAATCTGTGTCTGTCCTAGCGATGTTTATGAGCAGCTGGTTTTGTTGACTGCCTCCCGCGCATACAAATAGATCTCTAAACAGAACTCACCAGTTGTCTCTGGAGCAGGCTGGGGAAGGGGAAGAAAAAAAGATATTATTAGAAAGGCACATAATGAAATGCAGCTCGTGTTACTCTCTCAACAGTATTAGAGATGCGATTTAAGCTCAACTGACAGCACTTAGCGCATGGCTTTGCATTGGATTGACTGGACCCACTGCCTCCTCATTTGACTGGAAATGTTTATTTGCTTATGTGTCAGCTTTGTGTCCTCCCCATGTCAGGCTGCCCAACAAGTAAGTCGCTCAATACTGCTTCTATGGAGTTTTCACAACCGTTTTTCTCTCACAGCTCAGGCAGTGCTGAATGGTCCTTCACAAACAGGAAAAAAAGAGCCTATTATTTCTATGAAATCAAGGATTGCTACTAGTCAGGAGCTTTACAGAACCTACGGAAGTTATGTTTAACTTCCCATCGTAAAGCTGAAGATGGGGGAATAGAATGAGTGGTCTGGCATCACGCAGCAAGTCTTTGAAGGACTGGGTACAGAGCCCAGGTCACCTCAGCCCCAGTCCGGTGCCTTAGCTGGACTCCGTTTACCTAAGCAATACCAACTCAAAGACTTTCTGCAATGTGTAAAATCCACAGACAATAGTGAGATATAATGACATACACATAGCACATTTTTCCTTGCCATAACATGCCTACAGAATATAATCTATACTCTTTTATTTGACTAGACGCTTCATTTTGGACTGGCTTGGAATACTTGACATAACACTACACAACTGTTTCTCACGCAGTGAGCAAAATCATGAACAGCCTTTCTAAGCAATTGTTGCTGGGTGGCTTTTCCTATTTCTCACCAGAAGTCTTGCATTCGTATGTTTGAAAAGAAGTTCACAAACTGAAGGTAAAAAACACCCTTAAATTCTGAGCTCTGGCAATATAGGTTACAGACAGAGCAAATGGTAAGACATAACAGTAATTCTGCAAAGTAAGATGGGATTTTTACTTTTATTTTTACCATAGTTCCCACTCCTTGACTGTTTTTCTTTCTCCGTATAAATAATTTGTTATCTTTCGTACATGCAGTTTTGCATGCAGGACTTACTTTTCCAGTGTCATAAGCATCTGCAACCTCCAATAGAAGCAATGAACAGTACAAGATCAGAATGTTGAAAAACGGCAAAAATCAAGTCCATGCAGGCCAAAAGAATATTAATTGTGGTAATTTCTACCATCTGTATGTTGGATAAGAAAATAGTATGGCCAGAATATTCAAGAGAGATTCAAATGTACATGTTCTTTAGACCTGACTTTTGGCACATAATGATAGGAACAATTTCAAGGGCAAATACTTTGTGTGCCCTAAAACTGACAGCATTCATATAAAAACTTTAACCAAATGCAGGGAAAAAAAAACTTCAATAAAATTTCTTCATTTGGAAAAGGTTCAGAAAGAAAGCTTTGAAAATGTCAGAATGTCCCATTTCAGCTTTTTAATGAAAGATTCATTTTCAATCTGAAATGACTCTCTTGTGAAAACTTCAGCAAATGGCAGAAAAAATATTGTAAATACAAAAGCCTGGAATCTCATTTTATCATTTTGATTCACCTGAACTAAAATTAATTCAAACTGTTGCTTCACAGTTTTTGTCAGATTTTGATCATTTACTCTGATTGCCTAAGAAGGGAAAACCATTTTTTGCCTAAGCAAGTGGAGGCTATAATTTATAGGTTTAAGAGAGATAATGCCTAATTGGTATGAGCTGGCATAATCAAATGCTTAATATCCAAATGTTATATAAACAGGCAAAGTTTTTAATCAACTACTTCTTCTGCTTCTTAATTGTCTTCATGAAAACTACCACCCACATATGTCCTTGCCCAGCCTAAAGGCAGGATTTTGACCTTGAAGTGTTGGTTACAAAAACTTTTGAGTAGAATTTGTTTCCTGACCCAATTTCTCCTGAAACAACCCTGTTTCAGTACTTACTTCCCAGGTTTAGGTTGTTTCAATACTTGGTAGATTTTAAGATACCTGACTCTTAAAAACCCAGTGTCATTGTGGAAAAGTGACCAAGTTGATTGAAAAACTGTTTCCAGACTTGGGCAGATGCAAATGCTGAAGGATTAGTTTTGATCTCACATTTCACTGAGTTAACTGGTATTATTCAGGTTTACGTTCCTACATGACAAATATGGATGGGGACTTCAGAAAAAAGAATAAATATATAACTGTATACAGATACAGTTTAATAAAGCAAAATATCTTTTCCAAACAAATCATCTATAAATCTGCAGTGTCAATAGACTCCTCTTACATTCTGAAGTTTTATTGCACATATATCCTCTCATTACCTTTTGTTATCATTGGATATGCATAAGACAGTATCCAGACGACGTATTCAAGTTTTGAAATGAAAGTGCAGCTTGTAAAACAAGCTGAAAGTACACAGGCAAAGTGTGTAACACATTTTGAAGACTTCATTTGCTTTTAAACTCCCACTCTCACACAGATTTCTAGCTATATGTGGAAGAAAAAAATGACAAGTAAAGCTTGCAATATTCAAAGATTAAAATCACATTATCGTCTTTTCTGTTAAAGATTGTTGATGGAGGAGAAGAATCATACCTATATATTCTGAATCCTCTTATAACCATTAATGGAGAGTAAAATGTTTCTACGGTCTCAATAATTATTAACTACAATGTACCCATATCGACTAATCAGAAAGCATAACTGTGCTAAAGGTAAAAACTGGCTAGCTCATGGAAAAGCTCCTCTATCAGCAGCAAAAGCTCACAAACCGAAATCAATGTAGCTAAGTCCAGCAGCATTTTTGGTGCACAAACCAAAACGTGAGACCATGACTGAAGAATACCAAATTCAGCTATCTACTGAAATACAGGTTGGTCCTCAGTGTCTGAAAACTGTCACTGAACATTTTACACTGAAGGAATCCTTTCACCACTCCTTCCCACTTCCTTCTCAACAAAACTAGATCTTCAGTCCTGTGAATCTCAACAGCAAAATACTCAGTTTCAAAAGGAGTATCTGTGTACGAGTATTACTCATTTGAGTAGTAACAGCTTCCATCTCAATACCAACCTGACAACTGAGACCTACATGATGCATTTCTAGTCTCTAAAAGGTTTGTAAATAAACAACAGATTCACACTCACACACAGAGGAAGGTTGTATTACCTGCGGTATACCAAAGAGGAATCTAATTTAGTCTAACCAATGCTACCTTTAAATCTACACACACACAAAAATCTGAACATTTATAATATTAGTCCCTAACTTTGGCAAACAACATGGTTTATGTGAATTAAGTTACATTAAAGGTTGGTCAAACCATGGCTTGTGAGCACATTTAACTGGTAAATAATTCAAGTGCATCTTGAACATGTGGGAAACATCTCATCTATTTTAGTCACATAAAAACAAGGTAAGTAGACTCACTCAGTAATCAGTGGAGAAAAAAATGAGTAATTGCGTACATAATTTAGCTGTCCCTGAAATAGGTATGGCACCACCATGATGCGCTGGCATCTCCAGAAGATGATCCACCTCACCTAGCTTGGACAGCTATTCAAGGATGTAACAAATCACCCGATGAAAATTTCCCTGCTTCACCATGGACTTCAGATGGAGTATAGCCAATAAGTTTAGATGAGACACCCTAACTTATCAGTGTTTTCTCCAGAGTATATAACTTTTAGTACTGGCATCCAGAAATACGAAAGAAGCTCTTCCTGGCCATAAGGCACATGAAAATGAAACAATTAGCCCTGGTGATTAGAAGCCCCTCTCTCACACAGGAGCTGGTTATTACCAGTCAGTGTGATGTGTGATAGCTTGTAGATGTTAGTACCAGTCTTCATCACCTACTACATGCTTTAACAAAGCCTGCAGAGGAATCTAAACAAGGCTGAGACTTGAGTTTCAAACAGGTTGGGAATAGAGGAACTGGTAGTCATGATGGGCAGCAGAAATACAAGAGAAATATGGGTTGGGGTAGTGGCAGATACAGGAACACTATGGGAAAGTTGGGGACATGAGGTTGAGCTCTTGACTTCGGGAGATGTATGAGCATGTGTTAGTGGAGAGGAAGGGGATACGACTGTCGCAGGGAGATATTGGAGCTGGATTCATAGAATCAGACAGTTAAGTTGGATAACATAAAATAGATAACGTTATTCCACTCAAGTAATATCACAATAAGTAATACCTTACTCTATAGATTACCCTGAAGCTATGAACAGCTGAAATGAGCTTTCAACAACCTATTGTTTTTTGTTCTCCAAACTAATTATATTGTGTACCACCAAAATTCCTGGCCTCTGCAATAAATTATCACAAGATGAGCAAAATGCTACACTTCACTACAAAAGACACGAAATACAAAACCTCAACTGTTACTTTTTTGGCATTAAATAGTTCAGCTGGATTGGAGGAACAGTCATTTACAAGTATATCCAGTGGCTAAAAAGGCATCAATTTCATTATCAAATATATTGTATTAGAGCAAAAAAAAATCATATTTCCATTCAAATATGGAGTACCAAAATAAATTTTAATACTTATCTTGGTTCTAACCCCAGACTTGCTATTCTGATAACGTTACTTCAAATACTAGTGGAAATTTTTATTAGATGAGGAATGCAAGATAAGTTCTTCCCATGTATAGCCAGGCCTATTAAAAATAGCAGCACTAAGACCCCAAGGAAACAGAAATCTTTCTCTTTCTTCCATGCAGATGACAACAAAATTCTTATTTTGCAAAAGCAACATACATAAGTCTTTTCCTCTCAAATTCATCTTAAGTTGCATTGCTTATTTGATCATATAAAGAATATGCATTCTTTGTTTTCTTACCTGACTCCAGACCACCTGAAGAAGCAAAGTTAGGAGTGCAGGCACAGAAAACCAGACCATGTTGTACTTCAGTCAGCAGTTGCAGTGACAAAATTTCAGATCAACTTGGTATTTAGGATAGTGATTATCATAAATCAAAACCTTCGTCCTCTCATCAACAATTAACCTACCTACTTTTTCTTGGCCAGTAAGCAAAGTCCATCATTACTCTAGTACGATAACTAACATACTTTAACTATTTTTAAGCATTGCTGTGAGAAAAAATATTGGACACAAATTGACACACAGGATGAAATGGACACAAGAAAATGGAAATGCAGAGGAAACGGACACGTTGAAATACAGGAAATTCCATTTAAATATAAGAAATCTTTTTTTATTCTAAGGGTTTTTAAGCACTGGCACAGGTTGCCCAGAGAGGCTGTGGAGTCTCCATCCTTGCAGACAGTCAAAACCCAACCAGACACAGCCCTGAGCAACCTGCTGCAGGTGATCCTGCTGCAAGCAGGGGGATTGGACCAAGTGACCTCCAGAGGTGCCTTCCCATCTCAACCATCCTGTGATTCAGTGAATAAAGCTGGCACTAAAACCTTTTGAACAACTGAAAGCCAGCAAGACTCTTGGCAGGTAAGACATTCATATATTAATAAATATGTATTTTTGGACAGAAAGTGAAAATGAGAAATGCGTGCACATAAAAAAAAAAATCTGTCGGCAACATAATTTCAGTACCTTGCTTTTAGGAAAGGCAATGCCATTTCCATTGTTGATAAATGTGAAACACTGTACTTGTCATTAACTCAAATAACGGTGTTCTTCGGCACTATTTATACAAACTAATTTTTAAAATGTCAGTACTATTGTACTATCACCACTGTCTGTGACTCCTTGGAGTTTTAGTTTCTTCGAACTTCAGCCATCTCTTGTACTTACTAGCTGCCAGAAAGTGCTGAAATTGCCACGGTTTCTTCTTACGCTTAAACTGAAGGTAGTTGTGGTAATTGTATGATCAGACTTGGCTAACCTTTTACTTTCCCAGACCAACTACCTGGTTAGGCCATCATAAAAACTAAAAATGGTATTTAGATTTTGTATTGTAAATACAGACTCCCAAGTGATTATATCAAAATTAATAACATTCCTCGTACTATTTCAAGTATCAGAGCTGATAAGAAAAAATGGGTTGATCCTAAGTAATGAGGACACCTGAGCAATTTCTAGCTGCTCAGATCCATGCTTATTTCATTGCTGATCCATTGAGAAGTAGCAGCTGTAGATATTGTTGTTCTTATAATGTTAGCTTTTTTCTACAAAAGTAACAGTAAGTATTGTAATCCTCTACCCACCAATAAAGATGGTGTCAGTTGTTCTCAAATCACTGATGTCTAGAAGGTTGAACAGCTATTTTGTCAAGATTTCTTCTGCAAGTTCAGCAGTCCTTGAATTCTGCATGTTGTCATCTTCAGCTCCTGGGACATGATGGTAGCTCTCCTTTTGGAGGCTCTCTAGGTTAGATTGGCTATGTCCACAGTAACAAGTACTTCCAACCAACTGGAACAGATCCGTACATTGAAACCTTTGGTGCCAAGAACCTGGCATCTATGCTGTACACATCTCAAAGGGGTTTATTTCAGGCTGGCTCTTATTTGATCCCAATGACTGGACATCAGTGGTGGCAACTGGACTGCATTAGGTGGGGATCTGAAGAACATATTCTGGCTTAGTTTCAAACCAAAGGAATTCAGTTTGGACACTCCAAAACTGCTCTGTGATGTGAACTAAAGCATGGTAAGTGGGAATGATGATGATGATGCTTGCTTAAAAAATACACTCCTGATCAAAACTAAAAGACTAGTGCAGCTGCACCCATTATTCCTTGATTATAGCACCTTACAAGTGTTTTCCTGAGATGGTGGAATATGATGAACTCAAAAGAAATAGCACATTTTTTGGTCTTACTACTTGGTGTTGGAAGAAAGCCTAAAAGCCTGGTTTTTTACTTCTTTGATCTCTTTTACATGCAAATAATCAAGACAATCTGCTCTCTGTTCCCACATCCCCACTTCTAAGATGCATCAACCAGCAGTGAGACCTCACACCAACCTCTTCACAATAGGAGATAGGACGACTGTCCTGTCACAAAGAAGGGCTGTATGAACCTCTGTGTCATGACCATCACTGCTCTCAGGACTAGCTAAAAAGTGAGTTACCCAAAGAAAACATGAGAAGGTGTTGGAATTGACATATAGTGACACCAAACAGAGAAGGCACCAAAGTTATATGCTGACCCCGCATTGTAAAATACAGTCCTTGTACACGTTTTTCCTCCAATTCACACTGCTTTTTAATTAAAACTCAGAGTTTTGACACCTCAACCAGTCATCTGGCATAATAAAACAAGACGCAATGGAAAAATAAACAATACAGGAACAACAGAATGTCAGGACTTCTAAGATGGAAGTTCTTGGCATAAATTTCAGTGTCACCCATGAAGTAGCTAAATGGGTTTTTAATACATGTTGAGGAGAAAGTAATAAATAGACGGGCAGTCTTAAGGAAGTTTTTTTCCTATCTAACCATGGAATATCTTTTACACAGAGCTTATCTACTTCTGTGACCACATTCTCTACAATAACAAACATCTTGCTTTATGACTGACTTTCTGTCTATGGTCAGGCAATATACCTACCCCTTATTTTCCTTAAGGGTTTTGCTACATGACTCCTTGCATTTTTCTTTGAAGATGAAAAGCACTATAGCCGTATCATACTTCTAAGACCAAGGCCCACAGTAATAAATAACTGTGTATTACTGGAGATTAATTAATAAAGGATAGTGCAACATATTTGAATAGATGGTGTGCATTTTCAGATGTACAAAAAGAAAGACAGTCTTAGATTACGTGTTTATTCTACCGTTACCAGGGCATATAACAGCCAAAGGTAACTCACGTCCTTTCTTGACATGGTCAGGGACCTGTGGAATTCAAGGATGTTATTTCCATTACCATTTTGATCTGCAGGTAGAGTCCATCACTGTCCTGACTACAAGCTTTGTGTTTGAGGAAAAGTAAAAACATTAAATGCAAAGCAGAAGGAGCAGGTCTTTAACTGGTTGATTGCTTTTTCCTTTCTTGCAATTCTTTGCCTTGAGCATGTTTCACAACTTTTATGGGTGCTAAGCTATCTAATGAGCCCTGAGTAACTATAAGAGACACCTGCAAAATCTGAGCTTTTGCCAGTCAATTGCATTTCTTTCCCCATAGACCCACATGCTCCCATGCTGCTAGTAGAAGCAAGGAAAAGGAAAGACATCAGAACTTGATGTGGAGCTTGCTGCAGATCTATTGCAGTGACCGCTTGGATCTCCTGCTGAGGTCACTTTGCTAGCACCAGACAGATGGGGAGCACCGCAGAGCAGACGGCGTGTTCCCTTGGACAGGCACCATCTCTTTATGCCTGCCCAGTAGCACTGCTGCCGGTGGGCACTACTGCAGCACAGGTAATAATAATACTGCAGTGCTTATCCCCTGCCTCGCTGCAAAAGAAGGAACATTCACCAGGCATTATCCAATGCAGATGGGAAACATCACCTGCTTTAGCCTTCTTCGTATAGCTATGTCTGCGGGTAGTAATCTGGGAAGAGACAGTAATAGGGGCAGAGAGATTGGTGAGAGAAAAATGAGTGAAGTACAGGAAAGCAAGAATGCTCTTTTTAAAAGCCAAAGGCACCTAATTTCAAAATGCAATGTCAGCTAACTACAGAGAACCATAAAAACAATTGAAAATAGCTCTATACGGACAGTGATTTTCTAGCATTTTTGGTAGGTAGTTTCATATTTGAACAGTTTTGTTGATCTTCTGTATTTCAGCACAGATGCTTTGATAATTTTGCTATCAGTATACTGCTCAGCAAACAATGGTGATTCATGGTTGCTTGTTGACCTTTGGGTGGAACCTGACCGATCATAAGTTTCAGTGTCAACTTCAAGTGATAGGAATTCATTAAATTATCTTGAAAGGTGCCAGCTTGTAGAGCATGACGTACCCCACTTAGCAGTGCTTATAGACCAAACGTTAAAGAGTAGGAAGATATTCAAATGGTCTATTATTCTTCGATAGTGGATTGTTCCTCGCCCTGCCTCAAGCTTCCTGCATTATCTTGCACAAATTCGTTTCACTTTTTCAGTTAACCTCCCAAATGGGGATAACACTGCGATAGCGTCTCCTTGGCTGATGAGGCAAAAGCACCAACGAAGATAAGAGTTGTCAGATGAACCTGCAAGATAAGAGACCCTCAATCAAATCCAAAATGTTTCCAGTTGCAGTATTTCAAGTTAGGAAATTCTATTGTTTACAAACCTAGCAGGTGTCACATAGAATCTAATACAAGAAGGTGAAAATTACAACAGATATCAACTACAAGTGTTCCATCTTCTTGAAGAGGGGCAAACAAGACATGTTTGCTTTGATTGAGAGTTATCAAGAAAACGAAACAGACCTTCCGTTTCCTCGCACTGCTTAGCTACAGGTAAATTGAAGAGCAAGGTTAAAACGCAAACAGCAGAAGCTTGGGTGTATGGCATCATCGCAGCCCTTCCTGCCCACTGCCACTGCAGACGTGTGCTTTAACCGTTACCTCTTCTTCGTGTGCGAAAACAATCCTTTGCAAATTAAATAATTACTCACGCAGGATTACACCTCTCCCCCTTTCACGGGAATCGGAATCGCGTCCGACGCCTTTTCACGCAAACCCATTTTGCGGTCGGTAACTGTGAATCCGACCCCAGTGGAAACAACCCGTGACCGGCACGCGGCTACTGAAGCGGCCGTAGCTGGCCGCTGAGTACGTACCATGCGGCCACCCACGCGTACTCCAGGGTCGCCTCGCCGGAGGCCTCAGCCGCCAGAATTTCTCTCCCGGCTCCGGAGGCCCGCAGCAACCCCGAAGCATTGCGCGCCCAGCCAGAGAGCAAGCCGGAGGACCCACGCAACGCCAAGGGAGGTCGAAGCGTACCTGTGCGCGGCGCCGGGCAGCCCTCCTCACCGCG
>NW_010972864.1:5143247-5152480 GCF_000737465.1 Haliaeetus leucocephalus | reverse complement strand
GCCCGGGGCGGGCGGCATGCGGCGGTCCTCAGCTGCCCCCCGGCGACTCCCGCGCGCACTGCAGCGCCCCGCTTCTAGAGGCGACCCCGAGCTGCGCCTCCGGGCAGGGAGGGGTCGTGCGAGGAAACGGGGTGTGCCGGCAGAAGGCCCGCGGCGTTCGCTCGGGAGCTTCCCGGAGCGCAGGCCCGGGGGAGCACGGCTCGCCTGCCGCAGGGGAGAAAGCCCACGGGCGGATCTGTAAGCTTGAGGGTTTAAGGGAAGCTAGAGGTATTCTTTCTGGGGGTTTGAACGACCCTTCACCCTTCAACGCTCCCTTCGCCCCTAAAACAAACGCGTGAAAGGGTTACGACGTTTTGTGAAACCTCTGGAGAGAAATCCCGTGTCTAAAAGCGTCTCGGAGTACAACCACTTACTGAACTAGCAGCCTTGAACACTATACTTACCCAGAGACGACCCGAGAACACTCAGTGCCCTCTTGTGGTTTCAATTACGAAAGAAGAAACGTTCCTGAAGGAAGCTGCTGAAGTTTGAACAGTCTCACAGCTGAGGTGGCACACAGCTCGCACCTTCTGTGACGCTAGTGCCACAACAGTCACCCTGGAGAAAAGAAGCCACCATCTTTCTGCTGTCTTCTGTCCAGACCTGCAGCAACAGAGAACCTAATGCAAGGCTGGCTGAAAAACAACCCCCCGTTACTATTGAAGAACCGGTCTGCATGAGAGGTTTTTGATTTTAAACATCATCCTAATCTCTCCAGTCCAAGACAAGACACTCCCCCCTGGAGAAAACAACAAAGTAAATGCTTTAAAGAGCATTTAAAAGCAATAAAATCTGACCAGTAAGACTTTCAGAATCTTTCAGACTGCAAACACATTCCGAGAAGTATAAACTCTTCCAGCCATAGAAGTAAACACGGCAGGGGAACTCTGGAAATTATTGATGCTAAGCTTCTTAGTTACTGTATTTACCCAAGGCCTACATCAGCCCCAAGATATTGAGGCCACGGCCAGAGAAGCTTATAAAACATATAGAATATGAAACAAACTTAGTAGCTAAGTAATATAATCTTAGCTATTTAATTGTCATTTACTTTAAAAGAAAGCCGAGTGGGAGGGAAACAGATGGTGTAAAGTTACGACAATTGCTGTAGGGAAATACATAGAGAGGAAACACGTGGCGAGGCACTGGAACAGGTTGCCCAGAGAGGTTGTGGATGCCCCATCCCTGGAAGTGTTCCAGGCCAGGCTGGATGGGGCTTTGAGCAACCTGGTCTAGTGGAAGGTGTCCCTGCCCATGGCAGGGGGGGTTGGAACTAGGTGATCTTTGAAGGTCCCTTTCAACACAAACCATTCTATGTTTCTACGAAAAAAGAGAGACAGAAACACAGAGCAGAGAAAATGTGTAAAGTAATCGTGAGGAGTACTTTTCACAGTGACCAAGCATCCTCATAAGCTTAAGCAAGTTCATAAAAACAGTATTCTGTCGCTAAGCCCTGGGAAACGACCTGCAGCTTCATGGAGCTGAGGAATGCATCCTAAACATATATAGAGGATTTAAGGCAGAGATTTAAAATGGAATTAGATGCTTTCCACAGAATGTATTTGGCAGCAATGAAATCTGCCCCCTCCCCCCCCCCCGGCCATTTCCTAATGAAGGGGGGGAGAGAAAATGTTACAGATAGAATAAGACTGGTTAGGGCTGGAAAACAAAGATGTGAAAACTGGTCCTACCCAAACCAGACCTACAGTTTGAGGAGAGTAAGAAACAGTACAGACCTACTTTATTCGTGAGGGGAAAAAAAAAAAGTCCACGCTTTGACCCAAGTAAGGGTCTGGTAATTCACTGGGAAGTGGCAATTTTAACATTATTGAAAAGCCTTCTCATAGTAGAGGCCCTGAATTGTGCCTGCTGTGTTTTCAAACATACCCACAACAGCACACAAAAGAAACCTGATACCTAGGGCAAGTTTAAATGTACACTGTACGGAGAACAGACTGTGTAGTGTTTGTGCCCTTTCATTGCTAGTTTCTCCAATTCTAAAAGAAACCTGAAGATGCTTTTGTCAGATATTCTTGTAGCTTTGCTTGCCTGCAACAAAACAACCTTGGCTGCCAGGTTCTGCAGTCATTTCACAAATGGCACAGTGTTTACAAGACATAGCAAAGTGCACATCTCTTAAGAGCATCCATGAATTAGTGTGTCTGTTTCAGCACAAAACAAATGATGTAAAAAATACACTAGCCATACTCTTTTATAGCAGAGTCCTCACAGACACTCACGTGTTTAAACTCACTGGGCTCAAAAGCCACATCTAAAAACAGGGACCCAGGAACCCTTTCCAAATACAGAAAACCTTCTAGCCCTGACTACCTGTCAGAAGATGACCAGGATGCACAGAAGTCCCCCTCTCTCCCTGGGAATGAAGCCCTGGCTTAGGACTGAAGCAGGACAGAGGGGAGTTCTGCAGAGCTCACATATCCTATAACCAACATACTGCCAATGAGAATTAAATACATTGAGTGCATTCTCTATAAATGATGAAATATGCATTGCTGAGGGGAAAGAAAATCAAATGGAATCTCTAACAAAGGGCTTATAACCAGATTTAGGAGATACAGTGATTTATTTAGAGCTCAGAAAACTAGATTCGAAGAGGAAAGAACAATAAACTAATAAAAAGTAAATTTACACAATTGCTGTATTTCTATCATTCAAAACAAGACTTTAAGTCAATTTCATAACCGTATTATCCTCTGTATGTCCTTAGAATGTAAAAGCACAAGAAATAACCAAAGGGTTTTTCAGCTCAAAAATACAGGGCAGAAGGAGAAGTCATCTAGATGGCACCTTGCTGGTCCAATAACGTAACCAGCCCAAACTTACTGACAATTCTTTCCTCAGAAAACCATTAACTCTTCTTAGTAAATCTACCTTTAAATAACGAGGTTTGCTATTGGCCCTGAGTGATACATACCTCTTTCTCTCTCCCTTTAGGATGTTATTTCTCTATTAACATTACATGGGACAGCAACATACGAACATGGAAGGGAGAAAAGAAGCATGAAATAAGTTTTGGCCAACTATCATCTTTTCTGCTTCCTGGAAAGATCTGAAGATGTGATATAAGGTAACTTGTCAGCTCATGAATGGATCATGAGCCACAACTCATCCGTTCCAGCAGCATACACACCATTCTAATCATTCGAAGTGTGAAGGCATACAACTGACCATGTACTTAAGTTTAGAAAGCATCCGAAAAGGAAGAAGTAGCATCAAGGGGACTGATCATCTTTATTAGGCAACAAAACAACAAACGGAAAATAAAATACTTTAATAGGAGAAAAAATAGAAGGTACAATTCAAACATAATATATCATATTGAAACCATACACAATGCAACATGAACATGAAAACATTATTAAGCAGCAGTCTTCTAGTAAAGATTGCATGTTTCAAGTACAAGCATCACCCATCACAAATACACAGCTTTTTGTGCATGTCTGCATTTCAGTGAGAAAGATCATGACCAGCAGCAGCATACTTAAACAGATTGCTTCATTTTCATTAAACGCTTACCTAGTGAATGTATTGGATGCAATCTCTTCATATGAAAAGTATAAAATTTTAAGCAAGGCAGCACCTGCCAATACAGATTTTAATGTATGCAAATAGAGAGGATAAACATTTTGTAAGGTTTTTTATATTGCATTTATACACACTGGTTGCTTTAAAATGTGTATTCAACATGACTAAAATGCTCAGCAACTATGCATCAAGTGACAACTAATTATTGCTATAGAAAAATTTGTTTCCCAGAGTTTTAAAATAGATGTCATTTCATTTGCAATTCTCAAGATATATTCAAGTAATAGAAGTAACTAGTTCCAGTGTCCATGAGGCATTCTGAATCTGTATTGGCTGTAGGCATTTATTGCCAGATCATATAAATATTTTATTGAATCTAAAAAAGTTAAACTTACATGTAACTATTAAATTCCTTAAGAAATGTATGCAGTAATAAAATCACCACAGTACGTGTTTTAATTTTAAAAAGCTAAAACTTTAGCATCAGGCTACCTTGAAATCCCTTTCTGTCTAAGGGTGCTATTTCATAGTTGGCTTTATAGAGCAAAAGAGAGAGCAAAAATCCAAACAAGCTTTTCAGTTGGATCAGTGAACCACTCCAAATCAGTATGTGGTCACACGAGCACTAGAGCTGAAAGATGAGTGAGAATACACAGACAAGAGTATGGGGGGCAAACAGGGAAGTTGGAGTAAAAGATCAAGCATGGCCTCCTGTCCAAATACTGTATTAAGCCAGTAACAAAATGCAAGGCATGTTAAGTTGTATAAAAAGGATATAACCTTTAGACATTTCTGAAATAGCCAACTTTCTCTGTATTTTAGCAGGCTATGGCTTCAGTAACGTTTGACACTCTTAAAAAATAAGGTAGAAATGTCAAGTTACAGTGTATAGTGTTTTAGTTCCAACACTCAACATACTAGCATGAAAATTCAGTTCTGAAACCCATTACATTGCTGAATGAGGCATTTCAACCTTACCAGTTTTGGAATATGAAATATCCCAGTATTTAAAGAATAATCAAAACTTCTATTTGGAGAGCAAATCGGAGCTAGGGCACAAGAAGCAGATTGTGCTTCGGCTGCACAACTGATATTATTACACATAAATCACTAACTAGACTAGGAAAATTACAGGGGATGTTTTCCACCACATATACAATACCCATTACGAACAATAGTTTAACAATGGGTGATGGTGACACAGGATGAAGAGTCAGTCCTAAAAGGTATACATTCAGAACAGTCTCTATTTAAACCTCCAAAATGTAAGCTGTGCAGCTTTCTTTCCCCTTCTCCTCATTAGTAATAAATAAAAGACCTTAAAGTTCTTTTACAAATGGATTTTCCACTTAAATTCAAAATTGCATTATTGCTCTGTTTTCTCTGATTTTAATGACGGACTTGCGGGGAACATGGAAATCTAGAACAGGAACTCTTAAAATGTGTTGGTAACTATTTTAGAGCGAGTTTTTCTTCTCAACAGGATGCAGGAGATGTCCAAGTTTTAAACAGTCTTACCAAAATAAACAAGTTCATTTCTGAGTGTTGGTAGGTCTGAAGCCAATTAGTTCTCTAGTTACACAGCCTTCCATGAAAGACAGGACAAACCAAAACTTGAATTCCAAATGCAACAACAAAAGTTCTTAAAAAGCTCCAACAAAATGAAAAACTAGCTGGTCAGCCATATACCAAAAAAGTATACCTTTCACATGTCATCTTGAATTGCTCAGCAAGTATGTCCTTAGTAGTTGGGAGTACAGGGAAAACTCCTCACCCATTAGTAAGCAAGCATCCTATTTCAGTTATGCTCCAAAAAGGGAAAAAATAGATGTAACTATTCCTAGGCAATGGCATCATACTTTCTCAATGAAAGGTGAAAAAAACCTGCTCTGCATTGTTGATCTATAGAAAACAAATATTTTTAAGTTGTTCTTATTTTCATTCACATAGTAATGGTAAAAAACAAATCACAGCATCAAATAAAACTTTGTCCTTGGGCAGGAGGAGAAAAAAATTATTATCTCATAGATATCTTAGCAGAGGACAGCTGAACTTAAAGAAACTCAACAGTGCAACAGTCTTTTTAAAGATACTTTCAAAGTTGGTTTTGCTGAATTAAAATACCTGACATTAATAAAAGAAACCACGTAATTAACAGAGTAGTAAAAGTCAGAGAAAATCAAGACAACGGTTTGAGTTTCAGCAAAATCATTTATGAAAAGTTCTTATGAGCGTGGAAAAAAGTTAAACCTGCAAAGTGGTTACTGAATACCATTTTTATTAATATACACTTCAAATCACTAACAGAATTAATGTAATTTTTCTCTCAAATAATCAGTAAGATGAAGGGGGACTATACTTTAAAAGTTCACATGACAGGATTCTTGAACTGCATTTTGGTATTGGGCTTCTTCATCAAGCTGAAGATTCTAAACAAAATGAAAACATCATCAACATGGACAAATACTCAAGATGCACCATAGTCCTTAGTTTAATCATTCATTTTCCACATTTTTACATAGGAATTGGCACCTAGATGAAGACTTTCCATTTTTATGTGTACTAGACAATTGTTCATGTTGCACAGTATCTTTTATTTAACCAAGTACCAAGAGAGACATGAGACAGGAGAAGAATCAGATGAGTGGGACAAGGCTCATTAAGCAGAAGGGTCCATCTTCTCTCCCTGGCTCAATTACATTACAGAATAGCCAGCTCAGAAAAGCTGACTGTGTCACACAAGTCTTATAACAGGGCTTCCAACCAGCCATAACATCCTCCATTAATAAAAACAGAATGCGATCCCCAGACCATAGTAATCATAGATTGTTGAGAATATACTGCTTAAAATGAGAGAGCAAACACGTATCACAAAAGATGGGTGGTTAACCCTGCTACTTTTGAAGAGCTATCTTCCAAGTTGTTAATATGCCAGAGTATATGGCATATTACACCTTTTTAGTGCAATTATACCAATTTAGTGCAATTTTTAGTAAAATAATATACCTTTTTAGTGCAATTCTGGCAGCTTCCCCAAATCAGAATTCCAATCACCAGTTTTACATCCTCAAACATGCAAGATGCACTCATGTTGAAGAACCCAATCCCCTGTATCAATCTCCTAGCTCTTCATGCCTTTGTCACAGATCACTCAACACAAGGAACAATATACATCATCTCTGCCATCTTTAACCAGTGAGGCTGCCTATGCCTCAAATACTATGCTTGTCCCACACAAAGCTCAAGCAGTGTACCCCAAAGCCTGTCAAACGCTGTAGAAACTACAATACAAACTCTCCAGCTCTCTGATCCCACATGCAGAACTAAGCTGGTTGGCTTGACTTATGCCTCACCCACTGACTATATCTGCGTATGTAGTCCTGCATCTACTCCAAGCTCATTTACTCAAAGTGAGCCTGAAAGAAGGCAACCAGAACGATGATTTAATGATGCATCTCTTTTTCACATTGCAGACTCTCTCGCAACATACTGGAAGAGAGGCTGTAGCAGCAATACCAACTAGTCATGCTGCACTTTGAGTCCTGAGAATTATGATTTAGCCATTTCTGCCTTAAAAGGTCAAAAATGTCGATAAAACAGAGTAGCATCTATTTTATTTCCCCCAGAAACAGCAGTAATAAACTGTTCTGGAGGAACAAATAGTTCAGATCGAGAACACTAAACTAAAGACTCAAGTCATCAGTTTGGAGCAGAGCTTAACAGTTGACAACGCCTATTCCCAGTAGCACTTCAAGTTGATGATGGAAAGTTTAAGAACAGATAGACCTACTTCTGAGTTCCGTACAGAGCAGAAACATAGCATGTCCAGAGCACAAACAAGTTTGGTACAAATTTTTTATTGGGCATTTTTATTTATAGAAAAAAGTTACCATTTATTCCCCTACACATCAAAGAAGAAAAAGCTTACCACAAATTCTCCGTAGTCAAACCGGTGTCTTAGATTTAGATGGCTAACAAGATTTCTAGTAACCTGGTTAGTATCTGCCCAAGGAAGAGATACACAAATAGGACAGATCTGAATTTGGAGGGGAAGGGGAAAGAGAGAGAATTAAAAAAGAGTTACTGGCAATACAGAATACATTAAAGACATGTTCTACAGGAATAACTAGTCTATTACTCATCCACTACTAAAATACAGTAGAGATGTTCACATAAAATCATAGTTCTAAGTGTTCTTTTCCTCAATTGTGTAACACTCAAAAGTTACATTTCAACTTGCCTAATTTCTTGAGTGTTTCCCTTCGGAGTGGAGGATTATCATGTCTGTCTGGCACTCTTTTTGTCAATTTCTGTTGTTTAAAATTTAGAAAAGAAAGCAATTACTGCATCCTGCTTATTTTTTGGAAGAATTTTCATACAACTGAGATGATCAAGTAAGCTGAAAGAAAAAAATAACACACCCTATACAGATGAAAAGAATAGAAAACCAAACAGATTTTTCTCCTTCAGTCTGTTTGATCACCTTAGATTACTTTTCAAGTAACTGTAAGTTTCACATGAAACAATAGTTAGGTTACAAATGGGATTCTATATAAACAGATCTGAATTACTAAATGAAGAATAAGCGTCAGGCTCAAAAACTGAGTTTGTTTCACATCAAGATAAATGGGACAGCTAAGTCAGAAATGCCTTCGAACTAACAAGAACCTGCACAAGAAACATTTTCACATGAAAGTCACTCCTCAAGTTAAATGCCCTGCATTAAGTATATTGTCTTTCTCAGTCCACAGTGATCTTCACAGATATAGAGTAGCTACTGCACATTTAAAATTGTTCACATAATTGTAATGAAAGTAGCTTAAGAAGCATACATAAGCAACTCTACTTACTACAGGAACTATCTGATAAAGATGTCTATTATTACAGTGATCCAGCAAGCGTTGTCTGGTAAAATTGGCTTCCTGACACAGGGGGCATTTGAAGGTTGGGTGTCCACTGTAAGCAGAAATACACAGTATTAAACAGAACAGAGAGGTTTGGAAACAGTGTTACAGAAAGCTTAATTCAACTGTTATCTTATCATTATTTTCCCCTATTTTGGTAACAACAAAAAACCCCCACCCTCACTGACATAGTAGCGGATCTAAAGGAGTTCCGGTGCTACTTCCAAATTGCAATTTTAAAGCACATTTATTATTTGTATGCCTAAATGCATTCTTCTGAGATTTGGACTTTAGAAAACTCTTCTGTTCCAATTGCAGCTGCACCCTGTTCTTACTTACTGGTAACATCTTTTAGTGCAAATCCTTCAGGAAAGTACTGAAAAAACCCGAATTCTAATGTATAGATGCAAATGTAGAAGAAATGACAGTGTTTTTTTTAATGCAACTTGTTGTAGGTGTTTGTGTGGTGCTTTTTTTTAAAGTTAGTAGAAGCTTGCACTATGACTGCCTGGATCTATTTTAATAGTAACTATAGAAAAATAAGCAGCCTACCTTGTTTCTCCTTGAAGTATTTGATTATTAGCCATCTCGCCATTATCAGATATTGCATCATTCCTGCTACTTTAAATGAAGTCAAGAAAAAAAAAAAAGAAAGAAAGAAAATTGAGATTATTTTACTCCACTTTCAAAAGTTTTAAAAGTTTAACAGCAACGGGGGGGGGGGGGGGGGGGAAAAACCTAAAA
>NW_010972864.1:5138694-5143237 GCF_000737465.1 Haliaeetus leucocephalus | reverse complement strand
GAGAGCGGGGGGGGGGGGGGGGGGGGGGGGAGAGGAAATCCATTAAGTCCCATGAATTTCAAGGCAAAACATACAATGGCGCATATTTTAATTCTCACAGCTTTTCCTTTGGATGCCTCAGTATTTAGTTACCATGGTGACCCTTGGTGGAATACTACACAACTTTATAGGAAAGTGGTATATAGTGCAACAAACATTTAGCCAACAAGAATGGTAATGGAGATTACAGCCAAGTAGCTCAAAAAGCATTATGAACTACGTGAATGTAAGACAGGTAGCACTTTCTAAGCTTTTTTACTTAGGACCATGTAAATAGGCATTTAACTGCCATGTGCTTACACAGATAATTTACAACTTTAAACTACAGCAAGATAAATTTTCTTACTCTGAGCACAAAATAAATTATTTCCTAAAGTAAGAGTGACAGACAGGAACATTTTAGAAAGTAAATTTAACCATATATGCACCTCTAGCTAAGCCAGATGAAACTGCTCAGACATGCTGATCATCCTAAGAACATGAATATTTACGGTCACAAATCTGGTCACAGCCCATTTTTTATACTTCTGTAATATTATAAACACAGGTATTCTACTGTGGCATAGTCAATAAACAGCGATATAACAACATCCAGACACTTCGGTGAAACATTGCTGCAGCTGGTTCTGGTAACAGCTTAAAATTCCACTTTCAATATACTGATGGGTTGAAAACCAAACACAGAGAAGTTCAGACTGCTGAAAATAGATGTCAAAAGAATGTAAATAAAGGACAGGCTATATATAATAAAGCCCTATGAAACTAATATGTAAAAAAAGGTCTTCAAAAATAAGCAAAAATCCCCAACCAAACCAAATACATCAGTGAGAAGGTATGAAAAAGAAAGTTCTTTAGCTTTACTGCCTGAAAACAAATGGTAAGTGTCATTTGTATTTTATGGTGTGTAACATACTGGAGTTCCTTATACATTTTGTAAGAGATCAGTTCAAAAGAAATTCAGTCAGAAAGCAAAAGCTTGCACAGCAATGTTTTGAAACAGGATACCCACTAAAACAGACTTAGGAAAGGGGAGGGGGGGAATAAAAAGAGAAGGGAACTTCCCTGAGGCTAAATATTATGAAATATGTTACAAAGTAACTGCTCAAATGCTGTCAAGGCAAGAAAAGCAAGCTACAAATACTATACACTTTTTAGGAGAGTCCCTAGAAGACATTCCAAACCATTATGCAGAGAGGTTTTCTTCTGTATGCTAAGAGTAAAGAAAAAGACCTGGAAAAACTGTCATTTTTTTGAAGCACAAAAATATGGACAATGATTATTGCAAAAAGAAGGCATGCCCTGGAAAAAAAAAAAAAAAAAAAAAACCAAAACAAAAACAAAACCCAAAACTTTCCTGGGGCGGGGAGAGGGAAGAAGATGATGCATTGTTATACATAAAACACCCTGATTACCTGTTCCCTGTCGAATCCTGGGAAATCTGTAAGTTTGGAATAATAGAAGAAACACCATATTCATCCTGATACTTCTTACACGTTTTATAATGCTGTCTCATCCACGAAAATCTAACCTGTAAATGAAATGCCAAATTATTGAAATTATACTAAACAATCCAGGGATAGAAGGAAGAGATAATTCTGCCAACAGAAAGCAGTGCATGCAGGAATAATATAGGCATCATATGCAGCAGAAACCAGAACTTGTGTCTCCCCTTTCAGAATGAACACTTTCTTCCCCGACAAGAGATCTTCGATCGTTTTTCCATAGAGCCTCTGTCACTCTGTGAGACTGGAGAACATTCCTGCTCCCCAAACCCCCAACATCCTGGCATCTGAGAGCTCTCTCAGGGGTGAAAGATGCAAGTAAACTCCATTTAACCAAAACAAAGTCACAGGAACTACACCTCCCATATCCAGGATCAGTAACTGATGAGCTATGACAGAGACGGGCCATGAGGACGGGATGAGCACCACTGCTCCTTCAGTCTTCTCTGGCCTGCCGTTACCTTGTGCAGAGCAAAATCTTTTTGCATTAGGTGTGTTCTGAGAATACGTAACTTTTCTCTTTGGGGGTGGAGGCAGGGAAGAGGTGAAGGAACACCAACTTAAGGCTGCCTATCCATCTTAAATGCAAGCTAAGACGATTGAGTTGCTCTAGATTTATCAGAAGACAGCTGTGCTGGACATGCCCTAAATCAGAATTTCAGGTCCAACAGCACTGTCAGAAAGTGCTCACAGGTTTAGAGGCTGAACAAGAACACATCTCACATGCCTGTGCCTAAATTCCATTAAAGTTCTTCTGGGGATCCATTTTGGTTCTTCCTTCCAGTTTACCAACTTGCTATTCTCTCTTTCTCTCAGCTTTTCATCCTAATGAATCACGTGGAACAAAGCAAGCAGCTCAGCTTTCCACTAGTGCTAATCTTCACATTGGCAGAACTAAGTCCCAGGTGAAATGAAACAAACATGAAGACGACATGGATTTGATGCAATCTGATGTAAACAAAATGTGTGGCTGGAATCCTGCATTCATTTATACCAGAAGAGAGATTACTCTTGACTTCAGTGGGGGTCAAGATTTCACCCAATGTTCTGAAAATAAGGACCCCTATACAAAGGGAATGAAGGGAACGTAAACAGACTGATGGGGTGTGGGGGGAAATGACATATGATTGTATGTACACTGAGAATAATCAACCCGTATTTTGGGGGTTTATATGAAATTTTACAGTAGCTCTAAGCACTTTCATTTCCATAGTGAAAGTTTCTGAGGTTTTCCATATATCTGCAACTTTCATTTTCAGTTGTCTAACTTTTCTTTTGCCAGTTTTATAGCTATATCCAGTTTCTGCATTGTTTTAGGGAAGAACTGGCACTCCACTTAAAAAGTCCTTATAGACAATACAAGATCCTCTTTCAGTTTACACATTAGGCATCCCCAGCAGGCACTGCATGCCTAGTATATGCAGATGCCATACCAAGCTAAGTTCAAACTGCTACAGTCTCTTTAGCTCCAAGACAAGAATGACACACAGTAAAAGTGTGTGTGGTCAAAAACAAGAAAAATTTATCCAGCTTCTTGTAAAGTTTTACTCTACCTGCTTCTCACAGCATCTACAGCCCCCAGAAGCTTTCTTCATACTGTTTTCAACATCTAGAGCCCTTTTGGGATATGTTCTTTCTTTTTTAGTCACGCTCCCCCGGCAGAGAGGACAATGCGTTCCACTTTCTCTGATAGCTGTCAAGAAGCACTTCCTGCAAAACCTAAATTAAAAAGTTACCACAAACACAGGTTAGCAAAGTGAAGAGAGTAAGATGCTTTGTCCTTGAAGAGAGCTGGGTGATTATTGGGAAAAAGAAGATATATATCGGAGTAATAGTCTACTGAATACAAATCTTTATAAATAGAAGCAAAATGACATAATGGTGCTTACAGAGAAGTATACGGAAATTAAGGGAGCTTGGCAATGCACTTTAGGTAAAGATCTTACTATTTACTGACTAGTTTTCCCGAACTGTACACCAGATTGATCATTAATGAGATATTAAATGGTGCCGCAGGCACGTGACATTGGAAAATCTCATCAGGGTAATTCCTGTTTATTGTCCTTAAGCGGAGCCAAGAACACTGCAAAGCTTCATTTAGCACGCGTTTCCAAAGATCTTAGTTCATCAGCTTTTGCAGCTCGCTCTCTGTCTTTCCTCGTGCACCAGCCGCCAAAGCTATTCTGCTTTTCTGCAAAGTAGTACTTCGTAATTACGCGTTCCTCCGAAAAAAACGCAGAACGGACGAACTGCAAAGAGAGAACAGCTAGGCTATGGTCCTTGCTCGAAAACGAACAGGAAACTCTGAAGTTAAAAAACGCGGGTTAGGTTAGGTGTGCAAGATGTCTTCACCGGCCGCCGAACTCGATCCGACAACCGGGGGCTGGCTCCAGGCGGTGGCTTTCCTAACTGACCGGTCCTCGCTCGCTACAAAAGAAAGAGGCGAGGGGAGGCTGGGGCAGCACTTCGCACGCAAGCAAGCCTCCACGCCGGCGCTCGGCGGCGGCTCCTCAGCCCCCGGGGCGGCGGGCGGTAGCGAGCTCCGCGGCTCCCGCTGCGCGGCCGGCTGCAGGCCGAGGGTCCGGGCGCTTTGCCGGGGGGGCGGGGGGGAGAAGGAGAAGGCAGAGAACCGGAGGAGGCGAGGGAAAGGCTTGTGAAGGGGGCGGGGGGGCGGCGCGGCAGGGAGGAATACCCACACGTGCTGGCAGTTCGCGGTCCTCACGGGCGTCTTGAACACCTCCTGGCAGACGGGACAGTAAAAATCATCCTCGCTGAAGCACGCCGCCGCCGCCGCGGCTCCCTCGGCCATGGCAACACGTCAGGGCCTCTCCGAGAGGATCGGGGACGAGAAACAAGCCCCGCCCTGGCGAGCTGAGCCGAGCTGATCGGAGCTCCCCTCCGCTGCCGCGGGGGGCCGCCGGGCAGCCGCGGGACACGGCGCGGGGCGGTGGGCGCCGGGGGTCCGGGAGAAGATGGCGGGCGGGCACCTGGCACCAGGTGGG
>NW_010972864.1:5121459-5138495 GCF_000737465.1 Haliaeetus leucocephalus | reverse complement strand
CCCACCCCTCAGCGGGTGCCCGCTAGGGGGCGCCGCAGTGCCCGCCGGGGGCCGGCCCCCGGCCCGGGCCCGGCGTCGGGGGGAAGCGTTTGCAGCCGCCTTCTGCGCAAAAAGGGCAGTGGTGAAACCCTTTCTGCGCCGTTTTGCCCCCTATTTATAGATCGGCTGAGGCTGGCGGTAATTTTACGCAGTCGTTTTAGTGGTACGAGTAATATTTGGGCCAGGATTTCTGCCTCCTGAACGATACTGACGAAATCTTAGTTCAGCAGTACGACACTGCGCATTTCTTCCAGAGTAAGGAATTATAAGGATATCATTATAGAGAAATAGTAATGCCAACAAATTTCTCCGGGTGGAGAAGTCTTTGGACCTGTCAAGCGCATCTAGCACTGACCTCCTTAGAACATCACTCTCGGCAGGTAAACAACACACAAAATACTGGCTAGACTTTAAAAACAAATGGATTTATAGGGATTACATTTTTCCAGAATATATTAATCTGTGAAGATTATGTTAGTTCATAATAAAACCAAGATTCAGGCTAGGTGTGGTCTCTCACCCCATATCAAAGATGTGGGACAAGGGCTGAGGAGGAATGGGTTCTTCACCTTCGTTTTCCCTGTCTCCTTGGGACTGCAGCTGTCAACACCATAGCTAGATGTTCAGAGGAGATCACCAGGTGGGGAGATCTCTGAGACCTGTGGTTCATCTGTGCCGTCAGCATTTCAAAACTATTTAGGCTTCAGTCGTCCATCAGAGCTGCTGCTTGTATCTGCCAGTGATCAGCAGCAAGAGGCAATGCCCACCCCACCATCTGGGCATCATGGTTTGGAGGGGAGAGGGAACTGCAGGAAACAGAGCTGAAGCTCAGGTCTCTCTTCAGGTGAGGGTAAGGGGAGAGCCACCTTGTGATTCTGTGAAGCATGATGGCTCTGTTTACTTATTCGGGATCTATCGCAATTACTATTAGCTAAAAATGTTAGTAACTTCCTAAGCAAAAGCAGAGACAGCAGAGCAAAAGCCAGTGACTGCCCTAAATACCTGTAGACCACACAGAGGCAAAATTTGAATGCCACTAAGTACCGGGAGATCTGAAACACTGAGGGGAGGCACATCCAAAGCGATGGGCCCAATGTAAGTGTTAAATCACCAGGGCTGGGTCATTTACTGCCTATGCTTCAGGTCAGGAGAAAATCCAATGGAAAAGGCAGAACTCCCTGGGCAGGGATCTTCCAGGAGAGGACAGGCCTGGGATGTAAGGCATTGGTCTTGGAACTGTGGCTGTGCTAGCTCAGGAGGTTACTGCTCCCCTGTGCTCGTCACTGCTGCTAGAGGCTGCTAAGGGTTAGCTGAGCTGTTTATGGGCTGGCCAAAAAAAACCCTACTATTTGAAGTGATTAACTGATCATCTTCTTCCCTGAAATGAAGTAGGAAGCCAGGCCGGTAGATCTGTGTAGGCACAACGGGTAACGAGCGGCAGTTGGTGGCAGTAACCTCTTCAACAGTGCAAGTACAGCCAGGAGAGAAAGAACTACCCCTTAAATGGCGAATAGCCTGCAGAAGGGCTCTTGTGTGGTTTTGTGTCCATCAGGACTATACCACAGCTGTATAGCCAGCTTCAGGTGTGCCCTATTGATATCGTGACAGTACGTTAAAACAGTTACAGAAGCCTCACTCAGTTCAGATGCTATGCAGCTGCCTTGTGTTACTTGTTGGGAGAGAGGCAGCATGGCCTTCAGCCTCAGCAGGAGAAAGGCTGGCAGAGATGGGCTTCCAAGTCTTTTCAGTCTTCCTGTATGACTTCAGCAAAGCATGTCCTTATGCCTCAATTTCTCAATCTGTAAAAGGGGAGTAGTTTTTAATCACCAAATGAGGCTGCTGTAAAGTTAAATTAATTACTGCAGGTAAAGAGGGTTACGTCCTTTGGAGGCAGGTGTTCAACAAAAGCAAAGATTTATTATTAAAGGAACATGATAGGTCCATTTGAACTTTGTTCAGGAGACCGCAGTATTTATCGATTAGTAGCTTTTGGCAGGGGGAGAAATTGTGCAGATGACCTCAGGGAAGTAAACTACAGGAAAGTGTGTGTGAAGGCATTCATGCTCTTGCTAACATTATTGTAAATCTTGATCCTTTAATAAAGCTGTGACCTTGGAGTTGACAACCAGTACGCCACAGAGCAATATATAGCATGGCACCAGCCTTGTAAATCTTATGTAGTTTTTGCCATTGACATAGACAACATATAAAGAGAAATCAGGCAGCTGAAGTTTATGAAACACATTTATTTGAAGGAAAGCATTTTAAATCAGACTTTTTAGATGAAATGAAACCAATGGCCCTGCCAACTTTTTATTCCTCCTGACAAAATGTGTTTGTGAAATGAAGTCTCAACAGTGAAAACTTGTAGAACTGCTCATATAATTTTGCCATTTGCAGGGGGCAACTGCCACTGCTAGATTTTAGATCACCTTTGCGCAGCTATTGTACAACTACTTTTTGTTTTGGTTGCTTTCTTGACAATGCTGCTGCTGCAACAACAGCACATCTCTGCCAACATGAAAAGCACAAGGTTTTGTTCTGTGGGAGCGATCAAAGATGGATGTGAGCAGAAAAGAAAAGAGAGAAAGCTGTGTAACTGCAGGGGGATCAGAAGGTGCGATGTACAAGGGGAAGGACATCTTTTGCTCTTACCAGGTGTATCTGTATCACTATCAACAAAGAACACTGGCAGTCACAGACAAAACAACACTCCTACAGTGGTAGCTTATTTCATACAAATAAAGTTGTCTATACATTTTTCAGATGTGCAAGAAACCATAAATCCAGTAACTTTTTCCCCATATTTTTGGCTACTTTGCTCTGGCAGACCAGAGTTGTTTGTGTTTTTTTTTTTAGTTACTCAAATGTTCCTACAAATTCCACCCTTTGGAGCAACACTGCCCATCTTTCTGACTGAGGAGTTTTCATTTCCAAGGACAGTTCTAAAAGAGAAAGGAAAGCAACTTTCCCAGGCACATGAAACATTGAATCTTTCTCTTCCCAAAAAGGAGCCACTTTCTGATTCTAAGAAAAACTAGTAAAGACCTAAAGTCTATGGGGAGTTTCCTTGTTAACATGTTACCATGTCATTAAAGCTACTTTATTCATTGTACATGCTTCTATGCAAGAACATGAATTTTCATTTCTTACAGATCAACTGCATCTTTGAAAGATACTATGTTATACTGTACATGTGAAAAACTGTACATACTTTTTTTAACTTACATAATAATAACAATACAGGTTAGTTAAAAGACACTGTCAATCTCTTGAACAGGTTTCTATTTTTTTATTATAAACATCATATTCACTTGCTATCCTTTCAGGATGGCTTTCACTTACAAATTTTGCTAATTTTGAGTCTCTTCCTGCACTGTAAATGGAAACTTGTGTGCAGTCCTTGACAGTAGGTAGTATGTCCGATACAGTTTTGAGGGGGGATTTGTTCCAATTTGGTCCTGTAGCATCTGAAGTGCTGTTGTCATCTACCTCCAGCACTGCATTGTCATCATCAATGTACACAAGACTGGCCTGCTCCTGGAAGGTAGCTGCAAACAAATAGGAGAGGCCGCTGTCAAAGCCAGTGTATCTGTACACTGGACCAGCAGCGAGTTCAGGACCATTGTACTATAGGCAGAGAAACTGACAATACTTTCTTTTACCCTTGCAAAAAAAAAAAAAACCAAACACATTTTTTAATGAAACTGAAATTTAATTAAAAAAAAATAATTTAAAACCAAAACAATGCTTAAGAAAAAAAAAATTACATCCATGCAGGTTACTAACACTCCATTAATTGCAACAGGCTAAATTTTAATGACCACATTCATCTACAGAACGTGTTCTTCCACTCTTCTGCAATAGTCTTTACGTGCTGTTTGGATGATTCACATGCACATATTCTAAGAATGACCTATCTAGAACTCTTTCATCAAAAACTGCAACAGTGTTTATGTCCTGAAAAAAAAAAAAAAAAAAAAGAGAAGCATATTTTATTGAATATCAAGATAGTAATTAATATGTTAATAGATTTAATTTTGACTGCTTGAGTTACCAGTTAACAAAATGCTGGTTTCAGTGGGTTTACATCCATGTTTAAAGTTTACTGCCTAACTTTCTATTCCTTAGTGGTAAACACTGCAACATAAAGCAAGAGAAATCATTGTGAAACTTGAAATAAATGAGAATGTCAAATGGAGAAACAGATTAATTCAGTGATTATGCAAAATCAAACAATGCTAATGCTCTTTAATAAAAGAGTCCAATTTGGTGATGCATGTTATGTTACTGTGTATAGAAATAAATACTCAAGTCTTAACTATGAACTTAACTTTATGAAGCTACATATGTGTGAGCTATCATTAAAGTGCTATCGTACATAAGTCTCTTTCCGCCATGTGTATGAATTATAGCTTCAAATTATTACGATGGTTCTTCACTTCTGCCCTCCATTTAGACAACATTTTCTTTAGTGCTTTTTCACCATTTGAAAAAAATAATGTTTTATATCTTTCTTTGGGATTTTGTCTGGATGAGTACCAAACATAAATCTAGGAAAGCACTAACTAATATTCTTGAGAAATTCTAACAGCATGTTAATGCTTGTGCTGCATTTTTTTATTTTACAGCCCACTCAGACAGCAAACAGCTGCAGCACCTTTCAGAAGTACAACTGTGTCATCTTAGGTTCTTATAGAATAAAAAAGGGTTGTTGAAACAACTTTCATTTAAAGTACGTACGCTTTCATTTGAGGCTCTCCAAGTCATTTATAAACATGAGTCAGATGCACAATACTTGTTAAGAAGTTAGTACCTTTCCCTTGTCCCACCATTAGACAGCAACAAAACTGAGGACAGAATCTGTAAGTTGGCACCTCTGAGTACCAGACTATGTTGTTTCTGTATGCATCTGCCACACTTTGTGACTTCATGGTGCAGTTATCTGCTCAGTTCTTTTCATCACTTCTTGACTGTAAAAGGTGTGGAAGATACACATAAAGAAATCAAGTCATTACTAGTCTTCACAACTGAGTGTATGTCTGAGTTGAAGATGCCTTATAAAATTTCTGCTGAAATAGCTTGGATCTCTCCCAGGTGTTAAACAACTAATTGAACACCACTATAAATAAATGGAAGGAAGTATTCAATTTTCATCTTGGAAGTCTTACAGAAGAAATATTATCAGTGTTTAAAAGAACAGAAATATGAAATAAGGGGATATGTTATGGCCAGCTGGCATTCCAAATGGATCCTCCTGGAAACTATGCTAAAGCACATGGAAAACAAGGAGGTGATTGGTGACAACCAACATAGCTTCACAAAGGGCAAATCACGCCCGACAAATTTGGTGGCCTTCTACGACAGGGTTACAGCAATGGTGGATAAGGGAACAGCAACTGACGTCATCTACCTGGACTTGTGCAAAGCATTTGACACTGTCCCACACAACCTCCTTGTCTCTAAATTAGAGAGACATGGATTTGACGGATGGACCACTCGGTGGATAAGGAATTGGCTGGATGGTCGCACTCAAAGAGTTGTGGTCAATGGCTCGATGTCTGAGTGGAGACCAGTAACAAGTGGTGTTCCTCAGAGGTCAGTATTGGGACTGGCGCTTTTTAACATGCTGGCAACATGGACAGTGGGATTGAGTGCACCCTCAGCACATTTGCCACCAACACCAAGCTGTGTGGTGCAGTCAACACACTGGAAGGAAGGGACGCCATCCAGAGGGACCTCGACAGGCTTGAGAGATGGGCCCATATGAACCTCATGAAGTTCACCAAGGCCAAGTGCAAGGTCCTGCACATTGGCTGGGGCAAGCCCAAGCACAAATACAGGCTAGGCAATGAGTAGATTGAGAGCAGCCCTGCAGAGAAGGACTTGGGGGTGTTGATTGATGAGAAGCTCAACACGATCTGGCAACGTGTGCTCACAGCCCAGAAAGCCAGCATATCCTGGGCTGCATCAAAAGCAGCATGACCAGCAGGTCAAGCAGGTGATTCTCACCCTCTACTTCGCTCTCGTGAGACCCCACCTGGAGTACTGCGTTCAGCTCTGGGGGCCCCAACATAACAAGGACATGGACCCATTGGAGCAAGTCCAGAGGAGGGCCACAAAGATGATCAGAGGGCTGGAGCACCTCTCCTATGAAGACAGGCTGAGGCAGCTGGGGTTGTTGAGCCTGGAGAAGAGAAGTCTCCAGGGAGACATTATAGCAACCTTCCAGTACCTAAAGAAGGTAAAGTACACTGTTGGCCAGTTTGGGTCAGGTGCCCTGGCTGGGCATGAGAAGCTGAAAAATCCTTGACTATAGTCTAAACACTACTGAGCAACAACTGAAAACATCAGTGTTATCAACATTCTTCACATACTGAACTCAAAACATAGCCCTGTACCAGCTACTAGGAAGACAGTTAACTTCATCCCAGCTGAAACCAGGACAGCCTACAAGAAACCTGGAGAGGGACTTTTTACAAGGGCATGTAGTGGTAGGACAAGGGGTGATGGCTTTAAACTGGACGAGTGTAGATGTATGTCGGATGTAAGGAAGGAGTTCTTTATTGTGAGGGTGGTGAGGCACTGGAACAGGTTGCCCAGAGAGGTTGTGGATGCCCCATCCCTGGAAGTGTTCCAGGCCAGGCTGGATGGGGCTTTGAGCAGCCTGTTCTAGTGGAAGGTTTCCCTGCCCATGGCAGGGGGGTTGGAACTAGATGATCTTTAAGGTCCCTTCCAACTCAAACTATTCTATGATTATTTTAGCAAGACAAATACTGCTAGGCACAGAGCACTCTCAGATCATCTGTCAGTTATGCTAATCCCTGCTGTGTAATTCGTGTCTGCAGACATCCCAAGGACTGTCAACCTATGTAGGTCTGATGGTTAAGATATTCTCTCCTATTGGCTACAAGAGAAGTCAGGCAAAAGCATTTGTTTTATCCAATAAAAAATGTGTTTATCATCCATACAATTTATGTATCCATTTTTTTATCATTCAAAAAATAAACTAATAACAAATATTCAATTTGTTTATCATCCAAGCCACTGTTTGGATGATAAAGTGCTACAGGAAACACACAGGATTTCTCTGGTCATCAATAACAAATTAATTTATCTGTGTGCTTACAACAGAAGTGCCTAAAACACTTCATCAAAAGAAAAGCTGAATTACTTCCTGTAGGTTCTCTGTATAATATAAAAGTTGCAGTTGCTGCAACATTTATTTCTTCAACCAGTATCATGAGAACACTGTGTGTATGCTAAAAAAGTGAATATCGTGGAATACACCATGTGTGAATATACTATGCGTAGACTAAAAACAGCTTTGTGACATGTTATGGTAGTGAACATTATGATACAACACACCAAAAAATCCTGTGCCTTTCTTAGAACTAGAAGTCTGATGTGTTTATTCTAAGTCTGAAATAAAAAGGTTGAAACAGCTGTGTCAAATCACTTTTTCAGGTACTCCTGAAATCCTGAAACAGTTACTCCAAAGTTATTTCAGAATTAAAGGGAAGGGTCAGTGTGTCAGTAGCAAACAATGAAGTGCACCTCTCAGCATGTTCTCTCTCTTTGCTTTGTATTAACAATGTGGTGTCTACAGTTTATAAACCAGCTAAAGCAGTTATGAATCCAGCATGACTTAAAAGATCACATTTCATTTCCCTGCTTATACTTTTTACATTATTTGTAGGCAAACAGTTCTGAATATTGTTTTTTACATTAGGTTTCAAAGAAGTGTGCAACAGAGGCTGTACAATGCATATTACTCACAAGTCTCTCAGGATCAGCTTGTATATGCAACTCCGAATTGAGCAAAGGATTTAATAATTTTCTAAGTTTAAGGCTTAACTCTGCCCTAGAAGCTATACAATACAGCTATTAATTTGCTGAGTGAAAAAATAAGAGCTTATAGACTGATAGGTGTCATAAAAATTATTGACAATCATTTCAGTTGACCAAAGTAAATACAGAGTCTAATCTGAAAAAATACAAAATTGGCAAAATATTATATATTAAAGCATTAACTCAGATAAAGGTGAACACGGTATACACTCTGAGTGAATGCTTCCTTTAACTTACTCGGAGCTCTGGCTCCATGGTAACTTACTAATATGATTATGGTTAAAGTGGTGAAAACTAACCTGCAATGCAAAAGGGAATGGAGCGGGTTTCCCCCATCCCACTCACTGGGGGAAACAGCAGCATTGGTTGATTTGTCTACAAGTCCTTCAGTCTGTAACCTCTTGAAAACACCTCTTCTACAAGATGCAAGAATCACAGTCTAAAATGCCTTGGCAAATAACCGTCAGGGAATAAGGTATGCTTGTCAAGATCTGAGTCTACACCCTATGGACTTCAGTCCTACAAACAGGGTCACAGTAAGACCTCACAGCCTCCATGGACTTTCAGAATGAAGCTTTATGTATTTTTTTCTGAAGTTATCTTACCTTCAAAAATAAAAATTAAAAACCCCACTATGACAGACTCCTATATAAGGCCACATATAAGCAGTTCTCAAATTATAACCTCAGAACCCAGATGAGAATACACAGCAAATGCTGCACATAAATCTGAGTTAGGGCAGTAGAGATAGCACATGTGGGATTTAAAAGCAGGCAAGTCACTGAACCTAATAATGCTCATTGGCTTGGCTGTAAGTAACTGTTTGTTGTATCCATCATAAGACTTCCTACACCATTTTCAGTGCTCCTGCCAGCACTCATAATGATAGGAGTGCTAATATTTTAAATATTATGTGCATACATGCTTGTCTGTGAGAGATGGTTAGAGGGAATGAATATAGGTATGTCTGTCCTCCACTGTCAAAACCAATTAAACAATTAATGTATTTTCTCTTTGTCTATTATTTTCTATCAGCAATGCTTGCTAGAATTAATCAGTTTAACATGTGAATTCAGTAAAATATATACTTCTGTACATTACCGCTGCTCTCCTTTCTGATCTGTGGTAAGCGAGACAGTGGTCCATTAGCTCATCCTCATCTACTTCTCACTGGGAATAAGGACAGGAATATCTGGGAATAAGAGTTAGTGTATTGTTAGTGAATGCAGATATGACTGATACATTTTTAGTACTACAAGCAATAAAAGAAGTATTTAGATTTCTTTGGCCAGATATCATTAGTAGCTTCTTTTGCCATAGCTAAAACGTGGCATGGGTGTATGACATGTACCTGGGTGCGATGTATGCTCTGCTGGCAAAAGGTCAGCCTTGCTAATGGACACTGCAAGCACTGCACAGAACTGTGCCAGCATGTCAGGATATTGATCCAGAAAAGCACTCTTAACATAACTATGACCTTAGAGAAGAACAGATGAAAATACTGAACACTACAACTATAGACATTTGATAAAAGCATCACTTAATTGCTGTGATACACTTGGACCATGTGTGACCAAACTACCAATTCTCAGGAGCCCTCATTAAGTATCGACACTTGCTCACAGAGGATTCCTACTTAGTTTTCAGTACAGAGTATGGTCTTGTTGCATGGTGGAGACACTGTTTTCAGGTCAGTGTGATTTTCAGTTGTGTGTAGATAAATGTTCAAGTTTTTCTGAGCATCAGAAGAACAATAACTGATAAGGAGGTAAAGTCGTCTGAACAAGCAACCTGAATAATGTGTCATTTAGGAATTCAAATAGAAAAGAGTATAGGGACTTTAAATTACCTAAATAAAAAAGCATTTTAATAATGATATCAAAATAGCTCCTAATCATTAATGGACAAAACTAAAGGCCATTGGACTTCAAGACCTCAGTCATTCTAGAATTGGTACACACCTAATCAATTGCTCTAACAGGTCCTGCCCTGAAAGAGAATGAAAGGGACAAAGAATTTGAAATTTTGACATGTAACACACATTCTGTAAATATATATATTCTCTCTAAATACTGTAAGTATGTAAATAAGAAAAGCTGTCAGTCTTCTTAATGCAAAACTATTTCTGAAGAACAAATTATTAGAAGAGAGGCAATTGCATTTAGATTATTATTAGTCTTATTCATTCGGTAAATAACCAACATTTTCAAGGAGTCTTATTTGAAAGTAAATATAATTCTCCCCCAAGAAAAATAGCAAAAACTGCTGACTTGTCAAAATACAGTTGCTTCTACAAAACAGGTCACATGGAGCTAAATTCTATCAAAATCATATTAACTGCAAGTAAAATACATTATTTTCTAGTCACACACACACAAAAAATTAGCACCCATTTTAAGTACTATTTGAGTATTATGATTTTAAAATATTAGTAAAGGATTCATGGTGAATTCTGTGAAACAGAAACAAGTTCCAATTAGGTAAAAAAAAAAATATCAGAGAATTCTTCTACCAGTTTGACTTTGCTATGTTGGGATAACAATTGCTATGTTGGGATAACAAACTCAAAAGTGTTTTTACAATGTCATCAACCCTGAGGTCTACCTTTGTTACAGCATCTCCAAGCTCCTGTACAGGTCCATATTTTTCTATATATTTTTCACAAGTTTTTAATGAGCCCTCATTTCACTCAGACATACCTAAGCAATGAGAAGCAGCAGCTTGTTATGTTTTATACCATGACACATTCACACTAATAGATCACTCTGAATATTTTCTATTTCAAAGCCTTATTACAACATTGTGGCTATACCTAGGGAAGAATATGCTTCTCCTTCAACTACTGGCTCAGTTCTTCAAGCATTTTGTTACTGCTTCAGTATTGCTTTAATACATTTTATAATAACAAAATTCAGCTTAAGAGACTAAAGTCAATTTGAGTGAAATAACTATTGATTCGTGGTGATTTTATTTGTCCCTTACATTGGCCCTTAATATTTTGGAATGAAATTTGGGATGCAAAAGGGAAACATTTCTAGTTTGGTGAGGGGGACCCTCCCAGTTCATATCTTGCTCTGTTTTTAATGGCAAAAATCTAGACCAACTCTGTTAAAAACAAAAATACTCCAACACGAGGGCCTGATTCTGATCTCAATGAAGTCGTCAGCAAAACTTTTTTATAGATTCATTAAGGATAAGAATTGAGTTTTATATTGCTGCTGCTACTGGCTGTCCTATTTCCTTTAACTCAGAACTTCTCAATTACAAACCTGGTGAAACACAGTCATGAAGTATTTTCTATGACGAGAAAGAATATGAAATTCTACGAAATCACCAAGTTGAGATATTAAAATATTATCTGCACAGAAACAGTGCAGAGACATTAGTATTACTTAAGGTTATTCTATATTCTTAACCTTTGAACACTGATGACTGGTTCTGGTGAATCTTGGTGAAGAAATTTAATATAACCCTGTCCCAGATGTCTGTGCCATGGCTCCACTACAAATGATCATCCTGACTGCAGATGCAGCAGAATGAAACCTGCTCATGCCACAGTCACTTAATTGCAATTTCCACTCCCCCAGTGGAAACTGCAAATGCAATTAGGTTTATACTAACACAGTAATCCATGCATTGGCGTGACTGAGACACTGCAAGAGCACTTGCCAAGGGTAGTCTGCCAAATATCAGAAACAACATACAAAGGTATCTTGATGCTATAATGCATTAAATGCACTCTCCTTTTCAACATACCTTAGTGGCTTCACTGATGGCTTTACACAAGAAATACACCCAACATTTTCTGCAGCCATAAGAAAGATTATAAACCCCTGCAAATATCCATAATCAGGTCACTTCTTGTGCTCTGCCACTGAACAGCAAAAAGCAGTACTTAAGCTCTACTAAGTATTGAGAAGCCTAGCTAAGACATACATAGCTCAGCACTTAACATACCTGTTACAATTAGGTTCCTTCTGGAAAACCCAATTTAAAACAAATATTAAAATTAAATTCAATATTTAGCTACTGTTAATATCAAGGTTTTGTGGTTCATGCATTTCATTGTTAGTTTTAATCAGATCTTTCCCAAACAGAAAATCCATGGCAAAAAGGTAAAGAACCAAAAGCGTTAATAACAAAAACTTTTTTGCTGCTTTTCTTATGTTGTCTGTAATTCCCCACAACCCTGAAATAGCAGTCTTTCTGAAGTTCACACATTTACTTGCTTGTTTACATTTTATGGCATTTTCACACTGCTGCTGCTAGACAAGAAAGATTTAAGGGTACTCTTTTGCAGTTAGCAAGACAGGAGAAATTATAAAAGCCAGATGTGAGTCTGTTTGGAGAAAAAATAACAGGGAGTCAGATCTAAGCTGTACAATCTCCTCCCACAAAACAACACAGGTATAAAAATATAAGGGGAGAGCAGGACTGAAGAGCATTATACAGAAAGAGGCACAGAGTAAATATTGACAAACATGGGAGAAAATACTTGGTTTTATACAAATTTTCAAGTAAACATATATTAAGTCAATCTTGGTTAACTGTTTTTCCTATTGATATATGCCCTGTCCTCCACCACAAAGTTCTGTTTACCTTTTGCTCTGTACTTTGTTTTGATGAAACATGATTAAGTGATTAACATGTTCCAGTTCAAACAGTAGCATTTAAAACTTTGTTTGCATGTGAGTAAGTGATGTTTCAAAGGCTTTATTTAGATTTAAGGAAAAAAGCTCAGTTTAGGTAGCTTTACCAAAGAAGGGGGTGGAGTGTTTAAAAAAAAAAAACCAAAAAAAAACCAAACCCAAACTTTGTCCTGTAGTTTAACAGATGCAACTGTGGCCAGGATTTTTCTAATTAGACAATCGCAGTATATATATTAAAAAAAAAAAAAGTGATTTATCCTTTCTGCAGCCAAAGCCAACATAGGAAGTCAAGAAGATTCAGCTCCCATAGGTTTAGGCTTGACCTTAATATTTGCAATGGCACTGTTTTAGAGCTCTTTTAGATATGGAACTTGATAAATCACAAAAATTTATTCTTCCATCATCATGCTAGTGGAGTTTCTCTGTTTAGACATGCCCTTAAAAAGGCATCATAATAGTGTTAGTTCTCGTGCATGGATACATCTCTGGAATTATTTAGTAGTTAGTGTTCAAGGCTGCAAACCTGCATTTCACATTCTGTGCAGTTTCAGTATGTGCTCTCCATCTTCTTGGCAATATCAGTGGCTGGAGTTCCTTCAGAAGAAAGATAAGCACAGCAGTAAGGGCATGTCCACACATTATTCTTTAAGCTTGCAGAAATACAGGAATGACAGAATCTATCCATACAGAGAAACAAAACCAAATGTGATCATCCCCCCAAAACATGCTTCAAATAAGGCAAGGTATATAAAAAACAATCAAAATTTTGCACCACATCACATCTCTGGTGTAACATTGCAGGATATTTGTTGTTCTTAGGATATACTGTTAAGATTGTGGGTATTGTTCTGCAGCCCTACCTGTGTTAAGCAGAGCACTGAAAACAGACAAGCTGAGCTTCCTGGTAGCACTGAAACACATGTGACTGTGAGGACTCATTTCAGAGCAGAAGTGAGGAACCCATCCCCCGTGGGCCAGGCAAAGCCTGCAGTCCATGATTTCAATACCTGCCATCACAGCAAAGATTATTTCATATTTGTAGTGTTGCTGCTGGACAATGTCACAAATACGCATACTGATAGCTCACTGTAAGTCTTCCTGAGCCCATAAACAGAAGAATACTCCACTCTGCTCCTATGAGTGACAACCATCCCAGTTGTTAAAATGAGGGAATTTCTCCAATAGGTGATGACGTCAGGAGTTGGAGAATTACACTGTGAAGGTTTTAGGCAGCAGTCATGGCGGAAGCATTAGGCTGTTGGGTGGTAAGTGGTGCTCTGATGTAGCCATCTCAGGGTTTGGATTTAGGTAAAGGCATACATACTTCTGGGAGCGTCTTAGCCGCTTCACTTCTCTGGTTTTAGTAACAAAAGCAAATTGGATTAGTGGTCACTGCAGCTGCTTTTGAAAGCTTTTTGTCAGTTATGGATATGATGGGTAAGCTTTGGTCAATCTTCCTGTAGAGATGCAAAACATTACTACCCTTCACTATCCGAGCAGCACTGCAAAGTCCCAGTGCTAATGGGACAGAAAAGGGCCTTTCTTTGCATCAGATTATTGCTCCCCATCATGTCAAGATAGGGGTCTGAAGGGTAGAGTGACAGCCTGGGGCTGCAAGGAAGGACAAAAGAAAGGATGCACACTGACTGACAGCCCCTCCGGCTTTGGAAGAGCTAGAAGCTGTTGTGCCAGACTGCAACCGGCAGCGAGCACATTGCTCAGCCTGGGTGAGCATACAGACAGCAAACACATAAGGATGAGGAGGTGGCAAGAGTCCTTGCTCCTCTACAATAAATTTGCATTTGTGGCCTTCTGCTAAGTCTCACAGCCCTGCAGCAGAAGTGTCAGGAGCAAACTTGTGTCTGCAATCCCAGCTGCATGAATGCAAAATTTCACTTAAATAAACTGCTGACTTGGCACTCAAACAGGTAAAGATCAGGAATATCTTTTCTTTTGCCAGTTCTGCCTGGATTTAAATGCAGTAGCTTCTAGAAGAGAGGCACCTGAAACCATAAACGACTGTGGTCAAACCAGCTAGTACTGGTGGTCATGCTGTGCCAATTTTGGATGTTGCCACTCGCACCCTCCTGTGCTGCCCCCCTGTTGATTACCCACCTTTCCTTCTGTCTCCTCTCCCAACCCTCCAGCCCAGCAGAAGGTATCGTGCTTATCTCTCAGATACTTCTCCTCAGTTTGGCATTTTAGTGCCAATCCACCCGCTTTCCCAGCTGCTAAAATGCTAGCCTTTGCACCAGAGCTGCTAAGCCACGAGTCCACATTGCCCCCACCAGCTCTGCTATGCAGATAGCAACTCCAGCAGAGGAGTGGAGTTGGAAGCTGAGGCAAAACCTTCTTAAACCACTGTGAAACAACTTGTCAAGCCTCCCTTGCCAGTGCACCCTCCAACAGCATTTCTAACATACTTAACAGCCTGTGACCGACCTATAGGAGGACTTAAGATGTAATGTCTTCTTTGGAAGCCTTCTTCATATATAGCTCCACGGAGCCATGTAAAATACAATCAAAGCCTAAATCTGACAGAAGGTGGTATTTTGCAGTTACTTTACAGAAGTATAAATGATTACACTAAGTGCAAAGAGAGTACAGCCAAGACCCAACATGCTCCTTGTCCAAGAATAAACTCCAAATTGTTACACATGGTTTGCCCTCGGGCAGGTTTAACTTAGATTATTCCTGTACTTTAGACAGGGTTGAAAGGGTTTCTTTGTTTCTCTCACAAACAGAAGAGTCTCCTATAAATAACCTCATACAAGGTTCACACGTGCTGTCTGAGAGCTTTCCACTTTTAATGTCACAAAACATAAAATCAGATTGCCCTTTGCCAGTTTGTTCACCCTTCCCCTAAAACTCTCAGTAGCAGGAAAAAAAAAAAGAGATAATATAAAGGTACAAGGATTGGTGAAGTACAACTACACCCATGCATTGTACGTAAAGTCTTTTGCTATTAGTCAGTGATTCATTCTATTGACTATAAAAACAATTTGCAAGAATTTCAGGTTCAACAACAACCCCCCCTCCCCTTAACTCAATTTATCACTCTGCTTTATTTGCTCAGTCCATACCTAAACAGGTAAAACAAACAAATACAACTTAAAAGAGTTCAGGTAGATGAAATAAATCCTAATCATCTCGGGATATTGACCTGACATATAAACATTGCGAAAGCCCTACTTTTTTCCCTTTCCGTTTAGCATCCAAACAACTGCCTCAAGTCTCTAATTAGAGGCTGCATAACATCTCAAATGCAACAAAAGCCAACACATTCATTCCTGAAGATACTGAGGGTGCTGTAAAACAGTTGCATTTTTAGACATACATACATGTGTACAACTCAGCTCAGGAGCCCATCATTTTCTATGAACTGTGACTTGGAATAAATAATAGAAACAAGCCTTGCCAGGTGACTAGCAGAAAAGGCACAGTTGCTTAGCTGGATTTCTGTTGAGAAGGAACTCTGCAAAGTTGCCTACAGTTTCTGAGGCCAACAAGTGGTCCTGAAAACTAAGAAGGGGGTCAGAAACATGCTAGGAAGCCCTTTGTCCTTCCCCCCCCCCCCCTTTCTTTTTTTATTTTTCCAAAATTATTCCTAAACACTGGCTTCAGCCATACTTCCGACTGCTGTTATCACTAGAAAGATGCCACATTTGTAAAGGGAGTCACTGCAGATGGTTCTTGCATTTTACACCTGTATAGATCACTCTGACTCTATACTCCGATTATAGCTCACACTGAATTTGTGATGAAGACAACCACTTGGAATTTGAACCAGAAGCGCACGCTCACTCTTGAACTGCTAGTTTCACACATTGATTTTTTTTAAGTGGTCCAGAATAGCTGGCCTTATCCTAGAGCAGCTATCCCGAAACTGATTTTCTGGCATATCCTCATGGTAAGCAAATTTAGCTGGGATGAATTGAGACATATTTCTAAGTATTTAACACACAAAAAAACCCCCCAAAACCAACAGAGCACAGATGTCACAACCTCTCTGTACAGTCAGCAGAGAAACAGGCACAACTTACCCAAGGTAATTCAGTCTTAAACAGGCTAACTCCGGAGCCGCGTCACCTGTGCCCACCGCCTGCGGAGGCAGGTGAACCCAGTGCTGCTGCTCCACCCTTACCTGCATGGAAACCACTGGTGAAAATGGGTTATTTTCAGTCAGTTCGAAGCGGACTCCCCGCACCCGCGCGAACCCCGTGTGTCCGCCCCCCAAACCTCCCCCACTGCCAGACCCCCACACGCCGACCTCCCGCCTGCCTCCGTCCCAGGGGCCCCAGGGGCTCTCCGCCGGCGGCAGACAGCCCGGGGCCAGGCAGCGGAAAGACCCTTTGCCCGGCCTGGGCGGGCCGGTTCCGCCGCGGGGCTCCGCCGCCGGCCGCGGGCACTTACACGCTTCCCCAGGGCGTCCGCTCGGGGTGTGCAGCAGCTGCAGGCAGGCGGCGCACTCGAAGGAGGCCGAGGCCGGCTGCCCCG
>NW_010972864.1:5114925-5121367 GCF_000737465.1 Haliaeetus leucocephalus | reverse complement strand
CCTCGGCCCGGCACGGAGAGGGAACCCCGCGGCGCCTACGGCCCGCCTGAGCGCCGGGGCTGCGGCCTGGGGGAGCGGCGGCGGGAACCCCTTCTTCTCCACAGAGTTTTACTTCCCCGCGGGGTGGTGGACGGGGAGGGGACTGAGGTCTTAAGTATCCGGGAGGTAGGCCTGACCTTGAGTTTTTCAAAGCCTAAAGAGCTTTGAGTCAAAATCAGGTAATAACAGTGTATTTGTTGTGACTGCCTGTGATGCATGCTGAGGAAATACTAATATTATTTTTAGCATTTTTAGAAGGCTGGCGGTGATGCCGTTTTAACTACCAAGGCAGGTAACTTGAGGTAACTAACAAGGCACTTGAAGTAGCGGTAGGTTATCTTGAAGCAGGTAATTCAGTCAACGAGTACTTTTTAAAATAAATTTCCATTAGCACTGGAGATGGCATTTTCTCAGATGTGGACCGCAATGGCCCACATTCATTGTGCCAGCATGATGGACCGTCAACTACCACTGTCAAAGAAAATAGGGAAGGACATAACGGCTAAAAATTACAAGCAACGACAATAGATATTTGGGAGAAATTTCTTTTGTTCTCTCTATTTTGATTCTCTGTTTTACCTGTTAGCAGCCTCTTACTTCTTCCCCCAGTACTCTGATGATAGCTGTGATGGGGGTGTCTGTGGCAAATAACAGGGGGCAACAAAAGGCACGAGGCATGTCCTTGTGTTGGCAGTGGACACAAATGTAGGTTAATTTTAGTGGAAGTTAAGGTGCCCAAGGACTGCTGAGCTGTGGAAGCAAAGCTGTGGTTTTGTTTGACGTGTTCTCTCACATCATGCATCCCCATGCACGGAGCTTCTCTGCCCACAGTGGAAATGACTGCTGAGGCCAAGGGAGAATCCTGGAAGGAGTTGGACATGTACAAACATCACACGGTGGCCTTAATGCAGCTGTCAAAGCAACCTACCAAAGCAACCGTGGCGTTATTTTTGTCTGCCATGAATAAAAATAAAAGCAGATTCCTTCTAGGTGTTCCCAAGTATGTAAACACCCAAAGAACAGAGGTAGTATTCCAACTTATTTCTACAAGTACTGGAAACTTTACAATACATTTAGTAATGCGCATAAGTGAATTGGGATCTGTCTAGGTTTTTCTCATTTGGCTAAAAGTTGTATCTATCTGCTCTCTTAGGTACAGTTGGAATAGCTTTCTCTATCTTTTGGGCAGTGTATTTTTTATTATGACAGATTATTACTTTTTTCTTTAATATTGAGGAATCAGAAAAACTAATATCTGGGCATGCCTCAATATATGTATATATTTTTCAGTATCCAATGTATTTTCTGTAACTTAATATTTTTACAGAAGCAAAGTCAAGTATGACCCACTTCTGAGTAAGAAATAAAAAGGGAAATGCAGTAGGTTTGGCAACTCCAAGATGAAAACATCAGCAAGTTTGGGATCTTTCAGTCTGCATCCGGCCTGCAGTAAAACTAGTAATCTCCTTTCAAAGTGATTTTCTTGGAAATTTCCATGACAGATTTGGTTTTGGAGGAAGATATCACCATGTTCTAGGCCCAAACTGCTGTGATGATTATCTCATATAAACAGCTTTACAGTCATGTTACTGATGCCAAATCAAATAAGTAATGACAACATAAAGACAGCAATATTTCCTGTGTTTACTATTTACTCATATACTACCCCACTGATGAATAATGAAAGCAGATCTAAGAAGAATTATATCTCATCGTAGGTAAACCCACAAAAATTAGGGCAGCACTATGCATTGTTACAGAAACTGCATGTTCCAGCATATGTGAAATCTTGTCAGTCAGAATCAAGTCAATTAATTTCTTCTGTCAGTTACTGGTTTTCTTTAGTATCAAATAAATCATGAGGAAAATAGTAATACCATGCCACTGGCTGAACTCTGATTTTGTCTATTGCTGCATTATGTTTGGTGTCACTTGGTTAAGATTTAGATTTCAGTTATACCCAAATTTAATTTCTTTGCATATCATTGCATTAATAAAATAATGTGATAAAATGTCATTAGCCACCATAAGATAATTAAGCATAAATGTTATAAAAGAAAACCAATCAGGGACTAAAACTGTAGGGTTTTTGTCTGGTAAATCACAGAGTCATTTAAAATCTGACTTAATGTAAGTATGAATAATGTATGGAAAACATTAAACCATGAAGGATAAAAGTAAAATGCTTTTAAAAAAAAGCATTTAAAAAAAACAAATAAGCCCTTAAGTGCCTGTCAGTAACATGTGAAAATAAAAATGGCATCATCATCATCATTGATGTATGGGGAATGGAAGTCTTACGCAGAAAGCAGTAAAACTGCATTAGAAATTTTAGGAATTTACTGACGATAATTTTCCAGTTCCGAATAGGTGGCACACACAGAGACCAGACCATGGTGGAAAGGACTGGAAAGATCACAGGGCTGGAAGCTTGTGGTGGCATGAAGATCAGTGCTCACAACCAATTACATCAAATAAGGGCAGACAGAGTACAGACTCAGCCAAGATCTGTTACATGTGCACTTGTTTATGGCTGAGTAGGCATTTACAGATGGGTATGTATTTACTTAGATACACACATACAGATAAATTGTCTACACCTGCCTGATTAGTTTCCTAGAAAAAAAATAATTGTTAAGAAATAAGAAAATCTGAGAACATATTAGAGGAGAAACTTAACAGTATTAATGAAAATCAGGGAGTGTATCAGAAGACTTCATTACATGGTAAGTGTTCCACAATATTTTAAATATTTAAATAAACAATTTTATTAAAACCCCTTTCTGGAAAAGGAAGGAAAGACAATAGTTAGAAGTAGATAGCAATCACAAATATGTCAATAAAAATTACCAAATGAAGCCAAAGAAAATTCAAGCCTAGTAAAACTAGGGACAATAGAAGAAAATCTAAAATATAAACAAAAGAAGGTAAAACAGCAGCTAAGACTCAGTATGAGATTGATAGGAGAGCGCTAATGGTGCAGAGAAGTGTTCAACAGTTAGCTAGCTACAATATTTGGTAAGGAGCAAAAGGTTGTATTTATATCTGATCAGGGTATTGGAGAATTTGCCAGCCCATAATGACAATGTAAGTATTAAAACACATTAATTAGGAATAAATATTCTAAAAGGAAGGCGGAGAGAACCTTCACCCAATAATCCTAGAAGAGTTGGCTGAGGAGCGTTCTGCCTGCTGTTAATTATTGTTAATAATTCTGAGCATACAATGGAAGTCCTCCAGTGCTGGACTCAAACGACATGGTTGACCTCATCAGTTATAAAATGTAAAAGATGAAGTTCAGTCAATAAAAGTATATTGATGCTCACTAACACGGTTTTAGAAATAGGACTTGGCAAGCTGAACTCATGTTGTACTCTGATGAACTTACAAATATAATTGGGTTTTGTAACTGTGCTGATGTAATACACTTCTGTAGGGTATTTAACTTAGTCTTTCATGGCCTTCAAACTAAAACTAATTAACATTATGTAATATGAATTAAGATACACAGGAGATAAGAAATGCTGTATGACAAAGTAGCATCAAAACCATACATACCTGACCTTAGGTAATATTTTTATGAAGAATCTGGAAACAAATATAAAACCACCAAGCAATTGTATTTGCAGATGCCAAAAGCACAGATGAAGTGATAAATGATGATGGCAACGGACATCGCACAGTGCAATGTGGATTCCAGGATAAATTGGACCCATTCAAAGAAAGTGAATCCTAAAAAGTTGAGTGCAATCTCATATATGCAGGGGAAAAAAACATGTACTATACTCTGGAAGAGTAACCAGTGGCTGAACACAACCTAGCAGCAGGGTGGAGAAGCAGTGTGCGCTTCCCTAGTAGCACTGCTATCAATGAAGGCAGATGACTTCTGATGGGGATAATGACAGTAAAAGTTGAAAATGAGGATATTTATTGCAGCTAGCTGGTTTTATTAGCTCTGCTGACACCAGCAAGGGCTATCTAAGCCATGATATTTACAGAACACAGTCTGTTGAAGGGATACAAGCATAACCTTGAGAGAGAAGAGCTGGGAACATTGTAACCTGATAAAACAGGGAATGGTTTTTCCTTTTCAGCCCTTAATGTGGCTTCACTGCCCCTTCAATAAAGTCATTGCATACTTCAGATAACCCATGCCCACAGATAATCTGCACAAAATTGCATTAAGGAGATGGGGATAATCGAAGGGGATGAGACACAGGGCAACGGCTCCCGAGCAGAGGCTCTGGGATACATTTCCCCTGGTGTAACCTGAGTGTGAATATAATCAATGCTGCTGCTGAACCACAGAGCATTTTCCCACCCACGCATAAGCCACGGTTTTACAATTGAAAATACATGCTGAAGCACAACGGATGTTTGTTGACTGCCCTAGAAAGAGCACACCGAGCTGCCTTTCCTCCTTGTTCCCTTGTCCTAATTAATGCTAAGATTGTAGAGGATTTCCTCGTATGAGTTTCCTGTCATTTATGCAAGTCAAAAAGAGGCAAGTATTTCCCACTCTCAGAGGGGAGACACTAGAGCATGCACATATGTCAGGCAGCAGTGCTGTTGCCTTGAAATGTGAATTTCAATTTCAGTGAGCTTCCTTACATGATGACCCTTCATCTATTTACCTGATTTTAATGAAACTATTATATGAGAAAGTAATCTCTGACAATGATATTATTCGGTATAGCTTTCTAAAACCTTAATGTCTTAACCTTTGTTAGAGTGAGCCATGAAATTCACTAATTGGGTAAGGTCAATTGAAGTAGACACATGCTGCCTGGTGACAGCATGTGTTGCCATGAAACTTTGAGGGACTATAGAGTTCCCTCGGGGAAAACCCTTGTGAATTCAGCTAAAAAAATAAGCCATATAAGCACAGATATCTTTAATGGTTAGCATTTTAAGACAAGGTTTAAAATCTTTTTGTTAATTTATGAAATTACTTAGCTTCCATGCTTCTTTGATGGAAAAGCAGCAATGAGAAAAAAACAGTGCCTGAAATTTATTTTTTGTTATCAACATACAGGAAAATAATCTATTTAAAGCCAAATAATTCTAAAAAACTTCCTTGGTATTTTGATTTCTCTGTTCCTCATAATTGCCACCAGCTCCAATCCTATCTGTAGCTGTGGCTTCCAAACAGATTCACCGACTGTCCCATCACAGCCACAAGGACCTTCCCTCCTGTCTGTCCTTCACTTACCCTCAGACTATTTGCTCTGTCCTTTTCATCTAACTGAAATTCAGGTCCAATGCTTTTTCCCTGCAGTATTGCGCTTCCAGGTCCAGCTTTGTAGACTGGTGTGGTTTTTTCAAATCCTAGAATCACAGAATGGTTTGAGTTGGAAGGGACCTTAAAGATCATCTAGTTCCAACCCCCCTGCCATGGGCAGGGAAACCTTCCACTAGAACAGGCTGCTCAAAGCCCCATCCAGCCTGGCCTGGAACACTTCCAGGGATGGGGCATCCACAACCTCTCTGGGCAACCTGTTCCAGTGCCTCACCACCCTCACAATAAAGAACTCCTTCCTTACATCCGACATACATCTACACTCGTCCAGTTTAAAGCCATCACCCCTTGTCCTACCACTACATGCCCTTGTAAAAAGTCCCTCTCCAGGTTTCTTGTAGGCTGTCCTGGTTTCAGCTGGGATGTAGTTAACTGTCTTCCTAGTAGCTGGTACAGTGCTATGTTTTGAGTTCAGTATGTGAAGAATGTTGATAACACTGATGTTTTCAGTTGTTGCTCAGTAGTGTTTAGACTAGAGTCAAGGATTTTTCAGCTTCTCATGCCCAGCCAGGGCACCTGACCCAAACTGGCCAACAGTGTATTCCATACCATGTGATGTCCTGTCTAGTTTAGGAACTGGGAAGGGGGGGGCAGGGAATCGCAGCTTGGGGACTGGCTGGGGGTCGGTCGGCGGGGGGGGAGCAATTGCCCTGCGCATCATTTGTACATTCCAATCCTTTTATTACTGCTGTTGTCATTTTATCAGTGTTATCATTATCATTGTTAGTTTCTTCTTTTCTGTTCTATTAAATCGTTCTTATCTCAACCCAGGAGTTTTACTTCTTTTCCTGATTTTCTCCCCCATCCCACTGGATGGGGGGCAGTGAGTGAGCGGCTGCGTGGTGCTTAGTTGCTGGCTGGGGTTAAACCACGACACTGTTAAAAAGCGCCAGTCCCAAAACTGACCTCTGAGGAACACCACTTGTTACTGGTCTCCACTCAGACATCGAGCCATTGACCACAACTCTTTGAGTGCGACCATCCAGCCAATTCCTTATCCACCGAGTGGTCCATCCGTCAAATCCATGTCTCTCTAATTTAGAGACAAGGAGGTTGTGTGGGACAGTGTCAAATGCTTTGCACAAGTCCAGGTAGATGACGTCA
>NW_010972864.1:5107178-5114915 GCF_000737465.1 Haliaeetus leucocephalus | reverse complement strand
TAGAAGGCCACCAAATATTTTCCCGCAGTGTTTCTTTGCAAGCTAGTAACTCGTGTATTCTGGCTTAGCTTCCTAGATTTTTCTATTGCTTTTTCAGGTAGTATCGCCTAATCGGTAACATGCGCTGCTTTCCTGATCAATTTGAAGTAGAAATTATTTGTAACGAGTAAATTGGTTTTATTTTTCTTTTTTTTTTTCCATGCGAGAATGTATGCTTGTGTGAATGTTCAATTTTCTGTGTACTTACACTGCATTTTTCCCTGAAAAAAATTCCCCTGGAAAGGGACCGGCAGCCCTGAGTTGGTGGCTAGCTGAGGGATCTAGACAGCTCACTCCACAAGACTAGGCTTTTGCAAAGTGAACCAGAGCAAAAAGCTGTAGCATGAGCAGGAGGGACAGGGAAAGCAAGCTATCACAAAGCCTTTAAATTATTTTAAAAGGGTGTAGCTGCACAGACCACTCTCAGATTAGAGGCACTACACCTCTTTGCCCGTCTCAGCTGAGAAGTATATGATGACTTTGATGAAGTACAGTATGTGTAGATCTGACAGGTAATTTCTGTTCCTCAAGGAATGACCTCATTAATTGATTTCACCTTAAACTGGAACAAAAGCTGAAGTTCTGAAATCTACCAACTGGCATTTCTGGGGGAGAAAAAACCTTTGTCTGAAGTAAGCTGGAATGTTTAATTTTAAAAAAGCTTGTGTTTGACTTGGCAACATCATGCTTTTGCTGTGTAACCTATGCTGTAATGTAAAATACCTTTCTGAATTAAATTGAATTACTGAATGTAAAAATTTCATCACCTCCTGGGTGGTTTTGCAGATGGCTGAGGTCACTCACAGCCCAGGATTCCTTTGAAAGGGCTGGTCCCATCTCCTGCCCAGAGCCATGGCCCCTTTCTCCTGTTTCTGCAGCTTTGGCCAAGTGGTAAGCTGGACTACTTCTCAAAAATAGGGTTAATTTTCAGATGGGTTAGTTCATTGCTGCAGGTGAATTTGGGTCCACTTGAGAAAGACTTATGGAGGTACAATGTGATAGCACAAAGTGGAGAGCAACTGGGGATGGTCGAACTGCTTTTTTTTGCCAGTAATTGAGGCTTAAGTTGGCTTCAATTACTTGTGAAACTATTCTGTAAGTAGACATCCACATGATGGCTCCTAAGATAAATAGAAATGCCCAGTAGTTATTTTTATTGCTGATCTTATTCAGTGAGCACTAGGGTTGAAAGGATTATTAAACTGAGTAAAACTCATAGGTTTTACATGCTATTTGGACTGTTTCATTTTTCCCTAAATTCTACAGACACACAGAATGAAAGGAACATGTAACTTGAAGAAACCTTTTCCAAGAAATTTTTTGATTGTGCCATTAGTAAAAAAATACCTCTTAAGTAGTATTTCTTTTTTTGCTTTTCTCCTGCTCTTCAGGGGTTTTTTTTGCCAACCGTGATAACGTACAGTCACAGAGAGTCTAAATAGGGTACTTTCTAGGAATACTGCGAATTCTGTTCATTAGAACCCAAATAACAAAATGCTGGTTTGGAAATATTACTTCTCACACCTTTTTGCATACAGTAAAGGCAGTTTTAAAAAAATCTTTCTACTCAATCAGACTGTGGTGTGATAGATTAATTGCATCTACTTGACTATTGCGACTGTTAAATTCTAGCAAGCTTGAGATGGCCTTTCTATGGCTGCTTAGTTGTTTCTAATGCATTGAAATACCTTTTGCAGTGAAAATCTGCACTGTTGATTCCAAGACTGAATTTCTTTAAAGGATGAGGAAAAGTTTATTTAGTCTTATTGCTTTGCTTGGTCTCTTAAATGCGGTAAAAGAAATCTGTTTGTGGAAAGACAGAGAGGTGATTCTTATCATACGAAAGACAGGAAATCTCAGATTGATTTTATCCCCTGGAGTAATATCTGGTGAACAATGGAAAACTCTGATGTTATCATCCCAAGGCACTTTATTATTATTGTGTGACTTTGCACTATGTAGCATTTTATTTATGTAACTAAAAACCTGGGGAAAATATTCTTTGTGAACCAGAAAAATACTGATTGCTAAATGAGAATCTACTGTTTAGCTCACTTTCATCCTTCTGTCTCCACAAGTAATTACTTAAATATGTTGAAAAGCAGAAGATAAAATTGTTACATACAACAATAATGTGCCACGATTCCTTTTTAAGAAAAAAAGACAATAAAAATTTAGTATTAAGATGTCTTTGCAAGTCCCTCTGCATTAAGCACGTTGCTGTTTGACTCAAAATATTAAAATGTAACTGAATAGCAACAATTTGTAAATTCAGTATCTCAGGTCTTTTAACAACACAGCTTGTGCAGGTAACTTGCAGCTTCTCTGAGGACACAAGTAACAAAAATCCATATGCTAGAAATATTGCATCTGCTCTTAAACCACAATCAAACCTGACTGCTTTTAAAGTAACTCGAGGACATGACAGCTTCCCAATCCTGCCCTGCTGCTGTCTGTGCCAGCAGGCCGGGGCGGCGGGGGGCATCGGCCCCGGCTGGCATCTTTGGCATCGGCGGCAGCGGCGGCGGCGTGAGCCCCAGCGTCGTGCTGCTGGTGGGGTGTGCTCGCCACATGCCTTGCAGTCACTGGTAGGAAGGTTGGTTTTCATACATGGCACTGTGCGGTCTAATTTACTGTACATTTTTTGCAAACTAAACTGAAAAGGTAGCTTTGGATCAGGATCTATTTAGTGTTTTGGTATATAGTACGGTATAAAAAAGAGCGCTTTATGTTAGAGAGAAAATAGTGTTTATTTTCATGGCATAGCAAGGAAAAGCTTTTTTCTTTTTTCTTTAATTGAGAGGCTTTTCATGTGAATCCACCTCAGGGGAACAGATGTAGTATGTTCATGATTACATCATGAAAAGTTCTGAAATCACAAATCCACTTGACAATGCATTTTCACATCCCCAGCTGTCTCCACATTTAAGTTCTCTAATTATTGTCCCAGTGATTTATTTTTTTTTTCTTTTTTTCTGTAGATTGCTTAAATTTAACATCATTCTGACAGCTAAGCTCAGTGAAATCAGAGTGGAACCTAAGGAACTGGTTTTAATTAACGGGTTTTAGTTCATACTTTCAGTTATTCGTCTACATTTCTGTGTCCATGTACTGTAACTAGAGCTTGCCTCGCATCCACGTGACATGTACCTACTTGTTTTTGACTGCCTACAACTTGAAGCTGTGTGCTACCCATATACTAAGCCACATTATCCAGTATAGACATTGATATAGGGCCACATTGTGTGTAGGGCTTTTGCATGTGACTAAGACTGCAAAAATGAAACTGGTTTGGGGAAATTAGTTCAAATGCTGCCTACACATTAAGAATCAGTTCGTTAGTCAGTCCTTTTTTTAATTTAGTGACTCAGTTTCATCAAGCGGGGGCAACATCCCCAGGAATTCCTCTGACAAAGAGCCCCTCAGAATCTGGAAGATCATCCAACTACAATTTAAAGAAACGTACAGCAAGGATGACCGATTTAATTTGATTTAAGGTAGAAATCTCTTGAGATCATCAGGAAAAGAGAAGGAAAGTGTGAGAGAGGGGGTGTGTGTGAGAGAGTGAGTGAGCAAGCTTCACTTTTTCTTATGAGGAAAGTGAGAAGAATTATACCTGTCCCTAAATTTTGTGGTGAGTGGAGCCACGGTGCTGAGTTTGGATCTGCTTGCTTTCCTTCCTTCCTTCTATTTCTCTCTCTCTCTTGTTATGTGCAGGCCTCATACTTATATGAAAAACTTACATTGATTCTTATTGAGTCTTTTCAGATTTACATCTGTTAATAAAAAGAGCTCTTAACTTAAGCAATACTGGCAAAGAATAAAAAAGATTGCTGTTAATCCTGGGCTGAGTCAGGGGAATGGTAGATGGCTGCTCCTAGGGGGAACAAAAGAGAGATTCTACAGAACTATTACCTTGGAATTCCCACCCAGAGCAGGATCATCAAGAGCTACCAGCTCTTCCTAGCTCTCTCTAGGTACCGGGAGTTGTTCACGGGAGGAGCTGTATTATAATCCCTGGAAGGAGAACTGCATGACCTGACCTCGCATTCCCATGCCATGCCCACCAAAGGCATTGGGATCCCCAAGCGGGCAGGGAGAGTGTCCCATTGATTCAAAAGAGCTGGGGATTGACCATCTACTACCATCTACTCCTCTTTATGACCCACACTGAGGCATGGGTGGGCAAACCTTACCGTTTAAGCCTTGCAGCTTCAGATCTGACCTTCTGCTTCAGCCAGCGAGTCAGAGGATTGCATGGGCCGTGTTCCAGCCACCGTGGGCTTGGTACATACAGGCTTGGTACAAGCTTGAGGCACCTGGCACAGTTCTTACTGCCTTGGTGTGTAAAATCTTCCTTCAGAATTGGTTTTTTTGGTTGTTTTTTTGGGAAAACGTGTGTTGATTCAGCACAGGATGAGCTCTTTCTTTTGTCCGTGTGTGTTGTTTTTTGTTCATCTTGCAAGCTGCAGAAGGGCATTTCAAGAGCCTTTCCTGATCTATGGAAGGCAGTGAAACTCAGAGGGTTACTTGTGCATGGCAGACTGCAGGGACCACAGCCTCAGACATCACAGCCTCACTCTGGCAGCAATTCATCTTCCATATCAGTGATGCTGGTCCAGCACAGCTAACACAATCACATTGTCCAGGAGGCTTGTGAAGGCCATAAGCAAATCCAAAAGCTGAGAAATTAGGGTGCTGGATTAATCTTGAGGAGTTACCACATGATAGCCATCTGGCTGTAAATCTACACTGGTACCTAACTTGCAATGATTTGTTTGTGTATCAGCGTGGTTTATGAAAAAAACCTCAACCAACCCACTCCCCCCACCAATATGTAGCTTCTTGTGTGATTTTAGCTAAACCTTAAAATCTCATGTCAATTTATGCTGGAGTGAATTGCTGTGCAAAACACCACTTCTGTAACTCTGCAGAAGCTTGAACTGAGCAAAAAGCCATGTGCCCTTGAAGTTTCTAGGGAGCTGGGAGTCTACGATGTAAACTTTCAAGGATATAGTTTAACCTGTAACTAACAGGGAAACAGGCACGTTCCATATTGGAATAACTGCAAATGATAGCATTGGATTCAACTTCAGATTGCAGCATTTGCAATTCTATATTCTTTTTCCTCTGTCTTAAACCTACACAATAATACAAATATTATTTTATTAACAAGTGAAAAACCCCTTTCAAATAAACTTCCTCAGCAGCAGTTCAGTTCAGCAGAAAGCTCCCGCTCTCTGGCTCGGTGATTTGCATAAAGGAATCACAGAACTTGTAAGTTCAGGAAGCTTCCAGCCTGAGGGAGTGAAAAAGAACTCCTGGCAGCAGCAAGGGAGCAGCAGAGCGGTAGAGGCTAAGCACTTGCAAGTCCAAATTTTATAGTCATGTTCTGTTTTTTATACAGTTGAAACAGTGGACATGTTTTTCTGTCTCAGTGATGTTTTTATTCTGGTCTATTCAAGACACTTTATGACTATTTGTTCTCCTCTTCTATTCCCTCCAGCTAGGCCTCCCCTGACCCACCCATACTACACAATCTAACTTCTGTTCACCTGCTTTTTCTTTTGAGCCATCCCTTCCTCTGTAAAAAACAGTATTTTCAGTTAAATAATTCAGATGGTTGAATCATGGATTCATGACTTCGTATTATCCCTTTGTACTTCTGTCCGCTACGTGTCCTATCTACTTGTACACTGTCAGACTCTGAAAGCGCACATTGCCAGCCTTGGGAATGATACAGGTAATTAGCAAGGATATATTATATTCCTTCTAACGTGCCTTCTGCCTTGTAAATAAAGATAGTATTATTTGAATCCTCTTTGACTACACCACTTTTACCAAGAGATCTGGGATACACCCTGAGCTACTGTGTTCATTGAAGATGGGGTTGTTTATCCCTCCTTAGTAGGGCAGGCAAGTCAGAGGCTGCATCAAAGGTTCTCAGTCATGGGGAATCATTACCTTGTCTTAGGACAGCAAGGCCATGAGACGGCAGAGCTATAGGAAACCAGCATGACAGAACCAGTCCTTTGGACAGTGTCATACTGGGAGAGAAGGTAATGAGAGATGGAAATTCTAAGGACCAAATTCCTAATACTGGGTAAAAAGAATGTACATGTTTTCATACACAGAGAATAAATTTTGAGCACACAAATGTAGGTTTAGAATGCAGAGCTGCTCTAATTAAAAAAACCCAATGCATTTACAATAAAAATGAACGATTTTTCATTCTGTAATGGCTACGTGATTGCTAAGAGCCACACGAAATTTGAATCTCTGCCAGAAAGACATAATGATGATCAGAATTTTAAAATAATTCTAATGTCAAGTCATGCGTGAACCGGATTGGGATTTCTGACTCACTTCAATCTACCAGTTGTAATTCATGTACTGTTCTGAAGAAAGCGCCCATGAGGAGGTCGTACTTCAAAGTATCTGTGAAAACGTTATTTTGAATTGGCTCTGGGGAATTTCCAAACGTGGATAAGCCCTAAATATTTGCAGAATGTTGGCCTTCACCTTGTTCTAAAAATCTATCAAAGCCAAAATATTTTTTTTCTGCAATACTTAGTAGCTTTTGGATAACATTCCCAGGACACAGTCCTGAAAATTAGTGAGTTGTATGGCCTATTAGTTTTTTTCTTAGTGCCTACATTGAATTAATAACTAATTTTTCATTCACAGAGAAAGTTGCTGACCCAATTGATGTAGATGAATGAGTTAACACTAACTTCCCAATTGCTGAATTTGTTAGGGAAGACAATTAGATACTATTTTTCAAAGTTTTATTTGGTTTTCAATTAGGATGTATTAATCCTGTAATATCAACTATAAAAATACCCTCATCTTCCTTTTGCTTTTTTTTTTTTTTAAGTGTTCTTATACATGAGGATTTACCGTGGAAATTAGTTGCACATAAAGAAAACAGAAATAACGAGCCTTGCCTTCTTATGCCTTTGTAAATCATGCATCTGAAAAATAATGTGCGATCTCCCATGGAATCTAAGCGATAATAGCATCTCTGCCTCTGACATTTGCATTTAGGAAGGACTGATCTCATGTTTTAAGTCTTCCCTTGGAATAAGCTGTCTCCTGTACTTACCTTGCTCACTTCAGTAATTTGTAAAAACTTCCTGCTTCTGACAGGCCTGTCAAATACTCAGACATCGGCTCATGATTTCCAAACCTTACTGCTGAAATCATGCTCTATTATAGTCCTGTTAAGCCTTGATCTCCAAAGACGTAAGGGCTTTTTGGGGATGTTTACAAGCCGTGTCCTTAAGCCCCAGCCCTACACCAGTACTCTGTATTTGTAAAGAACATACTCAAGATGACTCGCTCTTAATTGTCACTGGTCATCACAGCCGCCTTCCTCGCATGTCACTTCCTTACTCCGACTACAAATGCAAAAGCCGGGCTCGGTACAACGTCACGCTTTAATAGGCCAATCTTGAACACGAAGCTATTTTGCACGGTTTTCATTTCGTGCGTACGACTGAGCAGTGACAGGTCCGCCAGAGAAACCCCAAACAACTCTTTACTTTTTAACCACTCTAGCTTTTTTTTTTTTTTTTTTTTAAATAAAATCTCCAGAACTGTTTTTCTGCCGGTGCGTGTGTTAGCCCGCCCCAACCCCCGCCCCGAACGCCCGCCGCCCAGCAAGGCTCTGCAAAACCCTGCCTGACCCAACTTCCC
>NW_010972864.1:5095959-5107168 GCF_000737465.1 Haliaeetus leucocephalus | reverse complement strand
GGGGCCAGGCGGAGAAGAGCGGAGGAAGGTGGCGGGGCCGGTTCGGGCCCCCGGGCGGCGGCGGCGATGGCCCAGTGCGTGCAGTCGGTGCAGGAGTTCATCCAGGACTCGTTCGTGCCCTTGGTGGCCGCGCTGTGCAGCGAGGAGGCGGAGAGGCTCACCCGCAAGAACAGCCTGAGCTTCGCCGAGCTGGTGAAGCCCTTCTGCCGCCTCACCTCGGAAGGTCGGTGCCGGGAGCGGAGCGGGGCGGGCGGCTTGTTTACACGGGGCGGGGAAGGCGGCGTCCCCCGTCCCCTTCCCGTCCGCCCGGCGGGCGAGGGGTCCCGCCCGGCCGGAGCGGCCGCCGCCGCGCCTCCTCTGCCCTGCTGCCCGGCGAGGCTGAGCCGAGCGGGGGCGGGAGGCGAGACCCCTTCCCCGGGGCCGCGGCCGCTGGGCCGGGCGTTCCCTGGAGCTGTGAGAGGCTCTGCGGAGGCACGCGTTTGCCGGGGTCGCCCCAGGTGGCTGTTCAGTCTAATTTCATTCGCTCTGTTCTTCTCTGTGGAACCCTGGAAGTTGGGCTTCTCCTGGAGACACCACAGAGCGCGCGGCTGAAGGGAAAGGTGCCTGTAGATCTAGCTCTTCCAAACGGATTTTTCCTTTCTTCAAAACGACTTTACTGTTATCTGGCCAATACTTGTACCTGGCTCTTGCTGTCGATCCTGGACTTCACGCTTGTGGTAGGGCTGTTACTAAAGTACCCAGTCGTTGAAAGTATGGTCAGTCTTTCAGAAACAGTAATTCTAATTTCAGTTTCAAGTCTTTGCTTTTTCTCACCTGTAGTTTCATTGTATATACTTTTTTGTTGATGTTTCTGTGAGTAGGACCTGTGCAAAGAGAAGGTGGGAATTGAGCTGGTTATGTGGAATAGATGAAATGAACATGTAGGGTAGTGGCAAAACTTGAAATTGACCACTTAAGAGAAACAATAGGATTCTTCTACTGTAATGTTTTAGCTTACTATCTGGATTTTTTTTTTTTTAATTTAACTGAGCTATGCTTTTCAAGCCACTGCTCATCAGAATAGCATGCAGGACAGCAGTTGGAATAGAACTGCTCGTCAGGATAGCAATGCGGTGGCATTTGTCAGATCTGGTTTCTGACAGACCCTTAGCTCAGACTTCAGTCTCCTCATGTCATGTGTTGAGGAAACAGTGCAAGAAGATGAAGCTTGTACTGTCACTTGAGTTAGATTTCTGCATTGCTATTTAAAAAATGGCACCAATTTAAAAGCTAGTGCATGTTAAAAATCTGCCTTAATTCTGTGGCAAGTCTTAATAACTGTAACCAGAACTTGTTTATAGATGTTTTTCCCTTTGTTTAGTGACATTCGTGAGCTATGTGAGAACGCAGCAGAGATAAAAATAATGAACGCAGAAGCTCACATCGTTGGAGTTGTGAAGTTACTTAAATATCTCTTTAGGTTCTTCGGTGAAAGGATTTCAGAATGCATCTAGTAAACAAAACCAGGGAGACTATTCAAAATGAAGCATTCACTGTGAAGAATACTTAATTCTGTTGTCACTTAGTGTAACTATTATTGTTCCAACTGTTATAACAGTTAAGGAACTTGCAAACCTGAATTACCATCAGTGTTCCTGGTGTAAATACAGACCTTGGTAGTATGTCCGTGCTTATAAACCAAACTAGTCTTCATCCTCTTTTAATAAAGGAGTTAGTTATGGCTAAAAACTAGACTCCCTCGCTTGATGTAATGTAAGACTTTGAGCTTATTACTTGAGAGACTGACACTGGCTCGATTTCTGCACTTGTCTAAAAACTTGTGAAGGAAAGCTCCACTGTTTGATTTTCATAGTTTTGTATTGATATTTGATGTTTCTGTAATTGGTCTTCTGCAAGCTCTGTCACATAATGAATAAATGAACGCCCTCATGAACGGCATCTAAATCTGTATGATAGAGTTTTAATTTCCTAATTTTGCAGCTGTGGCCATTGCAATGAATCTTTGAGAAGGGCATCCTTGCTGTTCTGTGTAGGCTGGCTAACTCTGACAGCCTGAACCATCCTGTTCAAAACCTGACCTGAGGGTCAGATAACCAAGAAGCTGAAGCCTGGTACAGTGGGTTTTGTGACTGCACTACTCTCTGTGTATTCTGATTAAACAGACCACAAGCCTGACTGCAGTTCTTCACTCCAAGTGTGACTTCCTCTTCTAGCTTCATGGAAAAAACATTACTGCATGCTGTCTGTAACTTCTTATGGTGAAAGCCAGTATGCATGAGGGAAGGGAAAGCAGTACTAGGCATTTTCTTCAGGCAGAAGAGTAGTTCAGTGGAATAACACTTCCCATGAGTTTGTATAACGGTAAGCAATTTCTCTAGCTCCAGAATTTATGGAGCTCTGTGGCAGGGAAACCTGCTTGTTGGAGTCTGTACAAACACTGTTGCATAGTGACACTGTTAACTGTATCCTGTGCACAAGGCCTGGAAACAGAGGATAAGTTCTTAAATTGCTCTACCTTAATAGGTTTGACCAGACTTAGCAGTAAAACTTTTCCATGGTGCTTTTCATGTCCAATTAAGAGGACGAGAGGCATGATTAATGATCTGATCATGGTACTGCAGAATGTGTATACATGCACATACCTCCACAACTGTGTGTTTCGCTGCATGAAATGCTGTCCTTTTTTTGTTAATACTCCCGTCTACTTAGTGGCTATTTCATTGAATTTGTAATATAAAAATGGGTTGATCAGTATTTAATCTCTTTAGAAGTAAGCTGTCCCTTGTACTTGTGCAAAACTTTGAAGTACACGTGTTACCTCCTGAACTCTTCTGTAATTTGGAGCTCAGTCACTGGTTTGCTACTGCATTTTTAGAGTCCTGTTACAATACAGATTTTTCTCTGAAGTTTAGGATTTATGTAGCTTAAGAGCCCGCTGAAGGCTGCGTGTTCATCAGCTTTCTTGCTTGGAGAAGCAGTGTGGTTATGAAATGAATCTACCGATTTATGTGCCAAACAGTTTTGATACACAAAAAACAAAGCTGAGCTCTCTGCTGTGCATGTATCGCTCGTCCTTCATGTGTCAACAGAGATGTGAAGCCCCAGACCTCTGCTTGATTCTTCAGGTAGTGTTAAACCTCATGCTTCTTGTGGTTTTTCGGACCAAGGAGACGAGATTATATCTAATTTTAGGTAGAACCCCACAAACGTACACGGTGTATTTCTTAACTATGGTGTTTGTTGGTAACAATTGATGCCTAATTAGACACATGTACATATTGTATAGGTCAGTTTTCTTTAAAATAGCATCCTGCTTTTAAGAATTTTTAAAAATAACTTTCTGAATTAATACTGTCTTGGGAGGGAGAATTACAGCGTACACTTCAACTAGCAAGTGTCACTTTTAAAAGTAACCAAGGCTATCTTAACCAAAGTGGTTTATGTCTTAAAAAGGGAGGGGGTTTGGGGTGGAGTGGGAGCTTCTGATAACTGTATCTGATTCTGAGCCTTAAATATATGCTGAAAGCAAGAAGGTATAATGGGAACACTGCATTTATTTAATGAGCTTGGTTTGATGTTAGGAATTCCTTGTTCATGAGTACCTTAGTCAACATCTGAATATGCTCAACTTCTGATGAGAAAGATCTTGTGGTAGTAGTAGTATATATTAGAACTTCTGGCAAAATGCTTTCTGAAATGATCTTATGAACACTTGAAGGAAATGTATAACACTACAGATTTTTTTATTGGGGATTAAGGCAAGAGCTTTGTGGGGTTCCAGGGGTGTCCTTTATGTCAGTCCTTAGTGTGGCACACATGCCAGAAATGTCATCTGCATCCTATATGGAAATGGGTTTGCTCTTCATTATTATGGCTGTTAGTTATATTTTAGGAGAGACACCAAGGATGTGTTTTAGTGTTACAGCTGCACTGGTAAAGGCAAACTGGTTTCTTAGTTGTTAGTCCCTCCCTCTTCCTTTACATTTGATCTTTTCAGTAATCATGTGGCAGTAGGGTTGATAATTTACCTATATGATAAGATGGGGAAAAACCCCCACCTCCCCCCTTCAGCTTTCTAGTAGAAATGCTGAACTGGCTGAGTTAAATTTAGCCAGCACAATTGCCCTCCTCTGTGTTGATACAGCCTTATGATGAACTGGGTCAATCTGAAACTTGCAGCTGAAAAAAACCCCACAGATTTTTAGGTTGTTTTGAGCAGGATCAGTTCTCTAAACTGCTTCACTGTTTTTCCATGAGCTTAGGTGTTGGCTAAAGGTTGGGAGTGAATGTGTGACTGAGGAGGGTAGACTTGCCAGTCCAGACTTGAACGGCGATAGAAATCTTTAACAGCTAAGATGGACTGTAAACACATCTAGTGTGATCTGGCTTGGGTTAGTAGTTGCTACTTCTGAAAAGGCTTGTGGAAAAGGTGTGGAGTGCTCTCCAGGCTGGAGGGGACTGAAGACTCAGTTTCAGAACTTCACGGTGTGAATTTTGTGGTTAGTTGCAAGAGGAGGATACCAAGAATTTTCCTTTGTGCTGCCCTTTATATGCTATACAGTGATTTGTGAAAATAAAATGCAAAGGAGTCGAGGGCTGTACTGTGGGGCACGTGGTAGCACCAGGTGTCTTGGGTGGACACATACTCGATGTGCCCTGCCTGCACTTACAGCCTGGCTTGCGTGGTGGTGCTTGTGATTTGAAATAGGGAAAACTATGTGAAAAATCAGAGCAGACCCAAAATTGTAATGTCTGTTGAAAATGTCACGAATACTTTTTAAAAAAAACTGATGGCTTGAGGGAGCAAGTTTCACAAAGATTCTACAAAAGGAGCTCTGCATTTACAAGTTGTGTGAAGCTCAAATTGTTGCTTGTGGTAAAATGTAACTTTGTAACATACAAAAGAGATTAAAGCCCAATCAAATTTTAGTGAAAAGATCATGGACCTAGTTCTTATGTAGATAGGCAGGCCAGTACATGTAAGTGTAAAAAAAAAAAAAAAAAACCAAAAAACAAAAACCCCTTAGTTTCCCTGTGACTAATCATTTTTTTGCTTTTCAGGAGACTGAGACTTTTTTTGAAAAACAACAAAACCTCCAAAACAAAACAAAAGCAGGAACTTAGGGAATAAAAGCAATCACTTACCGTTAAAGAAAAAAGTAATATTTGCATGTTAAACATAGAGAAAATAAGGGCATCCTACATGTAGATGTCACAGTTACATGGAATTTCAACTTTAACTTTCAGTTAAATACCATTGTTCATTAATAATCTTGCTGGACTTTGCCACCGTGTCCTTTAGGTTTGGTATTGACCCCTTTGCATGGGCTTGGGACTCTTTCTTTGGTGGTGTTTTCTGTCTGATGGCTTTCTTGGAGAAGTTGGTCTTAAAGCGGGGGGGGGATATTTTTTTTATAAGTCATACAAAGCCAAAACAGCATAAGTTACTGTGTGCTAATAACATAAGGCTGGTATCACCCTTTTAAAGGCTCATTTTAATAATGAATCTGTTTCTTTTTTGGAATATTAGTTTCATTAGCAACAGTCTACATCACTTTTTCTAAATAAGCAACCTCTCCACACCACCAGCTTACATGCTGTCATAAACACTAGGTCCAAGGACACTTTCACTGCATTGTTGGGATTTTTTTTTTGAGGCTGCATGCAATAATCCACTATTTGTCAGGCAAAATTCTCATGCATAATTCTGAAATCAGTATTTAATACTCATAAGGCTTTTTCTGGTTTTTAAACAAGTATTTAAAAGTGAATCAGGAATGCTGGTGTTACTAATGTTGACTTTATTTTTAATTGATTAATTTTAACCAAAAGTTTGTCACTCAAGAAATGTAACTTCAATAACACACTTTTAAGATAAATCAGTTGTATGATGCTGTTTAGAAAACAGGGGAGTTCTAAAACCATTTCTTAAAAACCCAAACAAACTTAAGATAATCACACTTTAGTATTAAAAATGAAAGCATATGTTCATTTTGCATGAACTAATACTATGCTATCCCTGTCAAGTTTCTTGAATGCTTTTATCCTGTACTGGGGTTTTCTTGGAAACTGGTGACTCCTTGGAATGTGAGATGTTATGTGAAATCCATATGTGATTACTATAGGCTTTCTGTGCAAGTTGAGTATGTTCCACAAGGAGGGGAGTGCAGCAGTGTAGGGCATGCATTTTGAGTACTTTGTTACTCTGGATATTCTCCTAAGCTAAGATCCTATGCTATGTTTTCATCAGTCTGCCTAGATGAACCTAATGTTGAACATGAAGTAGTTTTTTTGTTCTTGCCTTCCTCCCACTCCATTTTTGATACTCAAGTGTTATGAACTGAGAAAGTAATCTTTAAAGAAAAAGAAAAATCTGTTGGAGAAATACTAATTTATGGTAACTATTTTAACTCTGTTATACTCTTCAACAAGGACTTTTTTCTTCTTTTTTTAGTTCACATGAGAGATCCTAATAATCAGCTTCACATAATTAAAAATTTGAAGATTGCCGTCAACAACATTATTACTCACCCACCTCAGCCTGGTGCCATTCGAAAACTTTTGAATGATGTTGTATCTGTCAGTCAGCCTGCTGAAGGACTAGTAGCTAATGTGATCACAGCTGGAGATTATGATCTCAACATTAGTGGTATGTAATGATATTGTATTTTTCATAACTTAAACTGGAATTTACTGTAAGGTTTCTAACCTTGATTTCAACTTCATGGCATGTATTAAAATTACTCTGAGAGTTGATCAGTTTTGAGTCATTGTTTTTACTGAAACTTCACATTTATCAAATAGTTTTGGTTTTATATAATGCTAAAAAAGTGGCTAAACTTAGTAATTCTTAATTTAATATTTCCTAATGTTATGATTCTTCTGAACTTGTGTTAAATGATCACATTTTAATGTAGAAAATACTCATGCTTTGGTTGTGTTAATAGCTCATCAGATGAGAGAGGTTTTCTTGTTACAAAACTGATATACTGATTTGTTATACTTGGCTGAATAAATATCAGAAAATATTTATAATGTTAGTACTAGTGTTCAGCTTTATGTTGAAGTTAGTCTTCCTGACTTCTTTTGTTTTTACTTAATACTTAATGCATAGAGTTCGTAAAGTTGTCATAAAAAGCTTAAGGAAAAAAGGTTTTGAGGAAAGGTTTGCGATTACTTGTCCTTCTTTTTTTTTGCCATGAAACTCAGTGCTTCATATTTTGCTGTCAAAATGGCTAGAATATTCTAAAAATGTTTTTTTAGATCTCCAAGGGATAAGGCCTTGTGAATAATACTAAATGAGACCTGATCTTGAGAGCTGAGAAGATTAAACTCCTCCCAGTTAAGACCCTAATCCATTAAAGCCTTTGAGTACATACTTAATTCAAAGCATGTATGCATTGCCCTCTTTAAACATGAGCGATTTATTGTACTTAAAGTTCAGCATGCAGTGAGGAATTTGGCTCTGCTATAGCAAAAGACTGACAGAACTTCATGAGGATAACTGATGTCATAGTATGTTGATTTTTTTTATGTTGATGAAAAACTTGAATAATTCTACATCCTTAATGCCTAATTTACAAGCACATCCTCAACTTGATGTGAAATATTGATATTAAAGGAAAAGACTTGACCCTGGAAGTTCTAACTGTTGAGAGCTATTGGAAACTGCACCCTTTCTTAGTTTCTGTGGCCTCGTTTATCTGTGAAATTTGTGAATTGCCATTTTTTTGTGAATTTTTTTTTTGGAGGGAAAGTCTGCTTCAATTCTAGAGACTGGAAGACCCTAAGAAAGCAGAATGATTTCAATAAAGAGACTTTCATAAGATTTCTAATGATCTCAATTGAGAAGTGAGGTATTGGAAGAAGGGAAGAAAAATAGTGGCTATATCAAGCCATGCTTTGTAGCTGTAGAAGCAAATAAATCTTTTGTTTTCCTTATTTGCTGCTGGAGCCTCAGATGTACAAATTACCATACTTGACTATCTTCTGTCTCTCAGTGATTAGGTTCTTATTTCCATTCAGACTGGCTGTATGCTTATGTGACAGAGAGATGTGTAAGTTGTTTAAGATCATACAGAAGGACAAAATCATGTAACAACTTTGTAGTTTTGTGGTATTCCATTTTAGGGCTTTAGCACAAAACGCTGGCAGTGTTCTTGATGATGAAACTTGGATCCCATTTCATTGTAGGAGGATGTGAGGTAGTCCCTAGCTTGTCAGGTAGAGTTCCTTTTCTAATTGGAAAACTATGAGTATTTACTAAGAAACTTATTTTTTCCAACTTTGTTAGAGCGTTTTATTGAAAACCAATGGAAGCATTAATTCGTGGCAACAAAAAATAATCTTTTGGCATGGAAATGTGAAATACTCTAATCTGTTTTGTAATTAGCTCTTTCTTTTGGTGGATTAGTTTTCTAGGATAGCAATATTAAAACATATTTCCTTAATCTTTAATGATGATCAAGTACAGTCCATTTTGAAGGAAGGCACAAACATTGTTTAAGAAGCTCTTGTATGAGTGTTTCTGGCAACTGGGATCATGATCATGCTCTTTTTTTTTTTTTAGAGAAGTTTTGGAACTGCTGTGGTGAATTGGTTGAATTGTTTGTAATCCTTCTTTGTTACACATGTTGTTTAATAGTCTCATACTTTCATAATCATCTTGCACTGAGAGACCTGGTTGATTGCTGGAAGGATGCTTATGTTCAGCCATGCCTGTTTCTCCCATGTACTGGTGCATGTGGAGAGTGAGGAAAAGTGATCCCACTAAAGACTTAAATTTTTTTTTCTCTCAGATAAGTTTTCAGCTGGATCACTTCCCTGGCTATGTTTGTTCAGGGCTGCATAATGCTAGTGCTGGCATGCAGCAATGCAGGAATATGATGGACATAAGGGAAAATATTGGGGTAACCACTTTTAGCAGCTAACATCTTCAGTTACTTTAACTGTAGTACTACAGGCTGGGAGACCTCAGAAATTAGTGTCTTACATTTATAGTATCTTCCAACTAGAAAAATAGAAATAATATCTAAATATAACTTAAATCTTTACTACTTTATAGATTTACGTTTTTATTCAAGCCCAGAATTTGGGCTGAACCAGAAATTAATATTGAATTCTATTAAAGTACACTGTCAGATGTTGAAGATCCTGAAATGTTCATGATTAAGGTTAGCTGGAATCAAATGTCTTCAGTCCCTGATGGGCCTGCATGGTATGGATTTTCTGCTTCATGCTACCAGAGCATAAAAGCCAATAGTGTGTTTGCACCTGACCCTTTTTAGTATAATAATACCATGTTTTTTCTATCAGATCGCTCAGTTAAAGCTAGTGTTCCTTGGTACAGTAATTGGAAAGAGACACTGATGGAACTGAACACATCCACGTTTTATTCAGGTATTTTTTGTGGTTGGTGCCAATTTGCCAAATTGCCCTTTATTCCTTTTCCATGTGCCCCATCCACCTTTCCTTATCATCTGCTACAACTGTTTAGCACTTTTCTTGGCGTAGATGTGTGTTCCTCCATTTTTTTCCCCCTAAATGAAAAATTGTTGGTGATGGTTGTTTAATTTTTCTTTTAGTCACTTTTCTACTCCTGTTAATCGAAATCATTTGGTCTTGCCATATAGTCCATAAGCTCAGAGTGGTGGTGGGAAATGACCTGATGCTGTAAAAGCACTGTCTTGTTTGATCCTATGGAACTGTATACTGTCACTGTTCTGTATTTCAAATGTAAATACTTTCTGCCTCTATAGAGAAGTTCCTTCTCAGGGGATAGTAGCGCTTTTGAAATTGGAACTGAATTGCTGACTGTACTTAAAGCACATATTGACTATATTGACATTCTTTCTTGAGTATGACTCTCTCTTAAAAAACCACAACTTTCTAATACATTTTCACCTAGTTTTTAAGACTTATTGCTACCAAAACACATTGGTTATTGACTTCTCAACTTAGCGTGAAGCTCTGTGTTGTGGTCTGAGCCAGATTTTTATTGTTTTCAGTTTTGGATATTAACAGAGTTTATGCCTTTGGTTAGTAATAGCTATCCTTTCAGTAGTGTCTGTTCAGCTGCTGGTAAATGCCTTCCTTTCTGAATGTGCTAGAGTACCAGTATCTGTGAAATTCATCTTGGTCAGTCAGGTAGCTAAAAAGTACAAAACTTCATGAAGTAGACTTCTCATTCTTAAGCTGTTATGTATGAGTATTACTTATCTTTTGTTAACAATTTCTGAACACATTAACAAGTTTGCCTAAACTTCACTTCTGCTTGTTTAGTATACTGGAAACATGTTACTGGAAAAATACAAAACATACAGGTTTCTGTACCTAAATGACACAGTGTTGCTATGCACTGCTATAGTGTGTTATGAAATGCTATGTCTGTGAATTTTTTTCAAATATTGTTTTTGTTTTGAATATGGTGCATGTTTATTATTTTAAATATCTACTATAAATGATTACAGCCCTGTAAATGCTCTTGAGTGAATACTGTTAATATATGTTGTGGTTGTGTAGAGGAAATCCTGTTGCTTTTGTAGCCACTTCCAAGGTTCTTAATAGGCCGAATGAGAAAGTGGGAGGGGGGGAGGGAAACACCCCATAAAACAAAGTAGCACTTCCCTCTTTGTAGCTGTGTCAGATTTTAAAAACCTTTTTTTTGCTGTGGTTCAGCTGTAAAACAGAAATGGAAAACTGAAAATAGAGCTTGAAACCAATATGCAGTTGAAATTTCTGCCTTTAGTTTAATATTGTTTGGTTTGAACCTGAGTTACTATAAGGCTGTGTTATACTTGTGAAAAATATGCATATGAGTCACTTTCTCATGGTTTGTTTTTAATAAGCTGTGTTTTCCTCAATTTAAATAGTTGGCATATTTACATGTACAACTTAATAAAGCCAAGAGTTTTTTTATACCCTAGATGAGCGCTCAGAGAGCAGTTGCTAGAAAGGCTATAATCAAAATCTAGAAGTTTGCTTCCTATTGATCTTTATGTGAGTGAGATGTGCCGACTTCTAGGCTGAGTTCAGTTATAAAGTGTGACTATATCTGGCTTCCGTGTGGATGAAGCTGATGTAAGGTGGCCTGACAATGTAGGATTAAACAAAATACATTAACTTAATGTACTAGAAGATAATTCCAACATAAGAATGAAACTCAATTTCTTAAAGTCAGCTAAGAAATCAAGGTGGTGGGGGTTTTTTT
>NW_010972864.1:5025252-5095949 GCF_000737465.1 Haliaeetus leucocephalus | reverse complement strand
GGGGAGAAGGCGGGGGAGGTTTACAAATTGTTAGAAATTCTTATGTTAGTTAAATCAAGGAATGTGTTTTCTTGAGGCCATATAAAGAAAATAAATACTTTCAGGATTCCTTATAGTGCATGTTTTTCTGTAGTAGTTATTGTTTTCTAGTTTGCAGGCGAGTTTACACTGGATTCCAGCTAGTTCCAGTGTGAAACCAGGTTACTGGAAATGGACTGATTTTGCTCTGGGGCCTTATTTCCACTCAAGGGAAGGAGTTGCAGAATCGAGATGGCATAAACCAGAAATAATACTTCATTGCTTGACTGATAGTTGGAGTGGAGAGAAACAGACAAGATTTTTAAGTTCACATGTTCTTTGGATGTCCCAGACATACTTGTTTTGTTACTCTTAGGAGAATGAAATCCCTATTGTAAAAGGGCATTTGAACATTGCAGGTTAACATTAAAAGGCATTAATGGCACAACTCAGAACTGAGCTTTTAGCTCTTTGGATCTCTGCTTTGCCAGCTGGCAGCTGAACTGTTTATTTTAGCAGGGCAGAGGAAGGGGACTACTGTCAAGCCAAGTCATAACACTTGCAAAAGCTTTAGACAAGCTGGCAGGATAGGGTTCTGGTAATCCTTAGTTCCTCTACATACTCAAAAATTAATTTTGCATCTTGGTCAATTCTTATATCGCTAGCCAAGGCAAATTCAATGACTGTTAGAAGAATTTTTATTTGTTTTCTTTCCCATGTGTGTTTAAATGGGTGATAAGGAGTAGTTACCCTGACAAGGACTGAATACATGTGAGCCTACAATATTGAGGAAGTTCAGGATATTGAGGATATCTTATGCTTAAGATACTATTCAGTTTCACAGGATTTGATTCAAAGTGTTACTGTTTTTCCCACTTGTGTGTATTTTAGATGCTTTCTCCTTAGACTGTTCCTCCTTCTTTCCCCTGCCATGCAAACCTTGTCGGAGTTAGCAAGCCTCGCTTTTGGGTGTAGTCTTTCATATTTCCTTTTCATAAATGAGTAAACACAAGTTTCACTGAATATTCTAATTTGTCCTATCTTATTGTGTATTCCAGCTACTACTCCTTGGTTTGAGTCTTACAGAGAGTGCTTTCTTCAGTCCATGCCTGCTTCAGATCACGAATTCTTAAACCACTATGTTGCATGTATCCTTCGAGTGTTACAGACCTCTCTAGTGACTGCTGTTAGAGCTAGCTGCAGAAATGTAATGTAGGAGACTGAAATTTTGCAATAACTCTTTTTGCCATCTTTTTTTCAATATGTCTAACTATACAGACTCATTTCATAAGGGGGTCAGGGTTTTATTTGTGGTTAGTGTTGGTTTTTTTTCTTTAAAACACACTTTTTTGTGTCAAACAACTCCTAAGTTAATACCTGTAAACTACATTGCCTCATCCTAAACTGCTTTCTGCTGTAGCTCTTCAGGTATCTGTTGACTGTCCCTTATGTACAAAAGAGGCTTGTGTGTTTGGGATGCACCTGCTGCTTCTTATAGCTTTTCCTAGCAGATGGAGGGGGGAGGTTGGGGGGCGTGTTTTGGAAAATTGGTGAACTTTGAGCTATTTTGGACAAAAAGAAGTCTGGAAAGATGCCTAAATGATTTTACTACTTTTACCAAAAGCTAGGCCTGATTTGCTTGTCTACAGGGAAAATAAAAATACGCACTGTTTCATGAGGTAGCTGCTGTTTAGCTTTACAATAATTATAATGCTGCAGGTTTCATAACACCTACTCTGTTTCTAACTCTTTACTGTACTATATAATTTCAGTATGGTGAAACAGTTATGTTAGCCATTAGAGAGAACCACTTGTGCAGAATTAACTTGGTAAAATATTGATTCTGGCCTTTGACTTCTGAATTTTAGTAACATTTAAAGTAGAACTTGATTTCTGGCTTCTCTGAATTAATGTCTTCAAGGTGGATAGATGTAGCAGAGCAGGATATTCCTTATGATTGTGTAGTTGCATTGAGGTAAAAATCTGAACACTTCTGCTTTTTACTGAGAAAATGTTGCTGTGTTTATGAATACTGGCTGTTACTGTTGCTCAGGTGATACTTTAAAGTCCCAACTCTCCTTGGAAGTTGAAGACCAAAGTACACTGGGGGTGAATTGCAGTTATACGTTTCATATGTGAACAGTTGGTCTGTATCTAAAATCTTAAATGAACTATTAGCTATTAAGTATCAGCTTAAATTTGGATTCAGTGTCAGAACTGGAGCAAACTCCTGTTCATCTCATGTTACAGATGTTAATTAACTGACCATTTAAATAGTGTTTTTTTAATCAAGACTAAGACCAAATTCTGATTGCACATACTTTGGTGGTGGTGTGTTTTACAGGCTTAAACATTGTACTTATCTATCTTATTTCATACACTTCCTATTTTATGATCTGATCAGTGGTTTGTTCCTGGGTTCTTTTGGTAAGTGTCCTTAACATGAATTCAGGTATGCTTGTAGTTTCTTCTAGTGAACCAGAGCCTGTGGAGCAATTTCTGAAGCTGTCTCAAGAACAACATCGAATTCAGCATAGTAGTGAATACTTATATCCCAAGTGGTTTATACCAAACACACTCAAATACTATGTGTTACTGCACGACGTAAGCACAGGAGAAGAGCAAAGGTGCGTCTTCTGCATTCAGTGAACTTACAGATGAACTCTTTGACTGAAATGTTTGCATTTATAAATTCTAGTGAGATTAGACATGCAATAGGATCCATTAACTAGTATGCTGACTATTATCAAGGCAGATTTCTTTAAGTATTATTTTTAGATCTTCTACTTGTGTTAATATAAAATGGAAGGAATTAGTCCTGGCTTCTTGGGGTAGATGCTTTCTTTGCTGGTTCGCTGAACTAATTCTCAAAGATTCTCAGTTTCACTCTTGCATAAAGGACTGCTTTAAAAATAGGAGAATTTTCCTTTTAATCCTTATGGATAATAGTCTAAAATAGTTTGTTGCCGTACACACTTAGAATAGAATTGGTTTGATATCAAGACAATTTATTTTTTCAGAGCTGACTCCATTTATGAAGAGATGAAGCAGAGGTATGGAACTCAGGGTTGCTATTTGCTGAAAATAAATTCTCGGGTGTCTAATAGAGGAATGGATGAACAGATACCAGATCCTTGGAGTCAGTACCTTCAGAAAAACACTATCCAAAACCAGGTATTATAGTATTCTAAAAACAATATATAAGGTGCATATGAAAGCCCATTTTAGTTGTGTTAAATTTTGCTGTAGTATTATCTATGTGTTTTTACAGAATGGGCTAATAGACAGACTTCTGACATAGCTATGGCTTTTTGTGAGGGTATAAGATGATTCTTCTTAAAAAACTGTCCTCTGTGCTACTTAAATTGACAGTAAGGAGTACTGAAATACTAGACTGAAATAGACTGACTGAAAGAATAGAGTTGTGCTTTATGCACTGACAAGAGCAAGTAACTTCAGAAGTGTCCTATTCATAGTAACTTTCTACCTTCATTTTGATTAATTTTCTTCACTCTTAATGTTAGTGGGTTTTTGTCTAGGTCTTCTGTATTTCACTAAACAGTGTGGGTGTGTTGTTCTGTGGGAGTATATGTGGTTTTTCTGGTAACTTGAAGCCCAGTCTGGTCTGTCATCTGCTAAGATGGCAAATGATAGTGTGTGTTAGCTCTTGAGTTCAGTTTGCAATAAATGTCTGTATTTTTGGCTTCAGGACCAAAAATATTCCTTCTTGAGTTTGCTTTTGACTGACCTGCAGTTTTAACTGCATCTGATTAAAAGGTTTGTTTGTGGAATCATAGTTCTTTACCAAATCTAGCTGGCACTGGAAAGTAAAAACATCTCGTATTCTGTAAGCCAAGAGGACCAGTAAGTAATGTTCCACCATAAACTAATTAGATTTTTTCTTTTTTCCTGTCCCATGCCAACTGTCCAACATAAATGACTTTTTTTTTTTATGAGCTTGTTCAAGAATTGCTTTAGGGAGTATATTTTCACTGCTGTAGGCATTGCTGCATAAGCGTTGGAGTTGCTTGCATTAGTTTACAGTAAAGCTATTTGAGCAAGCCAGAAGATACTTGCTTCATTCGGTGAAGATAACTTTCATCTTTACAATAGGACAAGTTCTGAAAGCATCACAAACTACTTAAGAAATTAATATATATGAACAAACATGCTTTCTTAATAATTCAGTTAACTGTTAGTAAAGTTAACAACTACTGTTGACTGACTTACGTGTGTGCTCTAGTATTCTTAAAATTCTGACCTTTTTTCCTTTTTTTCTGGCAGGATTGCTATGAAGATTGTCCTTATACTGTCGTTTCAAACAAGAATACTGATCACTTGATATCAGATGGCTTAGACAGTGAAATTAAAGGTATTTTTATAACTTCTATCAAAACATTGATGTGATAGCATTTATATAGCTGTCTCATGTCTTGGACAGTAATCACTTGAGTGGTCTGTTAGGGAATTCAAAGTACTAATTTTCTAAATGCTCAAAGATAATGTAACCTGGTGTTCATGAAGCAAAATGCTGTGGTGCTGATCTGCTGGATTGGTGGTAATTGGTAGATGTATCCTTAATGAGATGGCTATTGATATATTGGGCTCATCTCTTGTAAGATTAAGCATCTTGTCTGCAAACTCTGACAATTAATAAGGTAACATAGGATTAACGGTTAATTTTTATGATAATAAAAATTCTGGTTAGTGTGCTCTAGCTTGGAAGCTGAGGGGTTTTTGTCATTGTTTTTGGCTTTAAATCTGGAAATGACTAGTGACTTACTTTGTAGATTGGCTGGAAGAACTTGCCTCTCAATTGAGCTCACAGATAGCAGAAGACAGTAAATGAAATTGAGTGCAAATTAATGCATGGCCTTTTAAATTTTTTTTAAAGCAGCTGTGTAGGATTCAGATGAGAAGCATCATCAGATAGGGAAGAAGTGGAGGTACCTCATGCTGTCTGGCCTGATTCAGCCCAGATCCTTCATACATGACTTGAAAGGCACAGGAAGACCTAGTGTATATAGGAGAGCCTGCAGTTGCCTGAAAAAGTGGCTTTTGAGGGCCCTACAGCCCGGATGTAGTCTGCAAGCTGCTGTTTGAACTTCATGTACCCAGCTTTATACTTCATGAGTAATTAATCCATTAAGGATTTGCTTTCACAGCTCAGCTTTGCTCGGTGCTAGTTAGGGCCAGATAAAGCAAGCTGATTTTCTTATTAAAAAAAAAAAAGGGAATAATAAATAAGAGAACTATGTAAGTCTTGGAGTGAAATGGTGTCTTGGTCTAGTTCAGAAAGCTAGATGTGATAGTGGTCAGCAGCCCTTCTCACTGAACTAAGAGGACTTCAGAGGAGGTTTTTTACATCATGATTGCTGGGAAGGACGTGGAAAATTAGTTTGGTTTTTTTTTTTCAACCTTAAAACATAAACAGAAAAGAGTGTATAGATCCAATGGAGCTGTTGTTGTAATTGCTGCATTTTCCACCTTTCGTGAATATTTGACTTTGATTTTAATGTTTTCATACTTTTCCTTCAATGTTGCTGATACTAGTCAGTGTACATGGGCTTTCTTTGCACTGTAGTTGAGAACCAAAACCATACATATTTAGCCATGTTGTAGGTCCTGAGATTCCCTGAGCTTTCTGAAGAATTTCAGGAGTGATGTAACACTTGGGTAGTGCTCTCCTGCTGTCTGCTCTGCATTGGTCTGTAGTGCAGAATAACTTGTGAATAGCTTTGCTTAACAGAGTTCTGATTAAGGAAAACTTTAAAGTAGCTTAATGAAAATGACATTTAAAACCCAAAATGTTTAAGTAACTTTATACTTATTGGGGTCTTTGTTTCAAATTTCATTAGATGGCCTGTCAAATAACTTTAAGACTCACCCCCTTCAACTGGATCATCCCAGCGGCAGTTTGGATAGCACTGATTACGTGAAGGCTACTGCATCATTGCAAGACTCAAAGAAATCAAATTCTGGAACGCCTCATGGTGCTTGTTTAACGCTCACAGATCACGATCGAATTAGACAGTTCATACAGGAATTCACATTTAGGGGACTTTTGCCACATATAGAGAAGACAATTCGGCAACTTAATGATCAGGTCAGTTTACTCTTAAAAACACTTTGTGCTGTAATAAGAAAAAACAGTTGGGGTATAAATCCAGTTATCCAAAAATCTGTTTTGAAATTATTACTTCCTTCTGCATCTTAATGATTTGATGATCTTACTGAAAACTGTAAGTAAATTTAAGAGAAATAGCTGAAGTTATCATTTTAGCTCAATTTGTCTTTTAAAAAAACAAAACCCAATTTGTATCAACAGAGCTTCAGTGCAAGGTGGCTTCTTGGTGAAAGCCTGTCTGAACTGTTATCAGCGATATCTGTCCTTGTTCCTAAAATCTTAATATTTTATGCTTCTGGACGATTCTGGCATGGGGAACAAAATGTACTTTTTGTTTCAACTTTAGAACACACAGCTAGAGTTAAGAAATGTATTTTTATCAATAATTGTCTGCAAAAAAGCTGCATACTTCAGTTGCTACTTGACAGGGGAGAAGTGCGTGGACACCCTAAATCATGCAATTCTGTTTTGATCTCAGCAGTTTTTGCAACTGAATATTCTTCTCTCAAACTAGGATTTTTTTGAAGTGTGATAGTTAATATCATGCCCATGTTAAGTCACGTACATGTGTTAAAGTCATCTCCATCACAGTAAGGTCCTTTCTTTTATAAGTGTTTCACTTTTATATGGTCTTAAACAGCTGGAGAGATGGATTGACTTACATTAATACAATCAAATTACTGTATTTAGCATTAGACTTGGACGCAAATATCAGCCTGTTATCTGAACTCTGTATTTTGATTGAATTGTCTATTCAGGTTATAGTTTTAAGTATGAGGGGTTTTGATACTAAGAATCATATCCTGTAAGGAGTACTCTCTCCCTGAATTGACTTGTGGCAGTTTGTATATGCTGACCATGTTTGGAAAGTTTTATGAAGAAACAAAAAAAAGTGCATACATAAAGTATAGCAAACAGGCTTACCATTAGGAATGTAGTACTACATTCCTAGTCACGGTAAGAAAAGCACGATGTTACGATTTTTAAAACAATCTTTAAAAAGAGATGTAGTTTGCCTTAGATCTTGGGAATGGTAATTCCCTGTGGAAGTTTCCTTGTTAGTGGAAATTATCTAAAAGAATAGAGTTGTGTAACCTTGCTTGCAGGTTTGACTGGTACCCTTGGCACTTGAAATCACTGTTCACAATGTGGTAATGCTTTATGTGGGTGGTGATGGGGAGAATATTCTTTCTTGAAGTATGTACTTAGTCTAGATTTTAGATTGGACTAATACCAGAAATTAAGACATTATGTTGGATTTCAAACAGAAAAATCAAATGTTTCAGTTTTTAGGATTGAGATGTCTGCAGCTTACAGCAACAATAGTGAACCTCAGCTGTCTGAAATAGAATAAACAAATGAATTGCAACTTCTCAGTGTCAGTGATTCATTCTAAAGAAGTGTGCTTTTGGTTATTTTGTTGTTTTTATTTCTGTTTTATGGGAAAAATAATCTAGGAAGCCTTAATGAAGCTTGGGTTTTTATATTGGTTTATATTAGTGTATCTCTTGCAATGTAGTGCTCTAATTCAGTGTCTTTTTGCAGTTAATATCCAGGAAAGGCTTGAGTCGATCACTGTTTTCCGCTACTAAAAAATGGTTTAGCGGCAGCAAGGTTCCAGAGAAAAGTATTAATGAACTGAAGAATACCTCTGGTTTGCTGTAAGTAATTTCAGTCTTACCTTTAGATCTAAACTGAAAATGTACCTTTTTTTGGGGGGGGAAGGGAGGTGAAGGGAAAGCCTGTGTTTATTTGATGGTGTTCTGCAAAGTGAACTACATGAGCAATATTGTAAAAGACTTTAATTGGAGAAATCATGAAAAGTGCTATGCCTAAACATGTACAATAAAGGAGTAGCAGAACTTAAAGAAAAAAAGGTTAAAAGAAAGTGTTTACAGAGCCATCTTCCTGCTATACTTACAGTGAAGCTTTCTAAGTTACAAAGAATGTACATTTTTAAGAGTAATAGTAATAAAAAGAAGTTATGGTCTGCCATAAGGGATTTTTTTAAATTAGTACAAGCTATTTCTTATTTAAGCCAAACCCCATGTATAGGTGGTTTTTTTATGTAACCATGTAGTTTACTGTGGTTAAGTGTATTGCTTTTACAAGTGAGAGCTAAATTACGGGGAATTTTTTGCACCTGTATTTTACACTAAAACCAGCTTTTAAATTTTACCAGAATATTCATTCTGTAAACTTTGTAATTTCCCTCTATGAATGAGGATGTATAATCATGAAAAGCACTCTCTTCAACTGTCTTATCTTAAACACAGAAGTCTAAATAGTTCTTGGACGTTACCTAGCCAAAGTTAATGTCCCTGACATTACATACTGCTTTAAATTCGTGGGTTGTGTGTCTTTGGATTAATAATCAAAATGTTGTTAATTTTGGCTTTCTGCATTGAACTTGTAAGCATGGTTTGCTTTCTACAAAGTTTGACTAACAAGTGTTTGTGAAAATGTATTTGATCTTCACTGAGGTGATTCGTATATATTTGACTAATTGGAAGTTAGACTGATGCTTGCAGAGAAGAGGAATTTGCCCAGTGTTTTGGCATAAGGCATTAGTTTTTTAGTGGGATTTTTCTTTCAAGAGATATGGGGAGAAATAATTACAGCTAGGTGAACAAAGTCTTATTTTTTTCATTCTCATACAGCTCTGTTTAACAGTTAATCTTACTGAGCAGTTTGTGATAGCTGCATACTTTTTTCAGTATATCTTGGCTAAGAGGAATGCTTGCTTTGAATGTTAGTGGAACAGTGAATCTTGTTAATCAGAAAGTAGGGTACGAAACCAAGTTACGTGCGGCAGAAAGGAAGCAGCTTCACTCTTCATAGCTGTTTTTTGGGTAAGGCTGAAGCAATGCAGTTTTTATTCCTACTTTCTGAATAAAAATTAAGATGAGAAGGGACAACTTTATAGAGCATGTCTTGCTCTATTTATTAAAATTATGACTTTGAATTTAAATATTTGTATTTATAGGTATCCACCAGAAGCACCAGAGCTTCAAATCCGGAAAATGGCAGACTTGTGCTTTTTGGTGCAACACTATGAACTTGCATATAGCTGTTACCATACAGCAAAGAAAGACTTCTTAAATGATCAGGCAATGCTTTATGCAGCTGGAGCACTGGTTGGTACTTCACATAACGTAAACATTTTGTGAACTTTCCTAATAATCGCTAATATTTGTCTGAAGGTAACAATGCGATCTCTTCCCTCCACCTCCAAATTTATAAGGGTCTTGCCAAATTTGCTGCATATCTTTAGCAAATTCTAAAGTGTTCTCACATCTGTTGGCTGCTGTTTTATGAAGGGAATAAAGGTGTGAATAAAAATAGAAGAGTTAATTCTTAAAATGTGAAATATGGAAAGGACAATACCTAGAATGCAACCTCCAGCAAAATGGATCTTTAAACTTTTGGTCTGATAACTCAAACAGGTGTGAAATAATTTTATAGTATCTCTTTTAGACTTTAGCAAAATACTTATTTGACAGGAGGTCAAGACTATGTCACTATTAATATGGTATTCTACCATTTTTTTTAAGACTCTTGAGGGATATAGTTTGAGTATGTCACTGCTGAATTTCACTGTAAACACATATTCATTAATTTCTCTTGAGATTGAAAGTATATGTGACTAAAACAATTTTCAAGATAAATGGGAACACTGGGGAAAAAAGTTTGTTTTAACAATTTTTAGAAGCTATGTTTTGTAGACTTTAGTCTGGTTAACTTGTTAAAATTTGAAACTTTGTGGAGCTGTGGAAGAGTTCTTGTACACTGTCCCATCTTGATGTAAAACATTTACATGTTTATTTTTGCAGTACAATTTTGCAGACAGTGGCTCTGCATTTGGATAACCTGAAAAGTTACCTTAATTTCTTAATGAACCGTTTGTGGAGCTCTTAATTATGAATTTTTGCAACCTACAAGTCTTAGCCTTTACTTACTGCAGAAAAACTTTGCTATCCTGTCTTCACCCCATAAGCAAAGAAGTAAAATTTCAGAGTGCGTGTTTACTAGAGCTTCCTTAGAAGCTGAGAATGTAACTTCCTTTAAGCAAAACTTAGAAAACAGTCCTCATCTTAAAATAAATGGTAGTGCTGCTTTATCAGAAAGACTATTCCTGCAGTAGGAAGTTATCTCTTGGACTTGTAAAGCAGTACTGAATCAATGTTTCTGTATATTGTCAGGGGTCCCATCAACTGGAAACACTTCTGTGAGTGTGTATAATTCTCTTGCTGTTGTCTGGTTAATTACAAGCAGAGCCATAAATAGGCTATTGTATTAAACCTTTTATCAGTCACAGTGTGTTGGGTACGCTTTTATATGCCAGTAACTGATTAGATGAAGATCTTGAATTAGTAGCTGTTGAAACTTGTTTCTCAGCATTTTGAGCTTTATAATTTGTTGAAAATACTACAGTGTCAGTAGTCAATTTCTCTTGTAGGAAATGGCAGCAGTATCAGCTTTTCTTCAGCCTGGAGCTCCTAGACCGTATCCTGCTCATTATATGGAAACAGCAATTCAGACCTATCGAGATATCTGCAAGTATGTTGTTTACTTCGGTACTGATCCAATGAAAGTTGAAAGACCTAGTGGCTTAACTTTCTTCCCCTGCACAGTGATAGTGGCAGCTGACTAAAAGATCACAGAATGATGGTAACTCTTTAGAGTAAGATATGTTAATTTATCTAGGATAACATGGAAGGGGATCTGTGCCATTCTTAGCAGAGTGCTTATTAAGCTTGTGTATTGGATTTACCTGCTAAGATTTTGGTAGTGGGGTGGCTGCAGGTTGTCTTCTGTGAGAAGACAGCAGGAGCTGCCTGTGTTGGACAGAGACAGTTTTCACCCAGCTCCAAAATGGATGTGCTGCTGCCCAGAACTGAGCCTGTCAGCAATGCTGGTGGCGCCTCTCTGATAACATACTTAAAGGGTAAAAATCACTGCGCAGTAGCTGTGAGAGTGAGAAAATGAGAGAAACAGCCCTGCAGACACCAAGGTCAATGAGGGAGGAGGAGAGCGAGGAGGTGCTTCCCTGCAGCCTGTGGAGAAGACCATGGTGAAGCAAGTTGTCCCCCTGTAGCCCACGGAGGGCCACAGTGGAGCAGGGACCCACACTGCAGCCTGTGGAGGTCCCAGTGCCAGAGCAGGTGGATGTGACCTGAGGGAAGCTACAGCCTGTGGAAAGCCTATGCCAGAGCAGGTTCTTGGCAGGAGCTGTAACCCGTGGGGAGCCCACACTGGGAACAGTCTGTTCCTGAAGGACTGTACCCCACGGAAGGCACCTATGCTGGAGCAATTCTTGATGAACTGTATCTGTGGGAGAGACCCCACACCAGAGCAGGGGAAGAGCATGAGGAGGAAGGAGCAGCAGAGGTGAAATGTTATGAACAGATTTCAAATTCTTTTCCCTGTCCACTTGCCCTGCTTGCAGGGAGGAGGACGTAGAAGAGTTGGGAATGAAGTTGAGCCTGGAAAGAAGCAGGAGTCAAGGGAAGGTGTTTTAGTTTTGCTTTTATATATCACTAGCCTGTTCTGTGTCCTGGTTTCAGCTGGGATAGAGTTAACTGTCTTCCTAGTAGCTGGTACAGTGCTATGTTTTGAGTTCAGTATGTGAAGAATGTTGATAACACTGATGTTTTCAGTTGTTGCTCAGTAGTGTTTAGACTATAGTCAAGGATTTTTCAGCTTCTCATGCCCAGGCAGGGCACCTGACCCAAACTGGCCAACAGTGTATTCCATACCGTGTGACGTCCATTTTCTCCCCCATCCCACTGGATGGGGGGGGAGTGAGTGAGCAGCTGTGTGGTGCTTAGTTGCTGGCTGGGGTTAAACCACGACATTCTGTTATTAATTGGCAATAAATTAATTTAATCTTCTCCAAACTAAGTCTGTTTTGCCCGTGACTAATTGGTGAGTGATCTCCCTGTCTTTATCTCAGCATGTGAGCTTTTAAATCTAACTTTCTCCCATTGTCTTGCTGAGGAGGGGGTGTGATAGAGCAGCTTGGTGGGCACCTGGTACCCACCAAGGTCAACCCAGCATAACTGTTTCTGGCTGTTGGACTACTTGTTTATCAGATCATTTAGGTGGATCATTTTAGTTGGTATTTCTATAAATACAATACTGTCTTCAAAAATGCTTTCTAGCTTTGACTTTTGAGAAACTGCTGTTATAGTAGGGTAGGACGCTTAGTGTGTCAATTTGTATGTGGTTGTCTTGCAGGGGAATGAACTTAAATGTATTTTACTTTACAAAGGGTAAGCAGCAGAACATCAGTCTGATGTGATATGGAGAAAATGTCTCAGATTTGAGGTGAAAAGTTTTCCATGGTTTGTTTGATAAATATTTATTAATACACTTATGTTTTTGCTTTAGGAACATGGTTCTGGCTGAACGCTGTGTGCTGCTTAGTGCTGAAATCTTAAAAAGTCAAAGCAAATATTCAGAGGCAGCTGCTCTTCTGATTCGTTTAACCAGTGAGGTAAAACACTTAGTAGCTTTTCCCATTCTTGCCTTCCCCCCATTTGTTTACTTACCCAAGCACTTCTAGGTTACATTCTAATTCTTGTCCTATGATATTTTCTAGACAAAGGTAGCAAATCAGCCAATATAAAGCATGAAGTGAAAAAAACCTCTGTTCTAGTCAAGTGACTTGCTTGATTTCTTTAAATGTGCATTTGTTATCTTTGGCTTTACAACTAATTTTTGTTGACTTTTGCTTAGCTCTTGTATGGCGTAATTTCAGTTTAAGATCTAACGGGTTAAAAGTATTAGCATGGCTTGCCAGAGCCATAATGGTTACTATCCTGCATATGATCAGAAGTTCTCTAAGTAACTAAGGCATTACTGTAGCTCAGCTGTTATGAATCATTAGAGTCTTGCTGTAAGTGAAACCTAGTCTGAACACTTCTGTAGTATTAATTGGTGGAAATTGGGCATGGAATTAGCTTCTAACAGCCCAGAAAGTGTCTTGCTTGAAAAGTGAAATGAATGTAATACAGTCAAAGTATAGCATCTTCTATGTAGCTTGGAGGAAAGTCTAACTGGCAGTTAGTTCTGGCTTTGTGGCCAGCTGCACCAAATGTGATGCTTCTGAGACTTTTCCTGGGACAGATTAAGCATGGAATAAATTTGCTTAGTTCTGTAAGTTTCGCTCTCAAGTGTCTTTGTAGCTTCATTCTTGCCCTTTCAACTTAAGCTTGCTACCAAAATTTATGTGAGCAGTATAAATTATTTAAAAAGAAATTTAAATACTACTGGCTTTGCACAATCATTTTACGACTGAAAATTATATGTAGTATGCTTGTGGTGCCTTTCGGCAGTTGCAAGGAAAATCTTCATAGGATACTGTATAGGTGTCTCAGAGTATATTTGTAGTCCAGACACATACTTGGACATCACTGATAGCATGGAGTTCAACTGTGGTAAAATCAAGTAGATTCTGTTCCGATTGGTTAAAGTAATATAATTGTGTCTTGGCATGAGAAGAGCAGGGAGTAATAATAAGAAATTGTACATTATTAAGAAATCATTCTGGTTCTTGTGATACAAATTCACTAAGTTCCACTGCTCCCTCTATTTTTCCTTCATCCTGTTAAAGCTTTTGGTTTGTTTCTAGCCTTAATATTTGCAGGGGGAGGGAGGGGAAAAGGTAGCAGAGTACTTCAGAAGTTATAGTAAGTATTAGAAACTGTAGCCTGAGTAACTGAAAAAGCAGAAAATATTTCTTCTGTGACTGATACTGAAACAGGTTGATACGTAAATCTCTCCACTGGGGGAAAAAAGTGTGTTTGATATTGAACACTGTACATGTAACAAAGTGAAAAATACTTCTAGTCTTATTTTCTTTTGTATGCACACATATACATACTATGTTTGTATATAAAAATCTTCAGCTTCACAGCACTGTTACAGCCTACTGTCCCTCTTAGCATTAAAACAAGGCCACTGTTATCTTTATGTTTGTATTCAACTTTGAGGCTAATTCTTCTTTTTACTTTTAAATAGGATTCAGATCTTCGCAGTGCACTTCTGTTGGAGCAGGCAGCCCATTGCTTTATAAACATGAAAAGTCCCATGGTTAGAAAGTTTGCATTTCATATGATATTGGCTGGCCATAGGTTTAGTAAAGCAGGCCAGGTAAGTATTACCTTTCTGCATGGAAAATATGTTTGGTATTTGATACTTACTCTGAAAAACATGTTAAATGTGTCATTAGTCTGGAAAAAGATGCTTGGCTTCTGACATTTTTGTGTTAGTCAGAAGTACTGATCTTCTGAACATGACTTCTGCATTGATCAGCTTAGTCTTTTACTTCTGTATTTGAAGTAATGCTGAAGGTGACTGGCTTGAAACTTAAGTGATGTGTGTTTTTAATTTCTGGGTCTCAATTTTATGCACTGTGAAATACAAGGCTTTTTATTTGGGTAAAGGAGTATTTTTATCTCAAGAGTGAGTTGCAGGAGTTAGGGGTTTGTTAAACTCTAAATTTATTAGAGTAATAGCAAAATTTAGATCTCTCTTTTTCCTGGTGCCTCAACCAAATGCTTTCTAGTGGAGGTGCAGGGTATGAACAGTTACTACAAGACAAACTAAAACATCTCTTTATGGCTGCTTAGACTTAAGTAGCAATAAAACCAATACAAATCAGATTGTTTTTACTACCAGTCACATTCCTGTGCAGGTAGCTCTAACTGTGGTAAATAAACTCAAAGTTTGTTTGACACAACTTGTGTGCTTTATTTCTGCCTCAGTTGTGGGATAGACTCTCTAAATATAGATTGTGCTTGATTCTTGCTGAGGTTAGCCATCTGAGTTCAGTTATGGGGCTGTCCTTGAATACAGTCAATTTAAGTTTACTGATAAGCTGCAAACCTGTGATACAAATTTATTTCTATTGCAAATCAATAATACAGGAGAACCCAGGCATCAGAATTCTATTTGAAACAAAACCCTGTGGTCTTGGGAGGGGTTGTTCTCCTACCCCACCCAATCTTGTTTTTATCATCCTGGTAAGGACCAAGAAAGTATTGTTGTATTCTTGACTTCTGTTATTAAAATCACAGATGTGAAGAATAATAGGAGTATTTCTCCCCCCTCCTTGGTTTTCTTCATGCATTAGCTTCCCTGTCTATTGTTATGACAATACACTACTGACAGGGAGCTATTGATCAGAGGTTTTTTATTTATTCTTTATTTCTCATTTGTTTGCTTGGAAAAGTGCATGCATTTTGTAAAGCTTTGACTTCTGTCTTCATGTAACAACTCTCTCGTCATCTGTGTCTCATTCTTACACGGATTCTGGTTTCCAAGGAATGCTTTTTCAGTGTTACAGTAAATGTAGGTTGTTTTTTTTCCATATCCTTCGAGGCATTAAAATATTAAATGCTACTGAAGAGAAGTCAGCCAGGCTGCTCAGCTGCATACTGTAATACCGTATTTTAAAGTCCCAGTAGTATCTGCTGATGTTAAGGACTTATTGCTTGTACCCTGTCATCACCATACCAATTTGAACATATCTTAGATTTTTCCCATTACTGCTGTAAATAAGGGAATGCTGTTCCATTTTTTTAGAAGCTGAGACTTGCCTGTACAGTGAATGCCTATGCAGATGTTTAGTACCTAGACTTGGGATTGAATACCCAGGTCCTGATGTATCCACAGGAAAGGAACTGTGGAGCTGATTGGGAGCAGAGCATCTGTCTCCCAGTGGGTGATGTGATTGGTAATTTTGTCTTGTATGTACTGTAGGGCTGTTTTGTTGGTTTGCTTGGCACGGATTTTGTCCCAAGTGTGTCTACTGAACATCAATTGACTGGAAGCGTCACACTGAAAGTTCAGTTACAGAATTGAAATGAAATGTGTTGAATCTAGCCTATATCTAAGGCTTGGCAGTAGAACTTTAGCAGTTAGTCCTAAAGCAATGCAGAACACTTTTAAAAGTAGTATTCTCTCGTTACTTGCTTTTTTAACTTACTGCCTGTTACACTAGTCTTTGAAAACATGAACTTAATCTGCAGGCTAGGCTCTGTGCTGTAGGAACCAACACTTCTGTGCTTACATTAATGTTGACCAGATGCTATGAAGTGTAGTTCTGCAAACATTCCACTTAGCATAGTGGGGGTGGTGGTAGAAACTTCAGTAACTTCTCTGACTGATCAATCTTCCTAATATTACAATTAAAACGAGTGGTTAATGGGATTATTTGAGAAGTTAACTTGGTTGTTTTTTCTTGCAGAAAAAACACGCCTTACGTTGTTACTGCCAAGCCATGCAGGTTTACAAAGGGAAAGGCTGGTCTCTTGCAGAAGACCACATTAACTTCACTATTGGTCGCCAGTCCTTTACGCTTCGTCAGCTTGACAATGCTGTGTCTGCCTTCAGGCATATTTTGATCAATGATAGTAAACAACCTCCAGCTCAGCAAGGATCTTTTTTAAGAGAATATCTTTATGTTTATAAGGTAAATGTATTTTCATTTTCTTTATTCCTTGAATAATTAATTTTATTACCAGTAATTTTCTATTAGGTCATTAAATGATTTTCTGTCTTATCTGCTTTGTTCCAGGATTGGTTTTTTTGTGTAGTTGATGCATTCATTTTTTACTTTAGGCTTCAAAAAAACAAATATGCTGTATCTCATGTATGTATTAAGTGTACTTCCAGTGATGGGTATTAGTGTGACTCTTTGTGTGTGTGTTTTATTATAGAAGATGAACTCTTACTTTTGAGGGTCATGGCTGAATTGCAGCTTGTGATAGCTCAGTTTATTTTAGAGGAGGTGGACCTGTTTTGTTTTGATCAATTTATAGTGATTTTTGAGACTTTTGATGATAAACATTTAGTAAAGACTAGGTAGTGCTGTCATCTTTTCTGGTACTATAAAGTACTCCCCATCCATGTTATAGTGAATTTTATTCTTTAATATGGGTTTTTATAGATCAAGTGTCTCTGAGTTGGCTATAAGTTAGTGAGTGATTCTGGGTTGTAGTATACCATTTACGTTCTGGGATGTTTAGTGCTGATATTGCCACACAACTTGCAGCTGTGTAGTTACTTGCTGTCTTTTAAAGCCTGTAAACAGAATTGCTGTGGTGTTTGCTAAGTTATGGTAGACCTTACCCAAGATTGCACAGCTCAGCTGTGGTGAGAGTCTTGTGTAATGGTGGTGGTGTAGTGAATGTGGCTTATCAAATTGTGAATTAGAGAGTCAAGCTTTGCATTAAATAAAGCTTGTTAACAGCCATGCAGCCACAATAGTGATTAGAGTGCTGGATTAAAATCATTATTCTTTTTCCATAAAGATTTAATGAACTTTAAAATCTTAGTGAAGAAAAAATACTACTTCACACTGTCAAAGCAGAAGAAACTATCAAAACAGTTAATTGAAATTATTTGTTTCATCTTAAAAATACGACCTGTTCAAACATTGATTGCTTATAACTTGGCTTCCTTATCATTCAATCATTGGTAACGTACAGCATGGACATTCTGTATTTGCATAATGGCATGACACTGTTTTCCTTCTTTGCTTCAGAACGTAACCCAGCTATCACCTGATGGTCCCTTACCACAGCTTCCTTTACCATATATTAACAGCTCAGCAACCCGTGTTTTCTTTGGGCATGATCGAAGACCAGCAGAAGGTTAGAAAATTTTATGTAAACAGATTGAAGTCCCTTATTTATGGAACTGAAATATATGTAAGAATTTGTCATTTAAAAAAGATATCTTTCATTATATAAAACTAATGTGACAAGGTAACTTATTTAAGAAGACTTCAAAAGAAAAGCTTAAGCTTAGTATCTACTCACTTGATGTTTTCGGACTTCTTGCATAAATATGAAAGCTGCGTATGTGGATGTGCTGACTTCCAATATTTTTCATAGCTGGAAAGCTTCAATGCAAGTTTGTAATGAACTTAATGAAAGGGATAATTAATGCTTTAGCAAATGCTAGACACTAGTGCCAATGCTAGAAATTAGCTTTACAGTTAACTTCTTGGATGAAATGTTTGTAACGCTGTGATTTATGAATGTAAAGTAAGCTGAGTGGACCAGGGCTGTACTGTGAAGCTGTAGACTGTCATAAAGTAAAAAGAATCTGTAAACTGAGTATACCATGTAGCATGCTAAAATCTTAAAACTCCACAATTTGCAAATGGGAGTATACTCAAATTATCCTCAGCATTGTCTTCCATGTATGTATTTCAAAATGTTGTGCAATTCACTGACTTAAATCAATTGTAACATAAAAATGGCGGTGTCTGAGAACTTAAAATATTTTAACAACTTACCAAATTGCTAGTGCAGCCCTCTGTTGCAACTGTTGCATGCCACTGTTCTCATGTTCTAAGATTGTCTTACTCATACTAGGTGAAAAGCAGGCAGCTACGCATGTAAGTCTGGATCAGGAATATGACTCGGAATCATCACAACAGTGGAAGGAACTTGAGGAGCAGGTTGTTTCTGTGATAAATAAAGGAATAATACCTTCAAACTTTCAACCAACACAGTTCTGTTTAAATCGCTACTCGGATAACTCCAGATTTCCACTTGCTGTGATAGAAGGTAAAGTTAAGATTTATATGTTTCAGAAATAAAGTGAGCTAGATAAATTTGTACAATATTTCTTGTGTTACTGTAGATTTAAACCAATGTTCTTGTGCAAGTTGTTTGCACAAGAATGCTTTGAGTTAAGTGAACCTTCAGATTGTGGTTGGGATAGCCTGTTGTCATTATTTTCTTGCATTTTTTTAATAGAACCAGTAACTGTAGAAGTGTCTTTCCGAAACCCTCTGAAAGTTCCACTTCTTTTGACTGACCTTTCATTGCTGTGGAAGTTTCAACCTAAAGACTTCAATGCAAAGCATGATGGAGAAACAAAAGAACTGGTAAGGAGAACATCATCCTTTTTCAACCCAAACCAAACAGTTACAGTTATGGAGTATATATTAAGTCTTCAAAATTCTGTGGTGTGAAAACAGCTGGTTTAAATGTAAATTTAAAAAAAAGGCAAAAAAAAAGTAGCTACAGAATTTCTTTATGCATTGTTTAAATTCTCCTAGATCCATAGGGCACAAAGCAGCTGAGTTAACAAATGTACTGTAGTGAGTATTGTACAGCTTAATGCAAAGCAGAATACTTCCAACATTTCATTGTATGTGTAGTATGTCTATTTTGAGTAACGCTAGCCTTGACCAGCAGAAATGACTTGCAGTGTTAATAGTTACATTATCAAATACCTTTTTCTTGAGCTTGGAATGTCACTACATCTTGAGTACGTAGTGAAATGTATGTTCTGAAAAACTGTGCTGATATGACATAGGAACATCTTTGTATCTCGATTAGAAGAATGAAAATTTATTGTATTAAAGTATTCAAAACGTTAATTTTTAGATGAACTACTTACTACAGTTTAACACTTCAACTGATGCTGCCAAAACTTCCCTGTGAAGGACTGTTCTCACATTCCTATTTTTAAGGTTTTAACATGTTCTGATACTGAATATTACAGTAAATTCCTTACTTTGGTTTCCTGGCCAAAAGCATTTGGAACATAGTGATCTCTAAAGGTGCTGTAAGTGTTTGCCAGAGTTATAAACATGGCTTCATATAAATAAGTCTCAAGGATTACCATACGCATTCCCTTCTGTTCTGGTCTGAACTGCTACTTTAATGATATGGTAAATACTTCTGTGAGTATCAGTGAAATTGGTTGGGAGTGGTTCCAACTTATAGTGTTAAATCTTAAATTTCTCTCTTAAGTAAATGTTTACTGAGCTCTCTAGCTGCTTTAATTCAGAAAGCCTGAGAAGCTGGGCATAGAGCACCTGCTGGTCCTAACTGTCTGCAGTTTGAAATTTGTATGCTTTTTTTCTTGAACACTTTAGGAAAGGTGGGGGAAGTAATATTTATGGCACTTTTTCTGCCTAGGAGTAATAGTATCTGAAAAGCTGTTTCTTCTTCTCAGGGAGCATGCGATGATGATATGATAGGAGCTGAAGCAATAGCAGAATTTTTAATTAATAGTGAGGAGACAAAAGTGGTAAGTATTATAGTTTGTTTTAAAAATGGTCTTTCCAGTGTTGAACTTTAGGTTGGAGTTCAGATGTGTTATGATCTAAACTTAGTGCTAAACTTACAGAAGACATTACTCATATGAAGTGCTGGAACTTCTGAATCTCATCAATGCGTGTAAATATCTGAAGGGAGGATGTGACAGGACAAGAGGCAGTGAGCACAAACTGAAACGTAGGAGGCTCCATCTGAACATCAGGAAGCAGTTGTGTGTGGTGTTTTGGTGTGGTGGTGTTTTTTTCTTTTTTTTTTTTTTTTTTTTACTGGTACGGTGACTGAGCGCGGGCTGCCCAGAGAGATTGTGGAGTCTCCATCCTTGGAGATAGTAAAAGCCATTTGGATGTGGTCCTATGCAGCTGGCTCTAGGTGGCCCTACTTGAGCAGGCAAGTTGGACAAATGACCTCCAGAGGTCCTTTCCAACTTCCAACTGTTCTGTGATTCTTCCTGTGTTAAAGTTCATTTTTGTTACAATTTAGGATTCTTTCCTAATGTAATGAGCATCTCTCAGCTGTGGACTGGCTTGATAAATTCTGTGCATATGAAATTAAATCCGGTAAATCACTTGTAACTGCACACAATAATTACATCTGACACAACTATAAAGTAAACTTAGCTGTGAGTGTCTTTAGCAACTGGACATTTAAATGTAATAATACATTTTTTCTAGTAGCAACAACAACAAAAATTTAACGTATTTCCACAGGCAAGACTAAAGCTCTTTCCCCATCAAACAGGGGAGCTACATATTCTGGGAGTCGTTTATAATCTTGGCACTGTTCAGGGTGCTGTCACATTAGATGGGATAGATCCTTCTATTGGATTACAGACAGGTAAGTGTATTATTCCCTTAAGTTGTGTGTCTCTGGAAGGGGGGAGACATGGCTTCTAGTGTTTAAAGTTTGATTATCATGATGCAAGGCCTTCCCTCAGGTAAGGATGCAGAAATAAGGGAAACCACTGGAACAGGAAAAAAAACCAAAAGAATTGGCACCTGTAGGAAGGAATCCCATGACAAAAGTAGTAACCTCTGCCAAACCCATACTTTTCCTTTTAAATATGTGGAAATGCTGAAGCCACTAAAAAAAAAATAATTAAATAATCCATCTATGCCATGTTGAATCTATAACAACTTCCACTGACTCTTTTGCCATTCATTTTTCTTCTGGGTCTTTTCTCTTTGTTAGTTTTCAACTTTTGTCTAAATGTTGCACTGAAGTTCTTTGCACAGATTCCCAAATTTAAATTTGGCTGATATAATTTTTTTAGCATCTTGACTTTATTTTGGTTCATTTTCCTTTATATTAACATATAAATGGCTTATTAATTGCATGTTACTTGATCTGTTTTGTTGAGTCATTCATCTGAAACTGTCTCTCATGGGGAAAACTTAGTTGTTGGAGGAAATGGGGATTAAAGCACATGTTTAAAAGAGTTCTAAAAGAAATAATGAAGCTTGTTTAGCTATCTACAAACTGGAAACCTTAGGAATAAAAAACATTTGGAGGGGGTGGCCTGTTTTTGAAGGAAACAAAAATGTTTTGGGTGACTTTTCCAGCTTTGCAGAAATGGGGAGAGGAAATAAATACATCACCCTCATGCTCCATGCACCACCACCCCCCTCCCTGTAGTCAAACTGTTAAAGGGCAGAGTAAGTCCACAACAATGGATAACTGGCTGTCTGAACTCACAATAGCAATGTGTAACGTGTGACAGTAAGCTTTGAATAGTTCTTTGTCAGTGATGTTGCTTGATCAATGAACACTGCATGTGCCCAATAACAGAAAACTCAAAGTGATTTTTGAGATTGGGTAGGGAGCTTTGGATCACTTCTCAGAAAAAAAATTAGGAATTACTTTAGAAAAAAAATCATACTACTTAAAAATCATTTCAGGAAAGCTTATCTCCAATGGGTTATCTGTACGAGGACGACAAGATTTAGAAATCCAAGGGCCTCGACTTAATAACACAAAAGAGGAAAAAACATCTATTAAATACGGACCTGATCGACGATTAGATCCTATTATTACAGAAGAAATGCCTTTGTTGGAGGTATGTGGCTACTTTCTATTGGCAGTTTTGAGCAAATAGCTGAATCCAGAGCTTATAAATATAATTCTAACAATGAAGTTGTAGACTTTGTTAATGCCTAAATCTTTCCAGTTAATTTCTGATCTGTCATTGCCAAACTTCTGTGGGTTTTTTCAAGTGAAACTTGAAGGCTCCAAATTGGTATCCTTCTGAAATTATGTTATGAAATTATTATGAATTTTAGTTGGCAACAGCTTTTGTAGCTGGATTTCGAAGTGAAGGGGAACAGGCAAAGACGTTTTTTTTCTGTTTGCTTGCCATTCATCTAGAATAGTTCAAGTTGGTTAACTAAAACAGTGATTTTCCTTACTAGGGTTATTAAAATGGTCTAACTGGTTAATGACAACACTCTATAGAATAGAATATTTCAATTGAAAGGGACCTACAGTGATCATCTAGTCCAACTGCATGACCAATTCAGGCTGACCAAAAGTTAAAGCATGTTACTAAGGGCATTGTCCAAATGCCTCTTAAACACTGAAAGGCTTGGGGCATTAACCATCTCTTTAGGAAGCTTGTTCCAGTGTTTGGCCACTCTCTTGGTAAAGCAGTGTTTCCTAATGTCCAGTCTAAACCTCCCCTGGTGCAGCTTTGAACCATTCCCACCCATGTGTCCTGTCACTGGATACCAGGGAGAAGAGATCAGCACCTCCCTCTTCACCCCTCATCAGGAAGCTGTAGAGAGCAGTATAGTTTTAGATATGCTGGTGGTTGTTTTCATGTGCATTTGTAACTTGGCTAAATGTTCAGGTTTTTCTTTTTTCCTGTTCTGTCCCATACAGGTGTTCTTCATAAACTTTCCTACAGGGCTTCTTTGTGGAGAAATCAGAAAAGCATATGTAGAATTTGTGAACGTAAGCAAGTGTCCTCTTACTGCACTGAAGGTTGTGTCCAAGCATCCAGAATTTTTTACTTTTGGTGGAAATACTGCTGTTCTGACACCACTAAGTCCTTCAGCTTCTGAAAACTGTAGTGCTTACAAGACTGTTGTGACAGATCCTACCTCTGTGCGTACAGCACTGCTATCTTCAGCTTCTTCTGTAGACTTTGGGGTTGGCACGGGAGGTCAGCCTGAAGTAATACATGTCCCACTTCCTGATGCTGTTCTTCTTCCTGGGGCTTCAGTGCAGCTCCCAATGTGGTTACGGGGACCGGATGAAGAAGGTGTTCATGAAATTAACTTTTTGTTTTACTATGAAAGTATTAAAAGACACTCGAAAATGTGGTAAGTTTTTATCTTCCTTTTTCTGTCATACTTATTAGACAAGTTATAAACATGTAAATCTTGTAATGTAAATCTTACTGAATTTCTCTCAATTACTGTGATGTAGAAGTGTCCTGTTATCTGCTATTCTAAGCGATAATTTTTTTTCTACTATAGGATCTAATTTCCATATGAAACTATATAGCCTATACTGCTTCCATCAAAGTGGCAATCATAAAAATAATTTAATGGAAGGAGGGTTAATGGTATTCTCTTAATACAAACTCTGTTTGTATTTAGTTTCTCTGGAAGCACATCTTCCTGAGGCATAGGGGGAAAATTACTTCATTTGTTTCTGCATGTTATAGAACGAAGTCTTGTCTACTTTGAAAAAAAGGTTTATATTCTTAATTAAAATTGGGTTAGTAATTGTGTTATGGTGAAAGTTATTCTCTTTGGAGGGGTTAAATACCAGGTTTGACTTCCATGCTGTTTTATAGTTTCTTTTTGGACCATCTTGAGACAGTGGACAGTCAAGTTTGACACCACAAGCTAACAAATAGTGGTTTCTTTGAACTTTACTTGAAAGGTAGCAAGTTGACTTTGTATGTCACTTATTCCCAAGTCCCACCCATGTCTGAGGCTAAGAAGGCTCAGGAGAACTTTTCTGAGACCTGTTCTGCAAAGATTCTGGGGTGAATAGGCCTTTGTTCACAAAGTGAAGAGATCAGCCTTCAGGAAGCCTTAGTGTACTCATCTAGCAAACAGCCACAATCAGAAATGAAGAGTGTCTCTTTACCCACCTCTTTTTTACTGTTCTGCAAATACTGTTATTACATTGCTACCTTACAGCTGTTAGAGCTCATAGCTAGAGCTGAGAAAAAGTTGCAACAGGCTTTATCTAGATTAAGTTTTTAGCCCACTAAGAGTACTGACCACAGACTTAATAAATGTTACTATTTAATTTTCTGGGAGAGAAATTTATTATGGAGCTGGGTGTGCTGGATTTGTTTGTCTGGAGGATGTGTCTGTGCCCACCTTAAGAAGCAGTGCAGACTAGGAGGAGTGGATCTGTAATCAGGGCTGGGGACCTGGTGTTGCGGTTTAACCCCAGCCGGCAACTAAGCACCACACAGCTGCTCGCTCACTCCCCCTGCAGTGGGATGGTGGAGAGAATTGGAAGGGTAAAAGTGAGAAAACCCACTTCTGAGTGGGTTGAGATAAGGACAGTTTAATAGGTGAAGCAAAAGCTGCGCACACAAGCAAAGCAAAACGGGGAATTCATTCACTACTTACCATCTGCAGGCATCTCCAGGAAAGCAGGGCTCCATCATGCGTAACGGTGACTTGGGAAGACAAACACCATCACTCTGAATGTCCCCCCCTTCCTCCTTCTTCCCCCAGCTTTGTATGCTGAGCATGACGTCCTATGGTCTGGAATACCCCTTGGGTCAGTTGGGGTCAGCTGTCCCGGCTGTGTCCCCTCCCAACTTCTTGTGCCCCCCCAGCCTCCTCGCTGGTGGGGTGGGGTGAGAAGCAGAAAAGGCCTTGACGCTGTGTCAGCACTGCTCAGCAGGAACGAAAACATCCCTGTGTTATCCACACTGTTTTCAGCACAAATCCAAAATGTAGCCCCTTACCAGCTACTGTGAAGAACTGCTGCAGCCAAAACCAGCACACCTGCTCTCTGTACTGTACATATTCAGGATGATGGTGGGGAGCAGGGCTACTTCAGATGAGCTCTAGGCACATGGACTGAATGTCCGCTTGTGGCTGGAGCTTGTTTTCCTGGTTAGTTCTGAGAAAGAAACCAAGTTCATGTGCTGTGAGACTGCTCTGCAACGTAAACCAAAGGCAGAGTAACTTGAAGATGGTCAAGAGAGCAGATCAGCAGTATATTCTTGAAATCAAATTAAGCCGTGCAAATGCACCCTTTGTTTAGATTTTTTTGTAGCTTCTGAAGTGCCAAAGTTAACTTTTCATTTGGCTTTAAGCTAGCCTGTAGGTGTAGTGAATTTGTCCCCCTACAATGTAGTTATTTTTTTCTTCCCTTTTTTTTTAAGAACAGAATTTATTTCTCATGAGTTTGTAGTATTCAGAAACTGAGTGTTTCAGAGCTGGAAGGTGGATGTTCGGGGAATATATTTGTTCCCTACTGTATTGAAGTTTCCAGGGGAACTTTAGTGATGTGATCTTGTTTAACAGTACTTTGTAGACTGAGTATAGCTTTTAAATTTTAAAAAATTATTTAATTTGTGCCAATTGAAAGCTATATAGACATCGGTATATCTGTCTGAAGATTAACTGCAAAACTGTTAAGTTTATTCTGTAGATTTTGACATTATGTGAAGTAGAGTTTAGGAAGCAATGATTTTCCCTCCTAAAACAAGTATTGCATGAAGTTTCAGCATATTTGGTAGGTAATGCATATCAAATTTTTACACGTCTATTGTTTCCAAGTGGAAGTTATGGTAACACAAAGCTTCTGTGTGGGGAAAAAACTCATGTGTTTTGATGGTGTCCAAGAATGGAAGTCTGCTCATCTTTAGAAAAACAGGAAGATAACTTTTACAAAGGCCTTGCTGGCCTGGAGGTTGAGTGTGTCTGGAAAAAGGCAGAGTAGTGATGGTTCTAGAAGTAAACGGTCAAGATTCTCAGTTCAGGGGAATTTGTTGAATGCAGTGGTATTCTGTCTAAATGCTTTTTAGTAAATGTTTATGCAGGAGATGTGACTAACTAGTGGGCCTTTTATGGTTTATTTACTCAAACCCTCAAATTTCCAAAGTGTCGGGTGGCATTAAATAGCTTAATGATATCCCTGTACCAATACATGCCTGTTTGCTTTCACTGGGCCAGTTACCTTACATCAGAAATGTTACCATGACAAAAAATACATCAGAAATATGTGAACCTTTTTCTCCAGTATTTCAAACTGGCTAAGAGAATGCATGTTTGAACAGCACCTACCCATGCACCATGATTGTTAAAAGTAATATAGTCTTGATAGGAAGCTAAAAAGAAAAGTGTCTCTTTGGTGGTTGAAAGGAGTAAATTGTCTAATGGCCTTAATATTGATGACAAACATAAAAGCTAAACTTCTTGATGACAGGTTCTGGACAGCAGTCCTGGTTGTTCAGAATGTCTTTTTTTCTTTTCCCCCCTCCTTCCTAGTCATAGAGTATTAAGGCACACTGCAGTTATTTGTACTAGCCGGTCTCTGCATATTCGAGCTACTGTCTGCAGAAGTAATGCACTTGAAGATGAAGAAGGCAGAGGGGACAATATGTTGGTGTTTGTGGATGTAGAAAATATCAATACTGTAAGTTCTTATTTTTAATAATCTATTCTAAAGCTTAGTAGATGTGTAGGTATCACCAGCAGAACCAAGACTTAAGTGACAGGCTTCTTTACAACTACTTTGTAAATGCGAAGTAAACCTTGTGTATTTAATCATTCCAGTTAATGTTGGAAAGAGCGTACTAACATTAAGTTATATCTCAACTCTCTGGAAGTCTGCTATAAACTATCTCTATCCTAAGCAAATTCCAGTACTGTAGTGTAGGGTCTTTTTTCTTTTAGGAAGATTTATTCCAAATTCATGAATGTGCTTGATGATCACAATTTTCAAGGTAATTCTGAATGAGACAACCTGTGCCCCCTGCAACATTTCAGTGAAAATACTGGTAGAATTAGTGGTGATGTGAAGTCAAAATGTAATTTCTAAATTGAAGGAGGCTTCTATATTTACATGTATTACCAAACTTTAAAAGACATTTTTGTAAATATAATCCAAATACAGATATGTCTGTTATGCTCTGTTGACTTAGCAAAGCAGATGCAAATATTTCAGTTTATCATACCATGCTAGTTTAAATTTACTCATTTTTTTGGTAAAGCTGCTCCCATTTTTTCAACTACAAAGCAAGGTAATCGAATCCTCTGTTTATAGAATTCCTAGACACTTAGCTGGTAGTGGGATCACTGAGCTGATTTGTCATTTTGTTTTAAAGGTGTGTATACTCCGTTTTTCTTTAGCTACTAAAGTGAATATTGTCCCCTCCTTCTTTGAGGAGGAAGGAATGTTTTATAAAATACTTACCAAGTTAACAGATAACATTGTGTGAGACTTAATTTTCCACTACCACCTCACTCTTCCCAAGAAAGGAAACCAACCCCAAAAGCTACTTTTCATTGTGTATATATATATAAAAAAAAAAGCTTGTATTTTTGGGATTTATGACCTTGCAATGTTCCTAAAGTAATCTTGGAAACTAAGTGGTCTTGCGGACAGTGTTCTGCATTGGAGTTAAAAGCCTAGGTTTTATAGTAGTCACCTTAATCTAAAATACTAGCTTGCAGGTATTTTTCTGGGGGATCTTTGTTTCCTTTTCGTGTGGCTTTGTTTACTGGAACTGGAAGTTGCTGTGAGCTGGCACTGTTGTTTTACGTTACAGCGGGTATTAAATCTCTTCTTGTTTCTTAGTACTGTATTACGGATGGTGTGAATAATGAGTTAAATTAGGATTCTAACAGTGCCACCTTACAATGAACACTTACTATGCGATGTAGAACATCACAATTGTGACTGGTCTTATTTGACATAATTTTTGTTTCTTCCTTAGAGTGAGACTGGCGTTAAAGAATTTCATATAGTGCAAGTTTCAAGTAATAGCAAGCACTGGAAGCTTCAAAAATCTGTTAAAATCTCTGAAGACAAAGGTGTGTATCTTTATCACTGAACGGATGGCAAGTCTAGCTTCTGCCTGACAAGAACAGTTAGAAGAATCTTACAAGGAGTTGAATTTGGCTTTCAGAATAATTACTTTCTAAAAACTTCATATCCCTTTCAAACATACTATAGCCCTTCTTTTGTTAGTGTTTCAAGAAAAAATAGATTGACAGATAACTTTCAGACTTTGTTAATTTTAAAAATCGGTTTAACATACAGCTAGATTATTTCTGTGAGTAGAGAAGTCCATGTCTGGGTTGGCTGATAACTTGCCTCACAAGAAATATGTTTGAGTTTCTTTACTTCTAGTTATTTATATCAGTGTTAAATTTAACTGATGAACAGAATATTTGACAAATGCTCTATTCAATTACTAGAAATATACCAGAATTGCTAGTGCTGTATCCTGCCTTAGCTAATATAAGCTGCTAATTTTTGGAAAAGGCTAACTATCCCAGGCAAAAAAAAAAAGTGCTGTTACTGTATCTAACAAATGTTATTTTTACTTGTGTGCTGACATTTTATGTACCTAAAAATTAGTCTAGACATGTATTCCTCTTGTATTAATATTGAGGGTGAACCAGTCAGATAAACTGAATCTTTTGTCTTCTGTTCCTTCCTTCTTTGTCTGTGTCTTCTTTATGTATTATGGCTCACTTCCTGCTCTAGAAGTAGATGGAAGGGGTCAGCAGAAAATGCATCTTCTTTACTACCATGCAGTTGCTCTGCTTGATTAGTTATGCTTCTTGAGTATCATCAGTGTTTCTTATTTGTGAAGTTTAAAGGCTGACTTTTGGCTAATGAGGAGGGACTTTGACTGTGCTGAGGGGGGAAAAAATCTTGTAACCTTTTTCTTTCAGATACTAAACTTGCTAGCAGAGAGCGAGCGAAGTTATGCTTTAAAGCAGTAAGGTGCAAAAACTCAGAAGGTAGGTTCTGTCCTGAATATGGTTAACTTTTTGTTACTATTTGGATGCTGTGTGCTGAAGTTGTGACTTCTCATGATGCTGAAACAATGCCCTCTCTTTTTATCCCTTAGAAAATTACACATTTGCAGACATTGTCTTTGGAAATGAACAGGTAGGTGAATGCGTACAACTGCATATTTTGTCTTGTGCAAGGTATCCCTGTCATGTGCAAGTATCCTACTGAAAGCCTTTTTTTAAAATTTAAAAATGGGAACAGTTCTTTCATAGTTGGGAAGTTGAGTTTTGCATGCCAAAAACTATTGGTCTTCTAGGTCAGCTCTCTTTTGTAAAAAAGAGGAGGTAAGGTAGTATAGGCTAGTGGATGGTCAGGTATTTTAAGTTCCCAACTCCACAGCTGAACTACTTTGGGAGCACATTGTGATGCTAACTTCTTTGCCTAATGTTTTTCCTTCCTTTCCAACTCTTCAGAGCAGTTCTTCTGAATATTTCCCAGCCCTCTAGTTTTCCAGTAGAGATCTGTGGATGTCAGATTCTTGTTCTATTGTTTTTTTCTTGATTATATTTTTACTAAGAAGTTAAAAATTCTAATTACAGCTTATTCTAAAAATAATCTGGAAACCTTTAGTTTCCAGAATTTCAAAGCTACTAATGTAGGTTGCAGTCAGTTCAAGGATTCTGTTTCTTTGATTTTTCTTCAGAAAGTTTAACATTCTAGACTACTATGCTCTCAGTCTCTTTAAGTACACAGGTATCGTCTGGAGAAGAATCCTTTTAGCAAATGATCTTGGTACAGCAAGTGCTTTCCCAAAACCTGAGGAAAGTATGCCTCTTGCATCAGATCAGAAATCTACATTAGCATAGTGGATTTAATTAGCTGGATGTCAGATTGCTTGTTTTATGCTGAGTGTACATTTTCCATATATGTATCCAGCTCTTAAAAGCCAGAGAAAACTTACTCACTGCTATTTCATTTTATAGGCTTATAAATTGAAGTTAGGACTAAAAATCTGAGGTAGATGATCCCTGTTTGCATTTTTAAAGTTGGATGAGCTGCATGAACTTCAGCCTTCTTGTATGAAAATATTCTCTAATGGGGGGATGGGGCCCTCCCTTCTAGACAGTTATTCCAAAAGCAGATTGTCTCCCTGGGTATGAGTATTCTACTAATGCAACAATTAGCAGCTCTGCAACAGTATGTTCTGGAAAGGCTAACGTTTTTGAAAGAGAAGGGTTAGCAAGATAAGTAAGAAACTAGGCTTCCTGTCTTCAAGTATCATTGCTGTCAGTCTTAAAACCACTGCTTCCTTATCAAGCTTTTGTGTTGGAAAAGCTCAGCACAGATGGTGACAAACAGCACAATACTTCTGGCTGTGCCACTTATACATGGGGAATATGCTGTGCAAACTATTATCTTTGCTATTGCTAGCAAAATGTATGTTCCTAACTTTGATAAATAATCTAGCTAACATGAGGGGAATATTAATAAGCAATAATGATTTGCATGTGAGTTTGTGAGTTAGTTGGACACTTTGGCTCTCTTCACTACACTTAATTTATCACAGTAGGCTGTTTGGTAATAATCGAAGACCTTTTTTCCAAGTTTGGTATTTGTAGTTTGAGGCCAATAATCTATTGCTCTGTTTCCATATGTTACCTTAGACAGCTCATTAGGTAGGGCTGATCTCTAACAGAACAAGCATGGAAACCAGGATGTGTGGCATCCTGTAGGTTTGCAAAGGGAAGCAAAGCAAGATAATGGAACTGAAATCCTACAGTGATGAGCTTTGTTAGACTAACTTGTGTCAGCTTGCATTCTGTTCTGAGAGCATTCTTTCTTGCTTTTTTTCTTGCAGATAATAAGTTCAGCCAGTCCTTGTGCAGACTTTTTTTTTCAAAGCTTATCCTCTGAATTTAAAAGAACACATGTGCAATCTCATGCTCATGCATCTCAAAGGGCTGCAAAACAATCATTTGATGAGACAGTCAGATTGATACAACAATGCAGTGAAGTTGATTTGAACATTGTTGTACTGTGGAAGGTATGTATGGTTGTGGCCTTTGTAGTAATTTGGCCATGAAATATAACTATTAGAAAATAATTTAAAATGGCATCCTGAACTTTAAAGCATGCTCATACAAAATTTATGGATGAATTTTTTTTCTGAAAACTTGCAAATGAACTAAAACAGTGTCAAGAAGCAAAGACAGTCTTAATAGCTGTTACTGTAATAAGTATGCTTAAGTAGTTTTACATTACTGTTGTGGTTTAAGCCCAGCCAGCAACAAAGCACCACAAAGCTGCTTGTTCACTCCTTCCCCTGCCTGGTGGGATGATGAGGAGAAAATACAAAGAAAAGTTTGTGGCTAAAGACAAGGACAGGGAGGGATCACTCACCACTTATGATCACAGGCAAAAGACAGGCTCAGCTTGGGGGAAAAACCAAAATCAATTCAACTTATTACCAATCAAATGAAAACCTTAGAACACCTTCCCCCCAACATTCCTTCCTTCCTGGGCTCAACTCCACTCCTGGTTTTCTCTACCTTCTCCCCCAGCAGTGCAGGTGGACAGGGGATGGGGGTTGTGGTCAGCTCATCACACGTCTCTGCTGCTCCTTCCTCCTCAGGGGGAGGACTCCTCACTCTTCCCCTGCTCCAGCATGGGTTCCCTCCCACAGGAGACAGTTCTCCATGAGCTTCTCCAACCTGGGTCCTTCCCATGGGCTGCAGTCCTTCAGGCACAGACTGCTCCAGTGCGGGCTTTCCCATGGAGTCACGGCCATCTTCAGGGGCATCCCCCTGCTCTGGTGTGGGGTCCTCCATGGGCTGCAGGTGGGCATCTGCTCCCCCACTCCCCACTATGGACTGGGGGGGACAGCCTGCCGTGTCACCATGGGCTGCAGGGGCATCCCCTCCTCTGGGGCACCTCCTCCCCCTCCTTTGCTGACCTTAGTATATGCATAGAGGTTCCTCTCACATTCCAATCCCCTACTCTGCTGCAGGTTTCCCTTCTTAAATCTGTTATCCCAGAGGCACTACCACTGTCACTGATGGGCTCGGCCTTGGCCAGAGGTGGGTCCGACTTGGAGCCGGGGGGAGTTCTAGCGGCTTCTCACAGGAGCCACCACTGCAGCCCCTCCCCTGCTCCCAAAACCCTGCCACACAAACCCAAAACAATTACTCCGGATACACAGAGTTCTTATAAGTTCTCTTAAAAGAGAAAATTCTGAAGTCTTAAACCAAGAGGTTTGTTAATGCTTGCTTTTATCAGAACTGTAAGAGTGACCCAGTCTGCTTTGAGGAAGAGTATCTCATTTACCAGAATGTGAATATTAAGTAGTGGAAATTGGCAGTCTAAACTTTAGCAGTTGTCTGTGCTTGCAAAATTAAAAACATACACATAAAATAAATATATGTCAAGCTAGCCTTTAGGTTTTGAACAGTACAACATCTTCCACTTAAGTCAGGAGGAAAGTCAGTAATTCTGTGTTATGAAGGTTATGATTGTTTCTGGTCTGCTAATGTCTTTCTATTATATTCTGTAGGCATATGTTGTGGAAGACAACAAGCAGCTTATTTTGGAGGGCCAGCATCATGTTGCCCTTAATACAGTTGGGAAGGAGGCTTTTTCCTTTCCTCAGAAGCAGGTAATCTAGTGTGAAGTTTTTGTTTACAATTGCTTCTTTCCCAAAATAGACTTGATGTGTTTTCTTGTAAATAAGTGGAGTCACTTCGGGTCCTTCTGTAGAATCTAACATCAGATACGTGTTATTACTAAATGATTCAGACTTCAATTTTGATAAGTCATCTATATTGAAATAGCTAGGCTCAGTTTGAAGATGAGAAAAGCAGTATACAAGTATACTATGCAGTTGTTGCTGTAAACTGTTCTGTGGTATTTCAGGGTAGAACTAGGAGCTTATTAACGGTATTAAGTCAAAGTTAACGATTATTTCATAACAAAGTTCATAGTAAAATGGTGGTATTATTTTTGAGTGTTACAAAATCAATTTTACAATTTCTACTACTATGCACAACTTTAAAGTGACAACCTGTAGTGTAAAATGTTAGAACAGCAGAAATGCTGGAGCACTTAAAAAGACATTGAGAGCTCCATTGGAATTGATCAATTAACAGCGTATTATTTCACTTTGAAGTTTATAGCCTGTCTGATTGTTCAAATAAAATAGCATCTGTAAGAAACTGGTGGATGTCTCCTGATACATGAATCAGTAACAGCTATGGAAGCTATAGATAAGTTTCTGTAAAAACATCTATGCTATATGCAATTTGTGTGTGAAGACTAATGTGCAAAATAAAAAAGAGAAGTCTTGTACTTGTTTAGTTTTCTGCTGAGCAGTACATTGCTGTTCCTTCTTGCTTGGGTGCGATTCTCATTATGTTTTTACCAATGTTACAAACATCGTATATAGCTTTTAGTGAGCTCTTACTCAAAGTTACAGTAAATAGTACTATACATTATTGTTTTCTTGACAAAATTATAGGTCAAATGTGTTTTCCTATAAATATCATGCTATAACGTAAGTAGTGAATTACTCTGAAGCTGTGCACTTGGTTTTGGTTCATAAGCCTTTAAGTATTTTTACATCATTAAGATGATTTTTTCCATTTACTACTTTGTGCTGTGAAATAGATGGGAATAGGTTGAAAGGGGCATGTAGTTTGAGCTAAACTGGCTGGTGTTCATTGGTGAAAAATAGGAAAATTTTAAGTTCCAATGTCTGAAGATGATTTTCTTTCACTTAACACACACCACACATCAGCCCCCCACCCTTCCCACCCCAGAAAAAGCCTTTGCACATGTGGACTCAAGTTGTGCTGAGCCATACTAGGCTGTATTAGTCTAATGACAACTGCCCACTCTGGTATTATCTTTCCTGTCTTAAGGTGTATGTAGAACAGTAGGTCACACTGTAGACTTCTAAAGTTAGGAGAGAAAACACTATGGACTTCTACTTCTGATGTCACTGAAGTCTGATTCTAGCAAATGGGTGGGAAGAGAAGAGGTAGGAATGAATCACATCTGCATCCTAAAGTAAACAAATGACTGAATAATGCTAGGGGTAGAAATTAACACTACTTGTTGATTGCACTGGAACTCTAGTTGTCTGCATCAAGTTCAGTTACAAACTAAAAAACTAATTCTGCCACCAGCAACAAGGGGGATCCAGATGTACCCTCAATTTGTTTTGAGGAATACGTGCTACTATTAGTATTCTTTGTCTATAACCTGTTTCTCATCAACTATTATTATTATTACAGCTATGTTCAGATAGATGCTACGTTGATTATTCTATTCACTTTCTTCGGCATAAGGAACATACTTCCGTTGAAGTATTCTGTACCTTGGTTGGAAGCAAAGATGCATCTGCATTGTGATGCAGTTGAAATCTGGTATAAGAGTAACGGTAGTTGTTTTTAATAAATGTGTAAATTCGGTGTCCTCATGGTAACCAAAGTCCAGATTTAACTTGGATTTTAAGAGTCTGTAATCTCAAGACTGCTAAGGATTGAGAAATTTCATGTGCTTACATACTACTATTTTTTTTTTTTAATTTGCACTTTATACTCTGAGGATTGTAAACCCCTCTGAGATGGGAGGTGAGGTATAACAAATTACATGATTTGAGACTTTGAAGCAGTTTACTTCATTCATTCTACATTTAAGAAGTAAGAGAATCCCCAAAATAGGATTAAATGAAGCTAGGTAGAGAAAATAATATACTTAATCTATTAAGGATTGCATATTGTCTTTGAATGATCTTTTTCTTGCATTAAAGTTAGACAAGCAGTGAAAAGCTATGGAAGGAGGAAATCTCAAACCCAAACATTACTTCTAACTTAATGTTTTCAGTATATAGTTTTGAGACTTAAAATGTAACATTCAAATAGTTTGTCTTGTAATCTGTCTTTGTTCTCTAGTCATGAACAGGGTTGGAAACTTTAGACTGTTCCTGAATGTCTTGTGCTGACAGTATAGAAGTTAGTTGTTTTCTGTGGTCTAGACAGCAGAGGGAGATGGAGATGCGTGCTTTTTACCAATGCATGTTGGTTACCCGTTCTTAAATGATAGAGGGCTGCTCAGATCTGAAAAAATAAATTTATTTGCAGGTTGTGAACAGGGTGTCACCTAGGATGCAAGAGTCCACTCCCTGCATTTCTTGCTGTGTTCTATTTGTTGCTCCTCTTCAGCGACTTTCTTCTTGACTTGAACTGCTTCTGCTTCATGCTGTTGCAGCCAGCAAAGGAATTTGTGTCTGTCTGGCTATACAGCCACCCCCAACCAAGACCAGTCTCACAATAGACATGGAGAAAACACAAAGATTATTTCTCTCTGCACCCCTTTTATTTTAATTTTTTTAGTCCTCTAAGGAAAGTCTCAACTCTTATCTGAATTCATCAAATAACTACACTGAACAAATCAAGATAGCTTGCTTTATATTTTAGTTAAATTCTATGTACTGGTTGGCTTCTGCTGCTTTGTCAATTATAGTATATCTCAGACTAATTCTTTGCTAGCTTTTAAGGGTTTAGTTTGGATTTATAGAAGCTTCTAGAACTTTCCAGGGAAACAAAGCTGCAGTAAAGCACTGTAGTAGAAGAGCAGTATATCTATATTCATTGGCACCGTTATGTTTCTGAAGTTCTTCCAGCAGTTGCTGGTAGATTGGTTGTTAGGTGCACTGATATAAAGTAACCTTTATCGTATGTCTAAGCTAAGATGTTAGACTGCTGACTAAGATGTAGGGACAGGTGGTTACTTCTGCTTGGTTCATTGTGGAACATGTAATGCATACAACAGGGATGTGGAACAGACAGCAGGATGTGATTATTCCTGTATTGCAGTAGCATAACTTGCCATAAAATTTGATAAAATCAAGATAAAACCTCTGGTTTCTATAAAACACCAGTGGAGCTTGGGGGAGGCCTAAAATATTTTTCTGGGTAAAATTCCTGTGTGTACTAGCATAAAAAGAAAGAAAACAGTAAAATTCTATACAAATTTTACTTGGATGCTCAAATGCATGTGCTTCATTCCCATGTCTGTTCAAAATAGAATTATGAATTGTAGACTTTTTTCATTCTAACCAAGACAATGATAACTATGATTTTGACACTTACTGGTTTTCTGTCATTGAATATAGGGTTTTTTTGTTGTTGTTTACACTGCAGGGTTTTTTATGTGTTTAAATAGCACTGCTTTTGAGCATAGGTTACTGGATGTAGACTTGTCAGGTGATGTGATGAACTACTTACATCTTTATGTTCTAGAAGTTTGGAATCATAACACATAGTATGCTTGAAGGAACACTTAAAGAATATTGACTCAGTTAAATATTTCTTTGTTTCATACAGAAAGCTCTCTGAATAATCCTTTCTCACTTGTATTTTTGAAAAAAATGGCCTTTTGCTAGAGGTAGGGAAAAAATCCTAAATATAGTTTATTTCTTTGAATCAGAAACACAAAAGTAGCCACAAAGTTGATACGTTATAGTCACTAGTAACAATATGTGAAGAATAAATCACATAAGGTGTTAGTAAAGTGAATAGGTCTGAACAGATGTGTTGGCAGTAGGTGTTTGAGTCCAAGTAGTAAAAGCCTCACTAATAAAAATTAGCTGGGTATTTGTAACTAATGGCCATTCTTTTTTTGACAACAATATTGCTATGGGTTCTGTTTCTCTTCTGAAACTTGCTTTCAGGAATCGAGTTGTTTTAACTGAAGGTCAGCTTATGATTGCATCCAAAATACAGCTATTCTGTCTCTTGTTCTTGATCTCTCTACCTTAACTTAGTAAAAGGACAAAAACTTCAAATACTTTAAACATCCATTCACAGTCAGGGCTGTTGATTGATATTATTTCTTATTGCTGTCTCCCATATTTTTTAATCTGGTGAATTCAATCCAAAAACTCCAAAGGAAAAGCACTGTGTGATATGGTGGGATGGAAGTAGTAGTGTGGAGCTGGGCATTTGCCACGCTTCTGATTAGCAAAGACTTCATAGTGGAAGGTGAGAAGCAGTGTAGTAGAGGCTTGTTACTTGGGCTTGCTGGCGTGTTGGGTATAGTGCACCCATATGACTGAAAACATTAGCATGTGAGCGTAAACTTAGTTTTGACTGAAGTTTGGATGAGATAAAGTGTCTATGAGTGTTTTACATCAGGTGTACCTTTTTAAGATACTGTCTCCATTTACAGCCCTCTGTTTTCATTGTGAAGTGGTCTTGTAATGCACTAAGTGGATACCTTCCAGGCAGATTTAATCCAGATGTGCTCCAGGACTGCATGTGGTGTGCTTCTGGGCTGCTCAATCCATCTTGTGGATTAGACCAGTGCTAGCCCAAAGTAAAATCCATAAAATGCATACAGCATGGATGCAGGCTTTTTGGCAGTGTTTCACTTCGGAGATGATAATTTTTAGTAACACTGCTTCGTAATCTAGATGCAGCTTGGTGAGGCAGCAACAGTTTGGTTGGAAGTAGGAATGTCTGAAAGGTAGGAGTGGGTAAGGTTTAAACAACTTTATTTTTCCTAACAGTGAATTACTGGAAGTGACATCTTGTGCTAGTTCAGAATTTTTTTTTTTACAGAATACATGGGAAGTGATACTTGAATCAAACACAGATTGTTGGAATGGATTTAAGACTTTCTTTAAACCAGATTGGTGGAAGGAAAGCAAAGTTCTTAAGGGTAAACAAACGAGAGCTGAAGTGTACATTCTCCACTCTGTTGTATCAATTAATGTACCACTTACTGTACCAATTTGGGAGGACTGGCTTATGTTATTGTTATGAATGAAATATTCCAAATAGCTGCAAAGCTACATCTGTTGCTTTACCCGTTGATGGACTGGAAAGCTGCTGCTATTTGTGTTTTCAAATGCATTATTGCTGGTGTCTTAGTAAAATGCTATTCCTGGAGTTGTCATTTCTATAGTTAGGAGCTAGAATGAATATAGATGAGTCACATGGTGAAGGAAACCAACTTAAAACTGAGGTTTTAAAATGGGAGTTCTCTGATCTAAGACGGGAAAGGGAGAAAGACACATCTCACTTTGTCTCACTCTTCTTCTGTTGCTTCCATGTATTCTGCTTTCACTTAAACTTAGTGTTGTTCAAGAGTTTCCTGTCTAGGTTTTCTTCTGTGCTGTGCATATTGGTCCCTCATACTTGACCGAGCATGTTAATAATCCTTTTGGCTATGTGTAACTTGTGATTTATCAGGCAAATATGCTGAATTTCCATACGACTTGCACATCAAATCGCAGTGGTTAACATTTTATGGTGTGTTTAAGAGCACATTGACCCAGTCATTGATAAGATTGTTTTAGAAATTGAAAACTTTAAGTTGTCTAGTATTACATAGAAAAATCCTTTAAAATAACTGCGTGTGAAGATAGATACCATCACTTCCATCCATCTGATAGAAAGGAAGAACTTTTGAATTTGAAAGTGCATTCTAAGAGATTAAAGAATGTATTATGGACAGACCTGTCTATTGCATCTATCAGATAATGCGAAAGATGCTTTGAATGGTGTAAATGTTGAATTTTCCAGCTTTTAGCTTAGTGCAGTTTCAGGAGATACCCAAAACTGGTGTGAATGTCTAATACGCAGTTCAGAAGTATAAGTAGGGTTACCATGTAACTTTGTTTCAAAGTAGCAAAACATCAGACTCTAAAGGACTTTGCTTTTTTGTAACTACTGAATAAGTGAATATGTTGAGATAATTCTACTTGGAATAGCAGGCTTGTGTCTAGTTTTAAGTATCTTTCTTTGAAGCTGGCCTTTGTAGATGGCTTGGGGCAGCAGAAAGCTTTCTAAAAATAGAAACATCTTTCCTAGCACCAACTGCGCAGTTTGTAGGTCTTGGAAGGTAACTGTGGGAGCAGTGCGGTTCTGGTGCTACTGTCTGTTGTATGTTTCTAGTAAAAACCCAAAAAGCTTAATGCAGGTATAAAATTTAAAACAATAACAAAAAGCACACCACCACCACCCCCCCGCCCCATACAGTTCTTCCAAACTGTTCTTATGATGAAGTCTTTCAGTCAAGCTTATCTGTACCTCTACCAGTATGTATGGATGAGACCTTCAAATTACACCTTAACCATTTTTTAAAGGGAGTACCTTTACCATTGTTGTGGCCTTCTTGTGTGCAGTATATGGTGCTTGCTGTCTATTGGAGCCTGTGGCACTTCTGGAGACTTTGTGAGGAGCCATCATGGGTCAACAAGCAGACTTCAGGTGTTAGGACTTCTCTTTTTGCCTTTATAAAGGCAATACTCCATTTGGGCTGGTATTCTAGCAGTTCAGCAACAAAATACCACCTGTTTTAATTCTTGGTTTGTTTTGCTTTGTTTCTAAGTGTAAACAACCAAAAGTCTTGAGGCTGTTATCTGCTTGGTGTGTATTCTTGGAGGGAGTGTACAGGTGCCCAAGTAGGTATGGGTGTCTTTTTTTTTGTAGCCTTGATCCAATTTCCCAAGCTACAGAGTAGGGCAGGAGTTTAATGCATCCTTAAACCTAGCATTTCTTATTAGCTATCTCTAGGTAGCTCCCTGATCTGTATGTACATCTTCTTGGTTACCATTCAGAAGTGCATAATTCTCTCCTGAAGCACTATGTGAGAGAATCGCGTTCAAAAATGATATGTCTTAGCCTTTGTTCTAGGTACACAATTGCAAAAAACTGTAGACTTTGAGCAGCTGAACTTGGAGACACAGACATCTTTTCTGAGTCTGGTACCCAGAGGCTGGCTGGAATTTTTAGCTCTGTGATGGTAAATGGTTAATCTTACTGCTTTCCAGTCCTTCAGTAGGGGTATAATACTAGAACTAAAGGTTTGAAATATTAATGGCACGCTGTGCTTTTACCAGTAAATGTTCCTGCTGCATTTCATGATGTTCTTGTCTGTTTGTAGAGATAAACCTTCGTATTTGTCTTTTGTAGGGTTTTAAAAAAATACTCGGGAATTCTGATTGGGAGGACTTGGAACAGGTAATTGACGCTAGGGCAAACTACAGTGTGTAGGATGTTGAGATGTGGTTGAAGAGGGCATTGAATAATTGGTTGGACTGTAATTTGAGGGGAAAGATTAATTTAAATGAAATCCTATAATCTCATCTTTTGGAGGCCAGTGTGTTTCATGCTGTCAATTTTCATCAAGTTAGATACCCATAGGGTAGGGTGGAAATACCAAATTAATTCATCACTTAAAATATATTTGTTACTGTGAAATATCTTTTTTTTTCTTCTCAAATTACTTTAAATGCCCCCCCCCCCCCCTTTTTTTTTTCCCAAGAAAGAATTGTAAGCTTGATAAAACATTTGATGTTTTCCTGGTATTACCAGCACAGGCAGACAGTGACTGAGACATTCACACTCCCACTGTCAGGTTTTGTTGCCTATAGTATTTCTTTTCAACTTAGAAGGTACAATCCACCACCCTTAAACAAATAGTATTACTTTCTTATGCTGTACTGACTTATTGGTGGCTTTTAAAAAATCTTTCACTTGCTTTTAGTAGTCAGTCATACTTATTGCTGCAAGTTCTTTTTTTTTTTTCTTTTAAGGTGGACATTTTGCAGAATAGATTCATAAGGGAATAATGAAAGGCAGCCTCTTCCCAAATAAATTCTGTTTGCAAAACAGATTAGATGATGTTGGACAGAGTTACAGTAGTGCTGTAATGCTGGATCAAATGCAGCCTGATTGCCTCGTTTGGTGTTGCATCTTTCTGTACCATCTGACTTACTCTGCTTCAGAGGTTGATTCTGCCCACAGGGTTAGGATGAATCCCAAGTAGTGTGTCAGTGCTTGTCTTGGGCTTTCAGCTGGGGACAAAGGTAACTTTCATATCTGCAAGAGCTTGGCATAAGATTTTTAAGATACGCTGCATTATTAAATCCTTCTGTCATTGTTAGCGTGTTCCTATAAACTTCTGTTTGCTTTACTTTGGATCCGTTTTGGGAAACTTGGCTATTGGCTTTCCTGTTTTGAACTTCCCAGGGTAGGTGATGGAATTTTTTTTTTTAGGTGCAGCTGCTGAATAGGGAACTGTTTAAATGCTGTCCCTTTTCCTTAGAAACAAAACCAAACACTAACAAACCACTGCAACAATGGCATGCCTTTGTGAAGCTTGCACAGGTAGTGTTTTCACAGGCAGCTGTGAAGTCTCTGTCTCAAAAGATGGTAACGGATAAATCGTATCAGTTCCTCCTCTAGCTCACTTAAATAAAAACACATTGGAAAAAACTGTAAGGTTCATGATGCTGTAGACTTAATTCCCTGGAGTTAGTTTGTAATGGAAAATTGTAGCTTCTGTGACTGGATTTCTTGTGTTGTGTTGCACAGTACCTTATGTCAATATTTTAAATGTCACTCTGAATTTGTGTTTCAGGAATTACCAGAAATGGTTCTCTTAAAGTTTTTTCGACCAGAAAACATACCAGTACCTGCAAGACCAACACCAGAGCAGCTTTCTAATCTTATCAAGACAAGTCTTCATTATCCAGAGTCTTTCAATCATTCTTTTCATCAAAAAAGGTTTGTGCAATGTTTTCTTTAGAAACTATTTACGTCAAATTAAAAATATTTCAAGAATGTTGAGAGATGCTATGTGGGTTATGATATAAAGGGTTAAAGTGTGGTGTGCAAGGGTGAAATCTTGCACAATTCTTAAACTCACTGCTTCAGAATTGTATAGGTAAAATGGAAGTTTCATGTAGAGAAACAGGCTGTAATACCACAGTTGACAGTTTTAATGTTAACTAGTAAAGTTATTAAACTTACTGCAAGAAAAATAATTACTCTGCTGGCTTTGTGTTTATTTTTGGTGTCAGAGTAAACAGTGTGACTACTTTGAGGAGGCAGACAGAAAGTAAGTGGTACTTAAGTCAAAAGAACTGCATATCTACATCATCTGACTTGCCAAGATTAGCTGCACATGGTTCTGATTTATGTTGGAAGGAAAGGTAGTAACAGTTTAGATCACTGGGGCTTGTCTCCTGGAAGAACATCAGAATTAACCTCTGTCAAAAACCAGACTGCTAGAGTGAATTAATTGGGGCCTGTGAAAGCCATGAGTCTTTCAAATTAAAATGATCTCAACAAAGCCCTCTGGATTCGTTTCCAGGTATGAAGTGAATTGTACTTGAAGCTACCTAGTTAGGTTTGTGTTGTTTTATCTGAGAACTCTACTGTGTTATACTTTTTTCTAGAATTTCAGTTAATATAAGTAAGTGGCCAAAAGAAAGGGATTTCTTTCGTAATAAAAATATAATATTTAAACGTTTTGTAAGGTGGCATGTTTTAATGACAGTTACAAAGCATGCATTATTCCAGTAACAAGTTCATATCTTATGCGTTTTAGTTGCTAATTGTTCTTTTCTTGTTAGTCAAGTTTAGGATATTTAAACTGTTAAGCAATGGCAAGGAATTCCAGTGACAGAAATCATTTGTTGCATACATAGAGCTGTTTCAACTGCAGTAGTTTGTGTACCTGCCTGTGGATATATTGGGGTTTTTCATGCTGCAGCATTTCTTATAAAAACAATCATACTAATTGTGAGCAAGCAGAATATCGACTAACTGTATTAGTTTTATTCAGAGTAAAGGCTTAAATTAACACCAAATGTGTATGTGCTGTCTGTTCCATTTGGGCACTGTTCTGGCTAAAACTTTAGGCCAGATGCCAGCAATTCCTCTACAGGAGACAGTGCAGAAGAAAAGTATCTAGACAAAATGCACTAAACAGCGGTTCAGAGAGTAGCATAGTGGGCCATGTTATCCCATTCTGAAATGTCTCTTGTCATAACAGTAGATATCCTGTAAACTAGGTATTATTAATGATTTTACTAGTCTTTCTTAGCTGGATGAAGGAAGGTGGTAACTTCATTTGGCTCAATTGAGCCAATGCTGTTTGCCTCAATAGCTTTTATTATAGGAAACTCTAGTCAATGTAAATGATTACATTGCTATGTACACTGACTGTTGCATAATAGACAACTACATGTTAATTTTATATTACTTGAAATTTATTTTACTTATTGAAGAGTATAATTAAGACTATCCAGAGTAAGACTTTTTTCCTTTACTATGGAAATATTTCTTTTCACAGCCTCTGTCTGGTACCTGTCACTCTCCTACTTTCCAATTGTTCCCAGGCTGTTGTAGATGTAATGATTGATTTGCGGCATAAAACAACAAGGTAATGTGTGAATATTAATAAAACTGTATTTTTTGAGATTGCTTCCTAGTTTGGGGGAGTGTTGTAATCTTTTAACTGTATTGAATATCTAGAATATGATTTTTTTTCAACAGTGGCTTCTTTCATAGAATGGAAGATGATAAAGTAAAGGCTTTATACAGCCAAATGGGAGTCTTCAGTCAGTGCTCGGTTTTACTTTGCTTCTGACTATTGCTAAGACAGGACCTTGAATTGTGGCTTTTGAATAGTTAAACTCTGCAGATCTTTTCTAGGAAAGTGGAAATGCTTTTGAACTAGTGAAATATGAACTTCAGCAACCTTATTTTATTAAACATATATTGTGGAGTTTTAATTTTTAAAATATCAAGTAATTTGTAGAAAACTTTTGAAGTTTAAAGAAGTACTTCCTTGTGCAATTTAGCTTAGTGTAAGATGTCATTGAACCTTAGGTGTTTTTAAGACTTCACCTTGGTTTATCAGTTGATTCTTATGACTGGCTTTTTGCTTAGAACTGTAGTATTATGTATGAAAATATTAGCACTGAGGAAAATTTTGTTGATTGTTTCTAAAAGTTTTACTAAGGATTCTGTGGGAGAGAGAATTCTGTACCATGATACACCATTGTTAACTTTTCCACATCTGTTAACTCATATTTTGGGTGACACCAGCTCACCCCTGCCCCCCCAGTAGACATAATGCTACTTGGTCTGCTTACAACAAAATAGACTCTGTGGGATCCCTGATTGAATGGCAGGAGGGGGAAGGCAGATTGTGAAGACATTGAGGTAGGCTTAGTCATGGGGAACACTTGCTTCTGTGTCAGACACAGTCTGTCCAGGCAAGTAAGAAATTAAAAGGCCAGGGCTTAACACACAGGTTCAGAAATAGAGAACAGAAGACTTAAGTCTGTTTTATTTATCAGTTGAGATTAGGAAGCTATTCACTGCTCTGGTGTGTTTTCACAAGATGGTCATGCTTTGTAACAGTGTTGTAAGACATGTCTTTGAAAGGATAGTGTAGTCAAGTGCCTTGAAATGTCCTAAAAGCAAACAGAAAATGAAACACACCTCCCATCCCCAAACCAATATATTAATGCAATGTCTCTAAAGCACTGTATGTCCACATTGACTACTTCTGTGACATGCACTCTGATTTAACTTTAGTTCATGGGACAGGCGCAAGAATGCCTTATGTAGGGATTCCAAAACCTGTGACAACTTGGATCTTGTTACCACGTCTATTGTTAAGTATTACGTGTTCATTATATAAAAAGCTAGGAATATACTGAAATTCATTATACATATATGTATGATTAATGTTCTGTATATAGTGTATGGTATATTGGGAACCAAAGAAATGTTTTAAACTTTTGTATTGATTCATCTGAGCCAAGGGGGAGAGCTGCTGTAAAGGAGTGTGTTAAGTGTGAGTCAAAGAACACTAAAAAGTGTTTGTCAAGAAGTAAGGACCCAGAGTTAAATTGAGCTAATGGGTGAACATAGGGATCCATGAAGATACCCAAGGGTACCTTAGGTACTCTGTCTCAGTGTGTGTATGTTTGTGGGGATGGGTGTGTATGTGGATGTAGATGTAGTAGGAAAGAGGACATAGACATGACCTTTTTTTTTTGAAGCTGCATTTAGCATCTTGATAAAATGTTAAGTGCAGTTCTGTCTATATGATTGCAACTGTTATCCTTTCAAAGTCTAGCTTTGTCTTTTTAGAAGAATCTTAATCTCTTAAAGATGAGAGTGGTGATGTGGGAAACAAAGCAAGCATGATGCATTTGGGGAAGGCAGTGACTTAAGGGAAATTATTGCAGGCAGTAAAAAAGACTCAGTAACTTTAAGTCATCAAAGATGACTGATGGTGGGCACTATCACGTCCAAAGACTGCCAGAATAGTAACTTAGGTTTCCAATTCCTGCCTTTTGAAAAGAAGTTTTTGGAAAGCATAAACAAGCATCTCTTTGTAAGGGGACAGTGATGGACGCATAATGCATTCTGAAATCTTGGGGAAAACTTGCAGCTGAGGGAATCATGTAAACTGGTATGGATGCTTCGAATACAGAGAAATAACTTTGCCTTCTTTTTCAGCCCAGAAGCACTAGAAATCCATGGATCTTTTACCTGGCTTGGGCAAACACAATACAAGCTTCAACTTAAAAGCCAGGAGGTCTATAGCTTGCAGCTGAAAGCTTGCTTCGTTCATACAGGTGTCTATAATCTCGGAACACCCAGAGTATTTGCCAAGCTAGTGGACCAAGTTACTTTGTTTGAAACGAGTCAGCAGAACTCCATGCCTGCACTGATTATTATCAATAATATCTGACCACTTCCTGAAAAATATCACACTAAAAGACAAAATAAATGGGATTCTTTTCTTATATTGCTGGTTGACATTTTGCTGCAGTTTTTGGAAATAGCACCTCAAACATCTAACTTGTTACTAAAGATCGTGTAGGAAAGAAAATAGTAAAATACTCAGATGACTTGTCAATTTGTTTCTCAATGCAACGCACGTTGGACTGAAAATACGTTTATCCTTTTATAATGTATTTCTTCTCTGGTAATTAAGATATTCATAACACAAAATACTCTTTAACTCCAAATCTGAACATATTTGTATGTCCTATGCCCTGTCAAAAATGCAGCTTGACTGCTGTTACAACTTCCAGCATGGTGTGTTAATATTTGTGGCTGTATTAGGATATGGTTCAGGAAGAAACCCTCATTGGCTTTTTCCTGTCTGAAGCCATTAGTCATGATAAATCCCAACCTTACTGTGAAGTTCAATAAGGTGTCTCAAATCCATTTCTGTTTCTCAGTTCTTCAGTTTAAAATTTTGGTTTGAGTTTTCATGTTTATGGAAACTGGTGATGTTTCAAGGTTTACATACAAGTCCCACCTAAGGTGTTTCAGAAATAATTCCTTCAACCAGTTTGAGTATTTTCTCATTCATCTCAACACAGAATGCACTATTTCACAACCATGAGATTGTCATTTAAATTGTCACTTGCTTTATTATGTAACTATAACAATTGATCTGTTTTAAAAAAAAGCTACTCAAGATTTTCAAGAAATGTATTATATTTATAACAAATGTACTGTAAATAGAATAAAACATATACCATATTCACTGTATGGACTCGTGGCCTTTTTTCCTTCCTTTTTATACAGCTGTAGCAATCAACAGGTGCTGATACTGTATATATATTCTGTACTGTCTTCATTCTGTCCCTCTTTGCTCAGGTGAAGTTCCTGTCCTGTTGCCACATATAGTGTTGGTGTACATTGAAACTTGTAGCAGCTGCTATATTTGCCTTTTGAGTTCTTACCCAGTGTTCCCAGGTACAACCCCCAGAATTCAGCTGTCTGGGAGATCTCAGTTACTTGCTATCAGCTGGGGATTTTTAATTTGAATAATAGCTGCTGAATGTAGGGAAGGCTGTGTGATGCAATCAAGTGCAGCAAAACCAGCTAAGAGGAGTTACGGTTTATGATGGGTTAGCTGAGTACAAGGGAAATTGAGCAGCTGAAGAAACCTAAGACTTCTGATAGTCTGCTGTATCTTGTGGCTGAAGGTAATTCCTTCTTAGGACATTGACTTAGGAAACAGTATATCTGCCTTTAGGTGCCTATTTTTCTTTTTAGACAAGGTTTCCAATTTTACTTGTATGCAGTACAACTGTATGACTGTCTCCCAGCCCTAAAACTTCCTGAAAAGTCTTAGAACTGATTCACAGCACAAGACCTTTTGTAGTCGTAACATGGCTGTGGATCATATTGATTTATCAAGAGAATACTTGAGTATTATCTAACAAATATATTGCTTCTGGGGGTGAGGGCTTTTCTCTGCTATTGGGCAGATTGGAAGACTACCCTTTCTAAATGATTGTTGGCATTGTAGCCTTACACTAAGTCATCAGTCCTCTTTTCATCTTCGCACTCTTTTGGGGAAAGAGAAGTCATCATTGATGCCATTCAGCTATCCAGCTGTAGACCACAATTTTCTAAGTCACAGTTGGTATATTTTTAAGACTTCTTCAAATACTCAAGTGGCACAAATCACGTTATTCTGATAGAGGATGTTTCCACAAGAGTTTTGTGAGATATGGGTTGGAAGTTTTAACTGCTTTTTTTTTTTTCAGCCTGTCAGAAGAAACTGGTAAGAAATAGTGTCTCCTGTGATTTGGAAATTGCACTCTTGTAAAGAGCAGGCTTGACTAACAGTACAAAACTACCAGGCTGTGCTGTCCTGGTGACTGGTATGTTACTTGTCAGTGATCCTAACTTTCAGATTAAGTAAACCAACATTTGCTGTTTCCGTTAGTGCTAATCTAGGTAAAAAAATGTGATAAGATACATTTTATAGCCTGGCTTGAAGGAAATACTCTGTTGAGACTGACGCTTCCTCATGTTTCTGAGAATGTTTATAGGGTTATGGTGAGCTAATGACGTGGGAAGAAGCTAAAAGAGCTAGAGTAGTGTTTTCTTTTGTTCAGCATGGGTAAAATCAGCAGCCTCTTCAATGATGCAGTTTTGAGATGCTTTTCTATGTTTGTGTATCTAGACCTGGATTTTTTTTGTACATATACCAAGTGTTCCCAAAGAGTTCTTGACAAGGCAAAGCTCAGCAGGATAGGTTGTCAACCCTATTATAATAATAAGCCAGACTTTAATTTTGCTGTAGACACAGTATCACGTAGCTAGAAAAATCCACCCCAAACAACTCAAACTTTTGCTTTCTCTTCACAATTAAGTGAAACCTTTCCTTTATTTTCTTTCCTTAGGTGGTGATTACAAAAATACTGAAGTCTTTTAACTTGTCATATTCTAAGACAACTTACTGAAAAGCAGTATCTGTTACACTAACGTCTAAAGCTTAGCATACTGCTGCAGAAGAATGCTGTCATCCTGTGTCCAAGGAATGACTATTTTGTAACCATTAACACGCTTTATTTCCAAATTGGCACTGATTCCTTCATGGTGCGTTGCTCATGATGCACATTATGCTGTGTAAAAAGCATGGAGCTGTTCAAAATGGAGTCATTGGCATGTCAGAACAGAAGTTTATTATGTGATTGCTTAGGTGAGGAGCTAGCGTGGAGGTAGAGGTAAACCTGGCTCCTTAATGAATTCTCACATGGAACAATGTGTGCCTATGTATGGACCCACAGAGATGATGAAAAACAGTTGTATTGAAATGAAACTTGTCTTGCTATTGAGCAAGTAAGTATCTCTGCAAAGGCTGAAACTTACTTGCAGAGCAATACTCCTTCAGAAGAATCCTGTGAACCTGCTGCAAGGCACAAGAGCGTCCTAATGCATCTGTCACAGCAATGCTACAGCTCAGAGTAAATCAAAATATTGCATCTTTGAGATAGCTAGAACAAGCCCTCAGAAATTACTAGATCCAGGGGATCTTTGTTGGTTTTAGCAATCTAATGAATTTTCATTTTTTACTACTTCTGTAACCTAAAACCATTAGGGGTTTTTGGTGAAAAGCAAAATGCCCAGTTTCATTCTGGGCTGGAATACTTGATATATGTAAAAAAAAAAAGTAATTAATGTCTAGATACACAAAAAATCCTGTTTAAACATTCTGTGCAATGGAATAAGGCCTTAACTAGCAATAAATGCATAAGTCACTAACAAACTTGCTCCTAAATAGAGATGAATTCTGCCTTCAATTTCTGACTTGAGGGCATGCACTGGTCCATCCTGTACTATGGGAATTCAGGTGGTTCTAGGCTTCTTTGCCAAAAAATTGGTGAAATGCTGCATTGGCAGATTACTGTTTTGTGCAATGCAAATCTGGAGTAATAAGGCTATATAGTGTCTTCAGTAGGCTGCGAACGTGATATAGAAAGCATGCAATGTTTATGAAGACATAGTTTGTGAATGGAGAGAATACCAATCTGTGCAGCTGGTGACTTCTACACTTTACATCTCTTCCTTAAGTTTGAGAGTGAATTCTAATATTTGAATCCATTGTATAAATAACATTCATAATATGGCAGCTAAATTGTTTATTTACTTGCTATTCTTCCACTTGCTCTAGTAATTCAGCTAGCCTGTTCTGTTTCTCTCTCTTCTATAAAACAGCAAAAATAATCTTCCTTGGTTAGTTTTCATGTGCACATTGAAGTAGGATGACTAATACTCCATATATTTCTAGTTTGCTTACAGAACTTGTATACATTTACTGGTACATGTGACTTGGGGCAGTATCTAGTGATGTTCTGCTTGTATGAACTGTCACACTTCCAAAGTACTTATAATTAAAGCTGCTTAAGAATATTAGAGAAGAATGCCACATGGAGGTAATAGAAGTGACTAGGTGGCTGAATGGTACAAAAATTCGGCTTAAGTTGCTTTGAGTTCTTCATGATGCTATCTGACAAGGGTGCTGAGAAAGCTGCCTGTCATGAGGAGTTAGGGGGAATGTAGAAAGTGCTCAGAGGGAATGGGGCTGAGTATGTCTCATGAAAGAGCAGTAGGAAACTCAGCCACTGGGAAGGGAAGGAAGAGAGGAGTGGAGTTGGACAGAGCTTTCCAGGTGAAAACCGGGGGCCTTCACTGTAATGAAAAATAAGGATGATGGCCAGATGGTGCCTGCAGGCAGAGTGATTACCAAGGGAATGACCTCAACTGTTGCTTTTTTGAACCAAGAGGACCAAAATCTGGCTTTTAAAAAGGTGGTGGTTGTCATTCAGGCAAACTGAGTGAAGGTATGTGAGCTGGGCAGGAGGGTTGAAAAGGAAAGGGCAGGTTTAGAGAAATTGTGGGAAGAAGAGGGATGGGATCTCATAGTTTGGAACCAGACAAGAAGGAAGAAATGGAGCAGAGCAGCACAGGAGAAAGCCCTGGCAGACAACAGGCAAAACCTATTCGCAAAAAAATGCTTAAAAGTCTGCCTGCATCTTGAAGGTCCATTTAAGTTGTTGTTCAGGCTCTTAAGCACAAATTCTGGAGTAATTATAGTTGGTGGTTACTAGAGGAGATGAAACCTTTAATTATTTTGTGGGCAAGCAAAGACTACTTTTAATGACTCACTTGCAATTAGGCTGGCCACAAGTATAGCAGAAGGAATGGCCAGAATCTCCTTTATAATTTTCACAAAGAGGTTCCATTTTGTGCTTCAGTAACAATATTTACCTGAAGGGAGATTTCTTTGATTATTTTTACTGTTCTAGAAGATGACTATGATGTTATAGCAAGATCTTGTGCCTTTTCTGGTCTTGAGTATCAGTCCCCTTCTACCTTCTCAAAAATAGTAGCAATCATACTAAATGCAGTATTCCCCTTGAATTGTGTACTTCATTCTAAAGATTTCTTAGAAGGGCTGGTTATACTGATATAGCTGTGGAGTTTTCAGAACTTGTCACCTCATCCTGTAAACTAAACTCTTCTATGCATTGAAACAAAAAAAATCTTAGCTTTCAATTAAAGTTTAAATTACTTATGACAGAAACTCGTCTTTAATGTCTCTATCTTAAACTACGTTATTTAAATCCTGTTTAAACATTCTGTGTAATGGAATAAGGCCTTGTCCTGCGTTCAGCTGGGATAGAGTTAATTTTTTACAGGAACCTGGGAGGTGGGGGGCACAGCCGGGGCAGCTGACCTGAACTGGCCAAGGAGCTATTCCATACCATGGGACATCATGCTCAGTATATAAATAGGGAGCGGGCCGGGGGGTGGGCTCTGCTTTTTGGTGGGGGAGGTGGCAGAGCGTCGGTCCCGGGTGGTGAGCAGTTGCACTGTGCATCACTCTTTTTGTATACTTTTTCATTAGTACCGTTGTTGTTGTTGCAATTTCTTTGTGTTGTTCCAGTAAACTGCCTTTATCTCGACCCTCGAGGTTCCAGTTGTTTTTTTTCTCTCCTCCGTCTTCCCCCCATCCCACCGGAGGGGGGCGGGAGGAGTGAGCAAGCGGCCGCATGGTCCTTTGTTACCGGCTGGGCTGAAACCACGACAGGCCTTAACTAGCCTAATAAGTAAATATATAAAAGTCATATACTTTGCAAATTTACAGGATTCTAAAGTAGTTATCTGAAATAGACAACAATTAATACTGCTTTTGCTATAAACTAACTTGTAGACAAAATGGCCATTTCCTTACTATTGTGGTTGGTTTAATTTTAATTGACTATTACTGTCCTATTAGAAAAATGTCTACCAAATTACTTTAAATGCATAAGTCCATCCATACAATGGATTTAGAATTCTACATAATGCTGGGCTTTCACAATACAGTTAAGACAGGTAGTATTCTCTTGATACTCGGCAGGAGTGAAAAGCTATCCTCTCTGTAGGAGTTGGTTACAACTTCAAGTTTGGAGATAATTGGTCTTTGTCACACAGCCTGAATTGATACTAATTAGTAAGAAATCATCTGAAGTCCACTTAATTTAAAGGCTGTTTCCTAAAATTAAATTTAAAAGCTGCCATGCTTCTGAAATCATGCACTTGTACTGGAAAGACTTTTAGACTATCTCTACAGTGAAACAATAGGAATAGCTACATAGGGTCAGTGAAAAATTTACTATGAAAGATGAGGAAAAAAATCTAAAATTATCTCTTTCAATTTCAAAATAATAAAACTTTAACTTTCTAATTAGAAAGAAGACATTGAGCTAGTTTCCTAGTTTCTCCATTGCATTTTCGTAACAACAAAAATTTCTGAAGTAAAAGGCAACTTCTCTAGTTAGATTTCCCAGAGACTTTGAAAAATTCCACTCAAAATACTTTAACTTCTGCATCTGAATTTTTAGAGTGATAAATGAGAGAGGGAGTATCTTGTAAAAATCAAAAGCAAAGTCAGAGAGACTGTCAGTGATGCCCCAAAATGTAGGTAGTTTGTGGGAAAAACACCATAGACATATACTGAGAAGGTTATGGATAAATCACAGTAACTGTTAAATGTATCCACTACACTGGCTTTGAAGATATATAGACCATTATAGGGAGGGAAAGTGATCTTATTTTTGTCTCCATCAAGAACCTGATACTTGACTGAGGGCCACATTAGTTCAGGTCCATTCCTATCCTTACAGCTCATGTAGTTTCTTCTGGTCCATGCAGTATTTGGATCTGGAGACTGTGTTCCTCCAGCAAAGTCCAGCTTTGAGGTTGAGAGATGCAGTTGGCATCATGCACAGTCAAAAGATAATCATAGTTATGCATTCTGTTTATTTCAAGTAGAACAATAGGGACATGCTCCTGAAATCTATTGTTTCCCCATAACTTAAAAACTGGCATCCAAGGATTTTTATAATGTACCAGAAGAGGACATCCCAGATTCGTAAAGTTATATTTGATCTGTGATCGTCCTGCTGTATATCTTTTCTGGCAAGAAAGTGTGCATCTCATATGTTATGGCTGATTGTATAACTGAAATTATTTCTCAGTCCTGCTTCTTGAATGAGGCCTTTGTCACATGCCGTTACATTTTTTTACAATTCTGATATGTTTTGTAGGTGGGCAGGACACTGCAACAAGTGCAGTCAGGGGAGCCGCATCAATACAACTGACTGCATTGTCAGGGATATCCACAGTGACAGTAGACATCTCTCCATCATGTATGCTGTCACAGAAGTCTGTCTGCAAATTCAGAGAAATACTGCTGCTTCAGAACTATATGCAAGAGGTATTTGGTGTTTCCATCATAGGTAAATCCCACTTCTATTACATATGCACTGAAAGCCAGCACATGGTTGTTGTTCAGTGTCACCAGGGGAGTGGACCTTTCGCCTGGCTTGGGCACAAATATGGCCTTCAAAGCTGGACTTTCATAATAGATCTTGTTCTAGAAGTCTCCCATGAGGATCTCCGCAGTGCAGAACTGCTGAGTTCTCCAGACTGCTAACTGCAAGTTGGGCTTGCATTTATTGAAGTCATACGGCTGGGTGAAATTGCTAATCACAGAGCTGAGTAAGGTCAGCCACCCTCTTTCTTCACACAGCATCCCTGTATTTTTCAAATCTATGCTCTCATCCTTGGCGAGGTGCACTATGCTAGTGACCCGGCCGATGCTGCCGTAGAAAAGGTGTCTGTCCCGCGTCAAGACTGCAGTCTGGGAGCTGCTAGCAGTCACAGGTAAGAAACTGCTGCCAGGGAAGGTAGTGCTTTGAAAAGTCTCCAAGGGCATGACAGTCACTTCTTCCATGATCAAGCCATTTTTGGCAGATATAAGCAAAGCATCTGTTGTCCAAAGGATGGTGAAACCCCTCAAGGCAAGAGTCTGCATACGTCAAAGCTTAGCAAGGCCTTCGGGCAGCAGGTAGAAGGTGGCAGAGCTATGGCTGGACATACGACTTTTTGGTACCATTATATCTGAAATAGGTCTGTGCTGCCTCCCCTGCCCCATCCTCTCTGCTTCTGTCGATCAACAGGCCAGTCACAGCAGAAGAAATGAGATTGTAGACCCCGAGCAGCACTCCTTGCTCTCTTGTACTAGTCTCAACATGTGTAAAAGTGTAAGACCCGTCCTGTGAAAGGAAGATGTGGCTGTCGGAGACCGAGCGCCTGGTGTCATAAGCAAAAAGGGTCCAGCTGAGCTCCTTGCACTGGGGGTCTTCTCCCACATAGCAGCAGTGGGTGTTTGAGACTTTGGACACGAGGGCTGTGACTACTGCTGATGGGACCCCCCTGTTGAGGCTCTTGAAATACACATAGACCTGGCTGTTGACCACTATTGAAACCCTGTCCTTGTGCACAAAGGTGATGGCACTGATGGTGCTGAAGGTGAGGCTTCCTTGGTTTCAAGTTCTTCTGGGATGGAGAGCCGGAAGAGGCTGCTCTCAAAAGCATCCAGATTGATGAAAACATCCTTCCCTAGGTACACAGCCACCTTTGGCTCCCCCCCACCCGGGGGCCATGCCCCTCACAGAGGTGCTGTGGGACCTCATGTGGGTGCCTCTTGCCAGCTTCGCCAAAAAGCGTGGAGTATGCCAGCCGCGTGTGGCTGCAACCCAAGCCTCCCCTGTGGCCCCCCAAGCAGAGCTACAGACCCAGCTCGGCCCCCAGCCGTGTCCCTGGTGGCTGAGGGCCAGTGGTGGCCGGTTGGGGGGGGGGCTGGGGCTGCCCCAGTTGAGGCTGCATGGCCGTTAGCCCACTCCCCCTGTCCAAGAGGCTTTTCTGCTAACAGTCGTGGAGGGCAGAGGTGGAGGAAGCGATGGCGACCACCTTGGGTACTGCCGAGGGGCTGGCTGCGGAGCCTGTCTGGCCTGGGGTGGGGATGTGCCGAGGGGAGGGACATTGCAAGGAAGAGGAGCCGCCTTCAAAGGGCTCTTCTTCAGCAGGTGGGTTTCTTCTCAGACCTTCTCGGCCATTGCCTGAGCACAGGGAAGGTATTCTGCTAAGCAGCTGCACTGTATGGCTTCATTTCTGGGTGGTGGTCGGCAGTTTTTTTAACGTGAAATTAAATCTGCATTAATGTGTGATCTAAGCTTAGGTTTGAGCGCAGCCTTTGCTAATCCCCTTGCAGGACAGCCACTAACCGCTGGTGCTGGGGATCTGCATCCTGTGTCTCACGAGGTGACCCGGGCTGTGTCCCTCATAATTGCTGGTGCCTAGAGGACAGCAGCACTGTCCATCACCAGGACCAGGCCATGCCTTTTAATCACACCTAGTGATCAGGTAGCACAAGGGAACTCATGCAGGTTAGAGACCTGCATGTCTAGATAGTGAGTTTATCTGAGTCATTGAAGGGGGAGGGGAACGGGCCACAACCACACTTTTTTTCTGGATCTTACCATGTTACCAGCTCTCCTTCAAGTACCTGAAGCTTAAGCCTTGTCTGAATTAATCACTAACCGTTGCCACTAATTGCAGAGAAGAGATTGCCAGTCCTTGGCAGGGTGGGGTGTTTCTCCCTCCAGCAGCACTAGGGCAGTGGTGCAGCAAGCAGAGGGGAAAAGGGTGGCGTTGCCCAACCCCCTGGAAGTGGGAGGTGGGAGATGAGACAGGAGCATTGTATACCTCTCCAGTTATGCAATACTTTTCTCTCTGATACTGAGAAATACAGTTAGTGGTTCTGTCACATTACTACTCCTCATGTCTTTTCTTATGCCAGTGGCAAGTTGGAAGATTGCTTGATTCTGCTATTGCCTACTGTATTCACTGAGCATTTTATCAACAGCTTTGTGAGCTTTATCTACCTTGTCTTTAGTATTGAATTCCTGTCTCGGGTGCCGTGGGAAATACATAGAAATCGCATTGCTGAATATAGGGGACTGCTCTCCTTTTGTATCCACATTGAACGAGTTGAGCACTGCTGCCATCTAGTGCTTTCTGCGTCTAAATGTCTGTTCCTTCTCGGCAGTAAGTGGACGTCGCTTTCTGTTTTCTTCTCAGAGCCGGATACTGGAGGTACCAGGAGGTCCAAGCCAGCTACGGGCGAGACTGTGGGATCTAGGAGTCTCTCAGTCAACCTCTGTGTGTGAGACAACTGAGGAGCTGGCCACTGAAGGGTCCAGGAGGTCCCACTGCTGTGGAGACCGTGGGGTCTGGTGGTCGACCAAGAGACCCATCCATATGTGTCTGTACGCAAAGCAGCTGGAGATAAGAATATCTAAGGGTCAGCTGCTGGGTAGACTGAGCATCTAAGGCCAGTCACTGGAGGGATCCTCGGAGTCAGTGTGTGTCTATATGTGTGTTGGTGTGAGCAAGAGGGCTCCTGTGTACCAGCAACTGGAGTAGGGCTGCGGGCATTGGGTGCTCACCTGCCTTAGATGCCTGCAGCTGGGAGGAGACCAAGGATCTGGGGCCAGCTACTGGGTAAACCAAGGGCCTAAAGGCACTTGCTGCAGTATCCATAGCGTCCTTCTGAGGGGGTGTGCGTAGCTGGGAGCGAGGGGGTCTGCATCAGCAAGTGGAGTGGAGCTTGTGGTCCTCAGGGCTTGTCATTGTTCATGTGTCAGCAGCTGGGGAGACCTGGGATCCAGGGGCCAGCTCCTGGGCATCCTGAGCACGTGAGGCCAGCTGCTGCAGGGATCCACCCTGTATGTGTTTCCCACTAGCAGACCTTCATCCTGATAAGCCATTTGTGTGACTGCTGCGTTTTCTTTCTGTTTTGATCTGTGGGGCTGGCCATGCCTAAGGTGTATTATATGCATGTATCCGTGTGTGTGCCTATTGGGAAAACGTGCTCGCTCTCACTACTGGCTGAAGCCGAGAACGTGGAGCTGCAGCAGCCTTGTCTCTACCAGAACAGATGTCAACAACCCCTAACATCATTTCAGTACCATTCAAAACTTCAGGTAAAAGAAGGGGGGGTGTGTGGCGGGAATGTAGGGAGAGCTCAGCTCTATAATTAGAAACTTATCAATAGAAATGTTGGAGATCTATGTCTCTCCCACTGAGTCCTTACACAGAAAGCCAAGTAGGATTCATGTCATAGATCATAGATAAATATTATTGACTCTAAGGATTCAAGACTTGAAGCTAACAAAGGAAATGAGCACCAATTCACTTTCAGTTTTGACTATGACTAGGTTTTGCTCAGATACAAATTCTCTAGTGACCTGTGCCTTGAAACATCAGCTTTTCCATAGTGAGGGTTATGTGTTCTTTGGTTAATATGCTTTTAAAAATTTTAGTCCTAGCTTTGTTTACTAAGTAGCTTGGGACTCCTCCTGGAATTAAATGTCTTCCCTCAGGACAGGGAAGTCCCTAAACTATGTCTATGAGTGCAATTTCTTGATGTTTGGGAGAAGTTCTTAGTATTAGGAAGTGATACTGTTTCATGAAACAAACTCAACCTCACTTCGATTTCACTTTTGAGATAGCATTTTGCGAAGTTCAGCAGCAGAATACACAAATTCAAAGTAACTATACTTTGGCAGTTACTTACACTGTGTGTTGCTCCAGAAGGAACACACAAGTTGTCAATATAAAAATAGAAGAATTTTCACTTTCAGTGTTCGGATTTGTTGACAGAGTTCCTGTTCAGTAGAAATAATACTCAATACCCATGGCCTGTGTGGGTCCCACTGCATAGGTTGTATTTTGAGCTGTTATCAAATAGATACTCTTTCCATGTGTAACAGAGTCGTTTATGTATAGCATGTTTGTTAAGATAAAAAGATAAATATAATCAATTATTTTGGGTTGTGAGAAACATTCTGTCAAAGTGCTAGAGTGAGTGGAAAATACCAGTGCCTTGGGGAGGAGGAGGATAGTGTATAAATAATATGATGAAAATTAAAAAAAATTTTTTTGATGATTTTCATTATTTAAACCTGAGATCACAATAGCTACATAATGTGAGGAAGCTCAGTAATATACCAAAGCTTTCTTACTGAAATAAAGCAAGCTTTTCCTCCACTGACTAAACCACAAAATTAACACTTCTATTATTCTTCAGTTGTGAAATCCAAGTCCAGCTGCCTTACTGAAAGCAGTCACCCTGCCAGTGAGACTGCTTGGAGGAGAATGGAATCATATGTGGTACAATCATGGCTACGCTCAGATTAATGCGGACAGAATTTCTCTTCAACTTTGTTCCCAAAGATAATCATGAACCATAAAGCCAGACTTCCAACTTTACTCAAAAGATTTAATTTTAAAGCTCATCTAATTCAGTATCTACTGTGATACAGAGCTGTCTATACTAAAGTGTCATCTAGGCCAGGTATCAAAAGTCAGGTCTCTGAATTGCAATGGATACAGTAGAGACTCCTGGATGCTTTTCACTTATTCTAGTCTTACTCCAGTGAGATAAGGGATTATGTCTGAGTATATTAAAATATAAAGATGTCTGCAGTAATGGAAATCCACTGAGGCAAGTTCAGCTTTTCCTCATATACACATTGCTATTATTTCAGTCACATGAAATCTTAATGTTTGCTGTCTTTTCAAAATTACCCTTGAATAATTTCATGAACAAAATTAATTCTATAGAGTAAAAACTAGACTGGAATGGAAGATAATAATTTTTTCAACACTTCTGTTTTTAAAACCATGAATGCTGATTAAATGTATTCCAGGACTGAGTGATTTCCGGATCCCATTTAAATCAAGATTTATTTACTATTCATTTCTATCAGTTTACAGGAGTAAATCATTAATTTGTAAAATGTCAGATGGCTAATGAGTTCTGCTAATTGCTTTAGTGGTAGCTGAAAAAGTAAAAAATTAACATGGTTTAAAAAAATGTTGCTTATAGACTATAGCAGTGTATAAATCAATTCAGCTGATGCTTGCAAATGTTATTCTTTTGGGTTTTCCTCTTAAGTTAGAATAGATGTGGTGTTCTCCTGCTGGTAATAGTGGCATAGTTCCTTGCGTTGTTTCCTCCAGGACAATGAAAATTCTGCTCGAAAAAAAAAAAATAATACTATAACTGTAGATTTTTACTTGCTGAAGGAAATAACTTAGTGATAGTCTTTAAACAGGTGCCTCATGATCCCTAGGTATTTAGAAGCCCTAGGATGAAGGAGATATTTCTGTATGTTGAGGAGGTTGCAGACACAGTAACAGTCGCTTCTGACCAAGAAAATAAATACTTCTTGAAATTCACAGGCAAAACATTTCTTTCTTCCTATCCTTGTGAAGAAACCATCAGGCGATATGCCCAGCTTTCCCCCCCCCTCTCCCTGCAGATGCTACTGTCAGGAGCATGCCAGAGGGAGAGACAAGAATGTGCTTGGGACATGGGCTCCACTTCTAGTTGCTGACACCCAGGGTGGTATTAATGACGTTTGCTGTTGCAGCTCAAGCCTGAGCTCGTGGACCCAGATGATACTTTGAAACTCAGCTTTTTGTAATATGCACTGCTGGCTCTCATGATGCCAGGGAAACACTGGAAAACATGATCTGAGTGTGCCAAAACTCTGCAGCCATAAGACAAGTTTAAAATAAAACAAAACAAAACAAAACAAAATCCCTCCCTATTGCAAAGCCGTGGGCAGCCGAAGGGAGCTGCTGGAGAAAGGAAAGGGCGGTGGCAGCTCAGAGCACTTCTGGCTCTGCTTGGGAGGAACAGTGGGAGGCCTGTGAGGGAAGACTACCGCAGAAAGTTTTCCTGCTGTGACAGAACCGACTGAGCGCATCAGTCGAGTTAAGGAGACAAGGCTCGGGAATCGCAGCTAATACCTTTTTTCTTCTTAACATCTGCCCTTAAGGATCGTAGTTTTTATTCTCCAGACCACAGAGGGGAGATGTCACTGCCTTAAAGGTTCATGTTCTGTTTCTGGCTGCTTTTCAAATCCACTCTCTTCATCTGTAGGTCAAAGAGGCCCTAAGCATTCTGGATGAATTGTATCCTCAGCTACACTAAAAACACTATTACATTTAATTATTCTTTTATAGATGCCAATTAGAGGAGAATGTTTCTTGAACTTATTGAAATGCCATTTAGAAATATATGTATTTTTAGAGTAATAAGTAGAACTTTTTCAATAACACAGCCATAAAAGATTACAAGGAGATAGGGAATATTTTATTGTTACTTGTCACCACATTTTTTCCTACTAAGAGGTTTTTTTTCTCTGCAAGCCAGAGTTCAGAAAACATTAGTGGGTGCTGAACATAGCCCTCAGAAAAGTTTTCTTCTGTCCAAGGCAATACAATAGTTTTGTTCAGTACGTTATGAAACTGGCTACTGGCTAGAATTTTTCTGAAGACTTGGTAGGTATTTTTAGGATTTTACAATATCCTTTCTGAGGGTGGGAAACTTGACATTGATGAAGATTGCTATGAAAATACATTAATTTTCTTAGCATTGAAACTTCCCATTAAAAATGGGAAGTTTGAACCCCTTTCAGTGAAGGGCTTTGCACAGTGATATGCTTCTGTTACACAAAAGAAATGAGAATGTATGCATTAGGATGACAGTGAAAGGGCAGGTATGTAATGGAAATCTTCTTCACTGCACTGCCATCTTCCTCACTTTGGCTGCTAGGTATTGGTGGAAATCAGGGGCGGTTGTGAAAGAGCAGCTTCATGGCATGCATATATATATTTTTTTTTTTGTCTTGAACAGAAACTTTACAAGGAAAACTTGTTAAATTTAAGTGTATAGGTTTGAAACTAGCAGCCTTTCTGTGAGTTGATGCTTTGCCTGAGCTGTCAGTGCTCTGCGTCTTAGTGTGAGCAAGGACACTGAGTGACAGGGAGGTGCCAGCCTTGTGGAAGCCCTGCAGTGCCAAGCAGCTCTGGAAGAAGAGTAAGGGAACAAGAGCCCAAGCACCTGCTCGTTCACTGATCACATGAAACAATCCCAGAGCCAGCTGTGGGACCAACACAACAACTTTAACATCCTCAGGAGCAGATGGGACAGCAGTCCAGAAACCTCTGCTTGCTCAAAGAGCTATGGTCCTGTGCTGCCTGGTGGTAAATGAAAAGGGGACTGTGCTCTCCATATTGTTAATCAGAACAGTTTACCAAATACAATTGTCTCCTGCAAGTATATTTGGTCCTGCTCATTATGAATGCCCTGCATCAACTGTCTTGGTAAAAATCCTATATGCTGCTGTAGATAGTTAAGTTTGTTAAATAGGTAATTATTCTTATCAGGGGTGTTTAGTCAGGTATGGCTACTTAAGAATGATAATACAATTCCAGCACGGGGTTACTTAGGCAGTAGCTGTATGATGGATACATTGACCGATGCAGCGTTTCCAAGACACTGAAATGAGAAATAGATCCAACATTGACAGCACCACAGTGGGCACTGGCTACTGGCTGAGGAGAAAAAAAAGTCAATATCTTCATTTCAAAATGCTGCTTTTATGCATGAAGAGTACAAAACCAACTGTTTGACACACTACTGTGGTTTGACACTGGATACTACTGATTAATAGAGTCTTTGTGTCTATGAAATGAATTGAAGTTTGCCGTATTTCTTTAAGCAGCAAGGACAAAAATCCCCAAGTCCTTTTGAGTTCAAATTTTGTCAAAGTCAAGGGGAGATTAGTCTGAGAAAAAACAGAATAAAATCTTTAGGTTTTGGACTAATAAACAGACATGATCATTCCCCTGCCCCCAGCAATTTTCTTTTTCTCTCCCTAATATCTTTGGGGTTTTTTTCTGCTTACAATTCTTCATTTTTGGTATAATTTTTAATTTTTTCATGGTTCCAATCCATGCTTTAAGTAGTAAAACATTGCTAATAACACTTGTTTTAGTCAAGGTACAAGAAGGAGGCTGAGATTAAAAACAACTTCATTACAGTCAAGTATTTTTAATGTTTCACTAGCTTACACTGCTTTTCTTAATGTTGTATGGGGATGTAACTTTGTAATCAGACAAGGTTCTCTGAAAAAATCAGCCATAGTGTTTATAAGATTTTTGAGGAAAAGTGGTTTGTTGTTGCAACCAAGAATTTTCATAGGAAAATTCTTGACTGTGCAAGAGTATAACAAAGCACAAAAAAGAACATATTCTGAGCATAAAGTATAAAATAGACAAACTGATCCCTTAAACTGTAATTTTAATCCCCAATTGCCTTTTTCTAGAAGCACATTTTTACATTCTTTTTTAAATTTATTAAATGTTATACTACTAAGAATGTACAGACGTACAACTAATAACTTATGATTCCTGAAACAGAACTGGCTTTTGTCAATTCCTATTTCATATTTGATTATAATTGTTTATACTTGGTGTTAATTTTTGCAAAGGCATGGTACTGTGATATGTTTTAGATGAAACACAGTATATTTTTAATTCAGAGTAATTTTTGTTTCTTGTATGACATATATAGCATAGTGATTATAAACCTCTTCAAGTTCTAAAATTCTCATTTTGGTGTGTTTGTTCTTGAGGTAAGGCAAGCTGTCACCAGACAAGTAAAAAGGGTCTGGCAGGAAACAAATATTTAATCCCAACTAAATTTATTCTGCATTTTTTTTTTTTTTGAAACATTAATGTCCTGATACTGGATCTAAGAGGAAGTGATAGGAAATGAGAAGTCTGAGCAGTGGTTGCACTTGGGGTCCTAAGAAGAGAAAAGGGTGGAAAACGGTATCCGAAAAGTGCTATAGATTTACTATTTGAAATCACCTATTCCCCCTTTGTTATCAAAATGGAAGAAATAAAGATATAACCACCATTCCTCAACTTGGATGGGAACAGGAGATGAGCATAAAAGCTTTGGGCTCCCTCTCCCTTGGATTCCTGTAGAAATATCAGGAAAGAACAGTGGTGGCTGATAGCTCTGGTGGCCATTTCTAGCAAAACTTGAAGAAAATGCTGATAGCACTTTTCAGAAGCTAATCCACTTGTATACATTTAACTTGTGTCCTATTACAGAAAGCCTCAGGATTTTAGTTGTTTTGGAGACCAAATCTCTATTATCCTTTATGCTGCTTTAGAGAATATGATGCTGAAGATTAGATGGCTTTCAGCAATGGTTGATGGATAATCACACAACTCTCTTTAACATTGCTGCTCATGACGACTGTCTTCCATAAGGACAATGAAGCTGGCAAAACGAACCTAAAAGTTACTGAAGGAGAAGTATTTGTACTGTGGCCCGGACAAAATCTGAGGCAGGCAGGTTTTGGGCAGAACTTCAAAAGGTTAAGGGGCAGATTGAGAACCAGGGGAGGTAGTGACTTTCTGGGTTCCTGGTATTCCCTCTTTACTACAAGCAGAGGGCAAAGAAAGGTCTCCCTGATTCTTCTTTCTTTTTCTTTTTTTTTTCTTTTTCCCTTGGTAAACCACTAGCATTCGATCAAAGTATTACTTCAATTTAATCATCAGTGAAAAATCAGTCCAAATTTCCTGAATGCTAATTGTTCAGGTCAAAAGTGACAATGACATTATATAGGTTCCTAGGAAACCCAGTTCTTTTTGAAGGTTCTATTTTTTGGAGGGAGGGGTGTATTTCAGCTACATATTATTACCTTGCCAGGAATTGGTATTCTGTTGAATCTTTCTGTGGAGATTTTAGGCGGTTTCCAAGGTCCTGGAAGGACATAAAAGGAGAGGACACTGTATGCTAATCTGTATCAGAAGCAGATGAAAAGAAATTATCCTTTTAACAATAAGATGATGTTGGTTTTGCAGTATCCTTTAACTTTGGACCCAGAATATGCAGTAAATGAAACACTATGCAGCACTTGTGCTGACGGGATTCCTACCTAGTAGGAAGAGTGTGGTAATAGGCAAAGGTGTACATATGAAGAACAGACATGTATGAAGAATGCATCCTGAATCTCAAGGAAATTGCACAAGAATGCAAGCAAAAACTAATCTTGTATGAACAGAGTTGTCCATGGGAGCTAAAGGTGAGAAAAGGAAAGTCAAGGTTTATTAGAAGAGAGAGAGAAATTATTTGAGAAATGAAATATTATTGCTAGAATTAATATCCTAAATGCTAGTGTAAAGGTCAAATGCTGGGCTTTGATTTGTACTGTGGCTGCAGAATGAGGCTCAAATGACAAAAAACAACCTACAAATGAAATATAAGATTAAGCTGAGATCTGATACCTGTGCGCAAATATGGGCATGGCATTCCCCACTAAAGACAGTATAGTCTGTGGGATATAAGATCCTAGATACCACGCTATTGACAGCAACAGTTCTGGCATTGGAGAAGTGCTTCCAAATGATGGGCTGCTGATGTTCAGATACTGGCTCAAAGTTATAGCATTCACTAACACAGGATAGATACATGGATTCAAATTGAAGGAACCCAAAAAGGCAGAGCACAGCCGGTATGACCAAGAAGTCATTATGGAGTGGCATGTGTATAGATATATACACACACACTTGGAAGTGATATGTAAGCTAGAAGCAAAAATGTCCGGTCTACAAGCAACAAGACAAAGGATATGTGAAGTAACCAATTTGTGTTTCGGTACTACAGCTACCCTAAGAAGAAAAAAAGCTACCCTGTATTGAGTGGGGATGTTAGAAGTTACAATTAAGATGAATGATGCATGCTGCAGGAGGCAGCTGTCAGCCATTCAACTGGTATTTTTTCAATTAATGTTTTTACAAGACTGACCAATTAATTTTCACCTGGATTGTTGAGCCATTTGCAGGGCAATCCCCACAGTCATAATAAACAGCAATATTTGACTGGAAATGCCAGTTACGTACACTGAGAAATTTCTGAGTCCTGGAGCAAACCTGGGCTACTGACTATACGTATTTAAAGAAACAAGAATTGTTGTTAGGAGCAGAAAAGGCATATCACCTGCTTGTTGGGGAGTAAGGCTGGGCACAAATAATCACTGGATAACAGAGATTTTTTTTTTTTTTTTGGAGGAAAAGGGTCATGAGATGTATCTAGTAAACCTAGAGGTCTTACTGAGAAGAGCGGTCAGGAAATGGAAAAAAAGTGGTAGCCCCTGATTCAAACAACAGTAGCGAACTGTATTGCACTGCATCATATGGTTCAGCACTTAAGAGGAAGCTGTGCAGTGGTATTTCCTTCTGGGATCCAAAAAAGCAGTGGGAAGAGATTCAGCAATAAAAGCAGCTGGAATACTGATGTCAAAAGCAGACAGGCTTGGTTTGCCTTAGCAGTGTTGTACCTTTCCTTTAAAGCCATTCAAGGACAGGGATGGTTTTGAAGGCCAAAACCACCCAGCACAGGAACAGCTGTATCTAAGGCTCTGCTTCCTATTAGACAGCCCCCCCACAGCCTAAGGGAGGGATAGAGCAAGACCTGTTAGAGGAACACCGCTCTAAAATGACAGTTGTGTTGCAGGAAAAGAACCTTGGATCAGAGGCCACTAGCCCTGTGTGAGCAGATCAAAGTCCCACTGCTATTAGCTACACCAAAACATCTCAAATTCAACAGTACAAGCAGCAGTGGAGTCAAAATCCCACGATGAAGGACTGTGATGTTAAACTTGGCTTAAATAAGCAACTTTAATTTTGTTTTGGATTCAACCTTTTTCATAGTTTTTTCCAGGAATGTTCATTTGTGGTAGCTGGTAATTATTAAACCAGTCTGATTAGGATAGTATTTAGACTAAAGCTGATGAACTTTTGACAAAGTGCCCAATGAAATTTTATTGCAATATTTTATATTGACAAAATATTTAGCCTTATGAACCACTGCAGAAAATACTTTTGAGGTCATAATCCATTTTCTCATGAATACCCTTCTAGATTGTGCTGTTTAAAAGTTATTGCTGAATGTGTGGTCATATTTCTAAACTATGTTGATACATACTGATACAGAAGAACAGTTTTTAAAAATACGTTTTGTAGGCACACATATTCTATTTCTTCCAATGCATATCTGGTGCTTTATCTTTTCAGGTTTTCTTTGGGTTTTGTTTTTTTTTTTGTTTTTTTTTTTTTTTGTTTTTTAAATCTGTCAGGCCCCTCTCTTAATCTTTAGATGCTTAAATGGTGCTTTGAAAATCTAGCTTCCTAAATTTATTTGTAGTACCCCAAAATCTTCAGTTTCTCAACTGTATGTTTCAGCAGCTTTTCAGTTATTCCAATCAAGAAAAAAATGATGAGCACTGTTGAAAGATCCACGCCAAACGATTCACTGCAGAATTTGTTGTAATACACAATCCTCTTCTGTGATAAGAAGGGCATTTTGTCTCACTGGGAGGGATACTTATTACTCAGAGTGGATGAGTAAGCATCTATAGGTCTTTTCATTCCACTTCGAACAATGTTGTGTTGCAGTCTCTAAACAATAACTTCTCTGTATATGAATAAATATTGAGCTTAAAATTAACACATTTTGAATGAATGCCTGTGATGATGATACCAGCCTTCGTTCTTGGTTCTTGTGGAGAACATGTATATGCATATGGAGGTATGTAACCCCTGATGTCCAAGGAACCAGTAGGTCTCATTTCACATTGTGTTCATATGTGTAAGTCCAATAAAATCAGTAGTTGAAGAATGACATTAAGAGCCTGATAAATAAAGAGCACTGACTATTTAAATACTCAATACATGCTCTTGCTAGTACCGCCATAAAATTGTATTTACTTCTGTAACCCCAGACGTGTCTCCAGAGATGATGTGGTACCTGAAGTTTGATGGCATAGAGCTTTCAAAACCAGTAGGTTTATAAGAAAAAACTGATTCTCATACTGGGAAATGTGTATATTCAAGCTCTTATTTTATCCATTTAAGTTTGCTAAAAGAAGAATTAGAAAGCCATGGAACCTAATGTTCGGGATCAAGAGAATGCTTTAATTTTATCCACACAATAAAGCAAAAATACCCCCACAGAATTGCTTATATTTACTGACAGAGTAGTCCAGCAACTGTTGTTTTTATTCCAGAACTTTACCGACAGAATTTGGCAGTTAGTCTGGAAAAGTGCTTTTATTATACTCATTCTGCACAAGGAGTGTGTATTTCTCTTTTTTTTTTTTGTTTGCTTGCATCTCGTCTACCTTTCACTGGGCACCTAAAAAAATTCAAAATATTTATCCAAGCAGTTGCTAAAATATTTAGTGATATATCTAGCATATATTCCTGAGGGAAAACTGCCAATCCCTACGTGACGTTGCTATCTTTCATATTATGTGTGTGGTTGGGGCACAGAAGGAAAGTCTAGAAATGATAATTCAGATCCCTGACTTTAGGATCACTGAGGTGCCTCAAAGAGAATAAATACAGTATCATTTTTGCTATATCTTGAGTAATGGATTGTCATTTACTATAGTCTACTTAATTCATATCCAAAAATCATCACTTCAGATGCCCAATGTCTACTCGTTTGCTGCATTTGGCAGAGATAGATCCTCAGCTGGTGAAAACTATGGTAAAATCATTCAGGTAAATGAAAGACTGTCCTAGTAATGTCCTCATGGAACATCAAGGCATGCAGCAAAGGTGGATGATGAGAATAAAGTGACAGTTACGTTAGTACATTTTAACAGTAGAAATAATGTGGATATATCCCATTCTTTTGGTTTCTGTTTCTGGGTGTTTTTTTTGTTTGTTTTTTTTTTTGTTTTTAAGCTTGATTTTACATTTGAAAAATGTAAACGTGTCAAATGAGAGCGATCACACAAGACTCTAAACCATACACGTCTTCCATGACGTATACCATTTTATTCTTGAATACTGTGGAACATGTGGGTAGGAGACTTTGATCCTATTAGCACTGCAAGAGTCAAGCGGAAGTCAGTAAGAAAACGAAACCTCAAGTCATGCCAATGGGAAAGTCAGTTATGTAAGTAATTATCTACAAACATAGGAAAAAATACCATTTATTTTACAAGAAACTAAGGTCATCCATGGCTAACTGGAAAACAGGGTTAGTCTGGCTCCTGCCAGATCTGCCTGCAGCATTTTTGGTCCCACATTACCTAAGAACCAGCAGTAAATATAATCTTGTTCTTCCATTTATCAAACATACTCAGGTCCTGTCCATCATGATATGATGTTGTTGTCCTTTGACACAGGCTACTCTGAGGGATCTAGTGTGGGTCCATGGCCTCATTCTTTGGAGCACATCACAATTTTTTTAAATAGCAATGTTTTGTTAATTGGTTAAAACTTACGAAGAAGTTATAGTCTCCTTTATCTCCCAAAGGGCTTTAAAAAACAGAATCTAACTTCTTTTTCTCTAGATTGCTGTCCCAGAAGTTCAGGGTTGTTGGCTACAGCAACATTACAGTAAAAAGACTTGTTCTCACAGTGGCTAATTTCAGATATTTTACTTTCAAGGAAATGACTTAAATGATATTCAGGTTATTTGTATGGCCTTCCAAATTGCATTTCAAGAAGTAAAACTGTGCAAAGGTGACTAATAAATAGCAATGTTTGAATGCCATGTGCTCGATTTGAGTCTCGCATCTGTTTTATTCACATGAAATACCATTGACTTCAACTGAATTACTCCTGATAGAAACCCGAGTGCAGTAACCTCCTAACTCTGCATTTAATGAAGCCAATGGTAGATCTTTAAATGGGTACAGTGTCAGTGTCTGTTTGTGAAACAGCATTTCTCTGTGCTTGAAAGTGCAAAACTGAGGTGTGTGCTGCCAAGGATCCACTCTGAGAGCGCTCTTTGTGGCTCTTGGAGGAGTGTGAAGGGAGGAGCTGCCTGCCCCGTGTCAGATGCCTGCCCTCTGCTCTGGCTGTTATTCCACAAATGCCTTGGATACTGGCAAAGCTGGCTTAAACCGTCTATACACTCCTGAAGCCATTGGCTTCTTTTTCTAGTTGTACAAGATAACTTTTTGGGATCCCTGTGATAAATCACAGCATTAATTAAGCAAGGTTAAAAGGACTCTGCCTTTTTTCTGTTGTGCAGTGAACAGGGACCACCTGCAGCAGTTTCACTAGAAAGGTCATGGTTGTACAGCAACCCAAGCAGAGCCAAGGCTGCTGTGGTCCTGCTCTCAATGAGCTGTTCCAGGGAGATGATCTAGTTGCTCTTACAGGTTTTTCAATGGCCTGAATTCTCTGAATTGGCTTGCTTCCCCAAGAGATGGGGCAGCTCTGCAGCTGTACTGCTTTGCATCAACTTTGTACTCATGTGGAACCCAATGCTGAGAAAAACACCCATGGCATCAGGGTCTCCATTGCCTCCTCTTAATGCTGCACAGGCCAGTGTTCAGTAACCACTGACAAACTCGTTACGGATAGCAAGGATGGCCTATTGCCATACAGGTATTTCCATCCGGTCCTCCTTCATTTCATGAAGGGATGAGGAACAGCTATTCAAATACAACCTGAGCAGCTGAATTTCACCTTCTGCCTGCTGAAGTTTAATATGGAGAGGCAAGTAGTGACTGCTGCAGCTGCAGTGGTTGAGCAGGAAGCTACATGCCCCTCTGTGGCAGGAGCAAGTACAAAGGGTTACTGAAGTAAGGAGAAGTAGTCTTGGAGATCAGGGAATCTGGAGAGGCTCTGGTAACAACCAGTGTGGAGGTACAGAAATGAAATGTTTAGCATGCTTGTATTCTATGAACAGCAGCTAAAGAGTGCTTGCATATCTGCAAGCTGAAGTTCAGAGACTGGTGATATTTTGGAGGCCAGTTGATAGAGTTGGCCAAGTCAGAACAGTTTCCAGGTGTGTATTAGCTTTGAGAAACAGCTTTAAGTTTTCTGGGAGATGTGCTTGTATTTGGGAGTTGTATACTACCCCGTAATTATGCTTGTAACATCAACGGTCTATGTGACTTCTTGCTTTGTAGGAATGGGAATGAATTAATATAAATGCATATCTCAATGGAGGAAAAATAAAGAATGGCGAGAAGGCTCTGATTTGCATCCTCCTCTGTTTCACTATCATACTTTGATGGGAAAAAATGTGAACTCTAAAGAAAATAGTTGCATTTTTTTTGTACAAAAATCTGCATAAGAATGGTTTTAGGTAGAGGGCCTTTTTAAATTGATTTTTTTAAAATTTCTTGGAACTATATGGCTAATTAGGAGCAAGAATTTCAGCTCAGTGCTTGTGAATTGTGGCTTAGATGCTCAGAAATGATGCTGTGTGGTTGGTGGCGTTGCTGACACGCCACCCTCCACCGTCCTCTGCCTCAGTGCCCGTGCATTGCTGTTTCGGGGACAGTTTCTATTTGCAGAGACATTTTGGGTTTGGCTTGAGCTGAAAGTGTGACAAATCCAGCCGTGCTTGGTGCCAGATGTGGGTGCGGATATGTGTGCGCTGCTTTTACAGCTTTCTTGTATTTGACCTGGTGGCCTCCTGTGGAGCCTGGGAAGGCTAGAAGAGGTTGGCTCCAGCAGACCCCAGGGTACTTCTGCTCAGGTGCCTGTGGAGACCTGGGTCCCTGCAGAGGCTGTGGAGCAGCCCTGGTTCCACTGCAACAGGCTTGAGGTGCGGGGAGCCCCAGAGCCCTTTGTGGCAACAGGGAGAGCCAAAGTCTGAATCAAGCGTGCTTTAGATCTGCCTCGGTTCTTATAATCAGATAGGCTGCCTCTTCGCCTCTCTGTATGCGGAAGAAGGTTTTTGGGGATGGGCTTTTAAGAAGTACTGAGAACACACCAGTTTTTATGGTGAAGATAACGGGTTTTGGTTTGTTTGTTGTTGTTTTGTTTGTTTGTTTGTTTGTTTTTTACCCCAGTGCTGTGGAGTCCGGGGTCGAGATTTTTCCCAGTGAGGGAGGGACGGTGACAGCTCTCTGCTGCGTGTGCCGCATGGCGTGGGTCTAGGGGCAAAACACCCCGGCAGTTTGGGAAGAGCTGGGACCTCAGGCGGCTCCAGCTGGCCAGCCCTTGCTCGGGCTGCTGCCGCGGGACGTTGCTGTCTCCCTCTCCCGCCGCGCTTCGCAGGACTCGGCGTGCGCCTGGCCGCGCCACACCGCACCCGGGCTCTACCTCGCTGAGGTCAGAGGACGCGTGGGGGGCCAGGAG